>NW_020954625.1:20488410-20746125 GCF_900497805.2 Vombatus ursinus | reverse complement strand
GGATAGATATGTAAAGTTGCCTGTTATTTTTCAACATTTAAAGCTGCTCATATATGTGAGCAGCATTATTGTTGTCACCATCATCTTTGTCATGGTAATTGTCATCAACCTTGTCAACCTCATCCCGGACACTTGGCCTCTCACAGTGGCTCCCAAGGGCACATTAACTTTCTCGAAACAGTTAATGCATATTGTTCTTGTCATCCATTAGAATCCCTAGATCGCTTTCAAACATACAGCTGCTTAGCTTTGCATTCCTATTTTATTTGGTGAGACTGATTTTTTTTTGAATGCAGAGGAAGGAAGCTAGGAATTCAGAGAAGCAAATTCCAAATTCCAAATTTACACTATTCTATAAGTTCCTCTTAAATTTTATGTATTCTGAGAATATTTTTTTCTTTTAAATCTCATGGTTTCTTAGTATAGTAGATGTGAAAATTTGGCTAAATGACTAATTCTGTAAACTCAGAAATATTCATTGAGGTTAAACAAATAATAGCTTGCATAAAACACATGAAGCATTGTAATTTATTAAGATCCTTTTTATCTCTAGCAACCAATATGGATGATACTTTGATAGAATGGTAAAGGTACCTGGCATCCGGAAGCAAAAAGCTTTCATTGACTATTTATTACAAGAATTTGAGCATGAGCAATACATTAGAAACAAAGAATTACTTAACAGAAGTGTAGTAACGGATATCTTTGAAGTTGCAGGAATGAAGAAAAAAAAAGATGGATTACTCATGGAGTGAGAATGAGAGGTGACTAACAGACATCTCATATGCGTCCATGGATATATTTGCAAAGCAAAAGCGAGAAAAGTGCCCAGCATGTTGGATGGACACCTTAAGGTGAACTCATGGGATTACAGGGGCAAGGGTCACAAAGGATGGGCAAAGATTTGCATTACTACAGGAGGACTTCTCATTGAAAGCTTCATCAATTGATTTAAGGAAATATCAAATATATGTTTCAAGTACTCACTTAAAAAGTTCATTCCTGCTGATTGCTCTGTTGGTCTGGGGGTCAATTGCATAGACAACCAGGTCAGACTTGGTATAGTCTTCTTGAGAATAGGCTTCTCCAAACCTCCGGGCACCAATGGATTCCACCACAACTTTGGCCCCAGGAATCTGCTCTTGCACGTAGCGATCCAAAATCCTATCCATTAAAACAGAAGACAAACACGGTTTCTTAAGAATTGTTGAATGGAGAGACCAATTTAAAAGTGGAGAAAATAGGCCCTAATGTAGTGGTATCTAATTTTGTGTCCCTACGAACTAAATCTTATCACTTTTCAAAAAAATCTCCATATTTCCTAAACAGTGACCTGCCCCAGGGATCACAGAAGCATAATACTATAGAGGGAAGTCATCAACCATGTCCTGTTTATGTCTGAGCTTTTGGAATTTATGATATCATTTCAGTTTTAAATGGCCCATGGGAAAATGCAGAATGTGTTTTACAAATAAAACTGTCAACAATTTATAGAAGTCATGGGGGCATAGAGCTCTTTGGCTCTACCTTTTTTCACAGGGGAGGAGGATGATAAGTTCCTTGGCCCATGACTTATGGGATCCATGCCAAGACATTGGATCACATGGAATAGAACACCTGTTCTTCCTATGGGTGTCATGACAAGAAATAGGAGCCCTTCTTCGAAAAATGTCATCTACTCGCTTCAAAAGTAACTCAGATGATGGCAACGGCTAAATCCAGAGTAAGCATCAGAAGGAAAGGATAGTATGAAAGAAAGAAGCACAAACTAATAATAATTACAATAACAATAACAACAGCGAAAATAGTGATGATGATAAATGATAATAATAACAATAAAGCAATATGTCATCCTCTGAACAACATAAGAAATCTTAAATTGTGAGTAAATGAAGTACAGTTTCAGGTAGGAGTCCATTATAATTCCTGCAATTATATCATCATTTTGTTAAATATAACATTTTTTACTTTTATTTTAATTTTAAATTTGCCTTCTTTTCCCTTTTTGATTGAGTCATAAAGTATTATGGCATCAAATATTTTATCAATGATGTTTTATCCAGAAAAGAATTAACATAAGAAATAAGACATCTGAAGCTTTACTATATCAAGGACTCACTATGATGCTATGTTGAGGTCCACAGTTTGAAACCACTTGGTTGGTATGAATTTTAACAGGACTGATCCTGCAATTTTATTTGTTTAGTGAACTAGTAGGAGAGGAAACTCCCTCTTCCAATGCAGGTAGGCCCTTTTGCTGCAAATTAAATTCTTAAAGAGTTGTCTAGAACAGAGGTTTCAAACATGCAGCCAATGGGCCCAGTTAGGCAGGAACTAGATTACAGTGCATTTGGGAAATGTTTAAAAATCCAATAAAGCATAGATAATGTCAATTTGTGATTTTCTAAGTCAATTATGTGGCCCTCAGGGATGCATTTCTATTTGAGTTTGACATTGCTGTCTTAGAAGTCTGAGAAGCTAATGACTTGCCCTGGGTCACATAGCTTTGGTTTTTGAGCAGTGTGACTTGAATCCAGGTATCCTGGTTTCATTGTTAGCTCTCTATTCACTCCATCATGATGCTTCTGAATTTTAACGAAGGTTCTTATTTTTCAGCCTTGAATAGGGTCCAAGGCAGGCTCATCTACAGCTTGACAGTAAGCGTCAATGTAGTAAGACTCAGGTGTCTAAAGCAATAGATTCTCTAGACTTGCTCACAGTGTGAAAAAGAAAGGGAAAGAAAGCAGCCAATACCTGGATTTTGCAGGATGCATCTGGACAATTCAGGGGTGAGAAGTAAATATTTTATTTTCTTCAACTTAATTGCCAAATGAAGTAAAATAATTGAATGCTTATTTTTGAAATGTGAATTCTTTAACAAAGGCCCAGTCCATGGAGCTGGCTGGAGTCTTGTATCTGTTGAGCCAATCTGGGTCTGGCCACTCATTTACCCGTGGGTCTATCTGGAGTCAAGAGACAGACACTAGTCCTTACCTTGCTGCTAATGACCTATGGCAATCTACATAACTACTCAGTTTTCTCACTTTAAAATTATGATTCTGAATTAGATTATCTCAGGGTGTTAAAATCTGATGATTATTTATTAGATTTCTATACTAGGAGAATTGCCTGGGCCATTGAGAGAGTGACTTGCCTAGCGTCACATACTATGTATAGGAGGAAGGAGTTGAATCCAGATCTTGATAATGAAATTGGATGCTTATTTATTATGCAAAAAATGTCTCTAAGGCCCCTTTGAACTAGAAAATGCTACAAAAGACAAACTACTTGCCAAGCTACATGAGATGAACCATTGATGTTACCTCCTATTCTTGAGGTTTACGTCTGCTTACCTGTCCCATCTCTACACATGCTTATGACTTGACTCCATTGAAGCTTCTTCTGACTCACTTAGCCAGAAGAAATTTCTTGCTCATCTGACTATATGACATTTCATACCATGTGGACATATTTCCATATTGTAAATTATATTGTATATTATATATTATATCTGACAAGCAGCATGGCATAGTGACTTGAGGACCAGCCTTAGAGCTAGAAAACTTGAGATACCAGGATTTTCTCTGACATATACTAGTTATTTGACCATGGGCAAGCCAATTCAATCAATCAATCAATCAATATTTAAGTGCCTACTATGCTAAGTGCTGGAGGTATAAAGAGAGGCAAACGATAACCCATGCAATCACAGGACTTAAAGTCTATTGGGGAAGAATGCATGTAAACATATAGATACAAAACAGGCTTTAATCAGGTTAAGTAGAAGATAAGTAGCAGAAGAAGGCACTAAAATTCTGAGGTGTTGGGGAAGGTTTTCAGTGAAAAATGGAATTTTCATTGGGATTTAAATGGAGCCAGAGAGGTCAGTAGTTGGAGCATAGGAGGGAGAGCATTCTGGGCATAGGGGACAGCTAGAGAAAATGCAGAGCCAAGAGATGGAATGGTGTATCTCATTTGTGGAACAGCCAGTAGTCAAGCGTCACTTGACTGAGGAGCACATGTAGGGGAATGAAGTGTAAGAAGACTGGAAAGGCAGGAGGGCGAGGTTAGAAATGGCTTTGAATGCCAAACAGAGCATTTTGTATTTGATCCTCTAGGAAATAGTATTACTGGAGTCTACTGAATAGTATACTGAATTGTATGACTCTCTAAGATCAGGTCATAATTTGCAACAAAAAACAAAACAAAAAATTGCTAATTTGCATTGTTGGAAGAATAGTCCTCCCCCAGGAATTCTAAAGGCTGATGAGATTCCAGGTCCACTCCCCAAATCCCCAGTGTCTCACACAATTGATCTGTGATTTAATTATTAGCATAAATTGCCAGGGAAGAAACTTTCCATAGCAACTTAAGACTAGTTCTGGCTTTTGAACTTACAGTTCTAGAGCAGCAGCATGGTGCATCGAAAAGGGCACTAGCCCTGAAATTGAGGGACTTGGGCCCAAAAAGAGTGCTTAAGAAGCAGCTCTTTAAAAAGGCACGGCACACTTTTAAGTGGAATCTGTATTAATATTTTTCCATTGCTTTCTTGAGTCTCGGAATCAATGAAATAGTAAATTAAGGCCTGATTTGTAGCATTTGACAATTTCAGAACTCTAACTGCTCACACGGAAAACTTCACAAATAGCTCCAGCCTATAAGAGCTTGCATACCACCTCCTTTGGATGACCTTAAGGAAGTCGTCCAACTTCCCTTGGCTTCAGTTTATTCATTTATAACATGAATGGGTTGGAGGAGAGGGCCTCTGAGAAATCTTTAAGCTTTAGATCTCTGAATTATGAGAGTTCCTAGGACACTGAGAGGGTAAAGGGTCCCCCCAGGGTAACAAAGTATGTAACCGAGGCAAGAATTGAATCCAGGTCTTCCTGATGGTGAGGTCAGCACTCGGTGTCTCTCTGTGCATTGCAAATAGGTATTTTAAAATGGTTGTTGAGTTTAATTGAAACATTAGAGCCAAGATATGAATGTAGGTCTTTTATGAAAGCTTTTATTAAGGATCTACTACGAGCATGCATTGTACTGTGCGAGGCATTGGGGAATCCAAAGATAAAAAGCGAAAGAGAAAGACTTTGACCTTGAATCGCTTACATTATAATGAGGAGAACAAGATATACATAAATAGGCAGCTTTAAGGACATACAGAGGAGATAGAAGGTTTGTGAAGGGGCATAACAAGCCTAGAAAGGGAGGGGAGAGCCCCGTCAGAAAGAGTTGTAGATATCAAATACAGACATACGTGTTTTATTCTGGAAGCAATAAGGATTCATTGGAGTTCATTAAGCAGAAGAGCGACATCATCTAACCTGTACTTTAGGATGGCCTCTATCATTAGCCTCAATGGCTTTCCTATGAATGTAAGAGCCCACAATGAAGTAGCTCGCCAAGTTGTAAAACATAAGATTAAAAAAGAAAGAAAAAGAAAATTAGGAGTTTAACAACTATCTGAACAAAAGAGTTGAATGAAATAGATTGTAGGTCAGAGAGCACTGGACTTTTGTCATGCCTCAGTTAAAATGAGGCAGCTTTCCCAGAGCATTCTATCTTTATTTGCTGTGTTTAAAATACATATAGCCTGAAGCCCAGAAACCATTTTAGGATGCATCATTATTTTTTCTTCTTGTCCACGTGATGCTGGGATGGGGGGGGGTGATGTCTCAATCAAAGATGTTATATATACTTTGAATATTAAATTATTTTATCTTTAAAGTCTAGATCAAGGGACTCGGTAGCAGTAGCAGTCAAAGGCTACTCAGTTTCTCTCAACAGATTCAGAATCCTAGAATCAGAAATGAAAGGGACAATCTACTCTAAGCCATATCTGGAAAAAGAGATTCCCATCACATTCCCCCCAACAAGTACCCATGAAGCCTTTTCTGATAGACCTTCAGTGGGGATATAGAGTCAGAGAAATCCTTATATTGGGTGGCACAACAGTTCTGTTGCAGGAGACTTGGATCTTGTTGCTACTAATTTGTATTGGGCCCACTGAAAAAAACTGAGGTAGAAAGAACAATGAACCAGTGCTAGGTTACAATAACTCATCGCTCTTTCATCATTGAGGCTTCATTTTGGGGGTGACTGGGGTCTCCCTATCTCCCTCAGGCCAGACATACAGTGTCCATTCAAGGTCACAGTGATACTGATTGGTATGGAAGCTTCGGTCTACTCCATTTTCACCTTAAACCAGTTTGGCCCTCCTTAGACAATGTATTAACCTCCTGCTTACTGAGGTTCACCATAGTGGCATCCAACTTAGTTCAGACACCTAACTGTTTTTAGCCTACTGCAGCTCAGAACTCTCAAGCAATCTACTAACTCAACCTGAAATTACAAGCTTGGCCGATATTCCCAGCTCCCCTCCTTCATTTTTGCTGTAAATGTGTACGAATAAACTTCACGGGTTTTACTTCACAATGCCCTTTTTCGAATAGTTTAGTATTTTTTTCCCTTTGTGGTCACTGACAGAATTCTAGAAATTGTGAAGCCGAATCCTAAAATAAACCAAGGCTTACATTTTGTTACCAGTAACAAGTCAGTGGTGGGTGGATAGAGTCAGAGAAACTGAATTTAAATCCCAGTACTTGTATGGTTCTGAACAAGTGGCTTAACCTCTCTGGGCCTCAGTTGATCATTGACTAGCTGACCTCTATGGCCTATTCTAGCTTGTTATTTGGAATTCCTTGACTACACAATGTCTAAGGTAGCTACTAGCTTTAACTCCTATGGTCCTATGGACAAACATGCCTTACTGGTTTCTAGAACGTCAGCCTGCCTGCTGTGTACTTATTAGCAAATGGAGATATTTTAAATAGACATTTTATTTATAGAATTGACTGCTTTGTATCTCAAAGAAAACAAAACATAATTCTGTGAACCTTGATCACTAGCAGCATTGTTTTGGGTATTAATAGATTTTTTAAAAGTAAAAATATCTAAACAATAAGACTTCAAAAGTGTCCCATCCTTCTTTGGCTTTACTGGGATCTGTGTCATTCCAGAATTTCTTTCAGTTTCTTCCTCTTTATCCATATCTTGATCCTACCTTTCATCTCTAAGAAAGAAGTGTCTCTCTTCACCTCTGTTAATCCCACCATTGTGACTCTCGATCCCATCTCTGCTGCGTCTACAGTGCTACCTACCTCAGTATTTTCTAGAAATTAAAATTCATTCATCAAGCATTTAGTCAGGAAAAAAAAAAAAAACATTTGTTTCATGCTTACTATGTGCCCAGAAAGTTATTGATTTTGGAGGATACAAAAACAAAGTCTCTGTTTTCAAGGAGTTTATGTTCTCATAGGAAGACAACCCATATTGGAGAATGGTGGGCAGGGGAGCAGGAGTTTCACTGGAAAAGTTACAGGGACAGTGAGTGGAGCCAAAGGCTAATAAGTGGACATAGCTAGTCACTTAATATCTGCCTCCGTCTGCTCATCCCTAAGGTGGGGAACGATGTCACCTACCTTGCAGGATTGTTTTGAGGATAAAATGAGATAGTGTTTGGGAGGTAATTTACAAACCTTAATATAAAAGCTGGATATGATCATTGTATTGTTTTAGGGAAGGGCTATCACAGCAAGCTCGAAGCTTAAAGAGAAGGAGCCTGTGGAGAGAGATAGAGACACAGAGACAGAGAGAGACAGAAAAAAGAAACAGACAGAGACAGGGAGGGTGAGACAAAGAGAGGGAAGGAGAGGGAAAATCTGAGACTGAGGATGCCAGAGGAAAGTACACTAATGAGAAACTGAGGAAAGCTCACAGTATAGGTCCATTGATAAAATACCAGTAGAAGAGGTAAATAAACATACCACATTTTTCAACGAGAAGATTCATAGGATCATAGATTTAGGGGGAACAAGTATTTTTTAAGTACTTAGCTATGTTCAAGGCACACATAGTATCTCCTTTGATAGAATTTAGAATTCAGAAGCCCTTTTGCTCAATTCTTCATCTTCTTCCCTCTCTTCCTATCTCCCTTCCTCCTTCTTTGTCTCTGACTGTGTGTATGTCTGTATGTCTCTGTCTTTCTCTGTCTCTGTCTCCATCTCTCTCTCTCTCTCTCTACATACACACACACACACACACACTCACTGGCACATACAAATGAATAACCTGAGAACCAAAGAGTACGGTCTCAAGGTAGCATGTAATAGAAAGAGAATTCGAATCCAGGTTTTATAATTCCCTATTCAGCATTGCTTTCATTACATCAGCATTGTTGAGAATAGTTGAGTGCTTCTTGAGGGTCAGCAATCTGAAAGAATTGTTGAAAACCATTGCTATGCCCAAGTTCCTGAAATATTAAAGTGTTCTTTGGGTATCCAGTGGATCTGTGTTCTAACCACACTGAGCAATGATCAGTTGGATTGGAATTATTATCAGTACACAAACTAAGAGCTGCATTCATCAATACCAATGAATGTTACCTTACAGTTTGATGTAGTTTTTAATGTAGATAATATTGACTCATTTTCAAAGGCTATTTTATTCATATTCTAAATGTGAAGGTCATGAATCAAGGATATGAGAAAACTTTTTTTTGTCCCTGTTTTAAAATCATTTTTTTTAAACTGTGGTTGAAGAAAAGCCGGCGTGGGGGGGGGTGGAGCATAAACAAAATTCTATTCTCTACCTTTCTTTCCCTAAATGCCAACACATTTGCTTTTGTTTATCTTCTGGGAACATTGGCTTGCATTGAAAAAGAGAGAATAATGCCCCAGTTTGGGAGGAAGCATTTATAAGGAAAAATCAAGACATACATTTATAAACACATGATCTGTCATTAGATCAGTTGAATGATAAAACTCTATAAAAAAACTTATGGGCACTCATATTCCAAATATCTATTCTTTTTGGTGCATTGTATTTTGTACGTCCTAATCAAAATGGATTCTGGTTCTCACATTCCATGATCCAGAAATGTGGCCAAATCATCAAACTGTCTATTTCCATAATCCTCTTCCAGTTCCACTAGGTAAATAATTGTTCTTTTTTTTCCTGGGGAGATTCTTGTGCAGCAGAAGGCAATATCTTCCTTCCCTTAAGTATTTTTATGGATCTTTACTTCCCCCAGTTCTTCTGTAACTGTCCTCCATCAGAACTGCTCCCCAATGCTCCTCACCTCTAGCTCATGGCTTCCTTGACCTCTTTCAAGACTCAGCTCAAACCCAACCTTTTGTAAGAAATCTTTCCCAGGCCCCATCAATCCTATCACCTTCCTTTGGAGACAGTTACAATTTACTCTTTATGTATCTTGTAATTACACAGTCTTTTTGGTTGCTGTTTCCACCTTTAGGATGTGAACTTTTAGAAGGCAAGGGCAGTATCTTTCCCTTAATTTGTATGCCCAGCACAGCGACTTGAAGGTAGTAAGCACTTAATGAATGCTTGTGACTGCCATCCTTTACCATGAGGAGTAAATCCAAATCCGAGTTCTCATAAGAAAACCAAGATTACCTGTAAATTGCATTTAAATCTCTTCAAAGTTTCAAATATCATTTTAGACATTTTAATTTAGCATTGATTTACAGATACTTTATGACTAAATGTGTGTTTTTATGTTTACTGAATAAAGCTCTTTAAATAAATTCTTTGTATGTTGTACACATTACTAGGTGACAATGAAGCTGGACAAATTGGAGCCCATAACATGGAATTGTTGTGGGCATATTTAAATGAAATTAGAGTAACAGTCCACATACTGAAATCACCTCTTTATCTAAAAACAAAACAAAAGAAAATGAGCATTAGCTATCCTTCCATGGCATCCTCTGCAGAGAAAGTCAACATGGCGTACAGTAGAAAGAACATTGGACTTAGAATCAAGATACAACTGTGAGGTAGCGGAAAGGGCACTAGTTCAAGCCCCCAGTTTGCTACTTGCTACCCTTCTGACTGAGGGTATGTCACGACCTCTATGGGCTTCAGCTTTATCATTAAAATAAGGGGGTTGAGTTGATGATCATTTGAGACCTCTAAAATGTGCTTTTCAGCCTTAAATCTATAATCCTATGAACCTTGGCTATCTACTGGCAATGGGACCATAGATAAATCCCTCTGAGCATAAGTTTCTTTATCTATAAAATGGAAATTTCCTGTATGATCTTGGGCAAGTCACAACATCTCTGTGCCAGTTTCCTCATCTCTCAAAAGAAAGCATTAGACTAGAATCAGGGGTGAGGAATCTGTGGCCTTAAGGCCACATATGGTAAGTCCTCAAGTGTGGCCCTTTGACTGAATCCAAACTTCACAGAACTAGCCCCTTTAATAGAAGGATTCAGTCAAAGGGTCACGCTTGAGGACCTAGAGGGCATATTTGGCCTCAAGGCTGAAGGTTCCCTACCCCTATAATCTCTGAGGCTCTTTCTAAGTTTTTTATTGTCTTATTTTTATTTTTTTTATTCAGATCAAGTGATGTTTGAAATAATGATTGACTTTAAAATATATGATTGATACCTCTGAATTTAAAAGAAGAAAATGAATAATTCCGTCAAACTTAACAATTAACAACGTTGTTCTTGGTTTCAGTAAATTTTCAATGCAATATAAAACACACGTTCATCTTGCTTTCTATTTTACTGAGCTCAGTACTATTTGAGGTAATACCCTTTTACATTTCTTCCCCCCACCAATATCTTTACTTTCCCTCCTTTCCTTCACTCTCCTTTTTCTTTTCAATCATCTTTTCTCTCTCCATACTTCCAATTTATCTTTCTCTACTGTGCCGTTTCCCTCTAGCGCCACACTTTTGAGTCACTCATTTTTGTCACTGCCTTGTTCCTCTCCCTCTTCATCCTTTCGAATTCTTCATTTCTTACATCCTGAAGCCCTTTAGCTCTTATCACTTAACTGAAACTTCTAAAGGAGTTAAATTGCCTTCATCTCCCATCTATTGGTTTTCTCCCAATCGCTTACTTCAGACTCGATGAAGCTTCTGACACTCTTGTTACCTTTCTTGAAAATTTCTCCTCTCCAATTTTTTATGACACTATAATATCTTGATTCCTCTCCCTACCAATATAACAAATAATACTCCAAGTTTTTCCTAGACAATCTCCTTCCAAACTATCAGAGATTTTCCATGATCAGCAAGAGTGTCCCATTCTTACCATCCCTTGCAACCCTCTTCCCCAAATACTGTTTCACATTTAGTTAGTTTTTGCTAGTTTTTCCTACAAGAATCCATTTTTGTTAGAATCTAGGAGCTGATCAGGGGAATTTCTGCCCATAAACCGATGGCATGGGTCATCCGTCGAATATTCTTTGCATCTCAACACTTAGTACATTGCCTGGAACATCGTATATGCTTAATAAATGCTTATTGATTGACTGTTTTGTGTTATAAAAAAAATCCCAAATATGTTAGGGTCTACGTATTCCAGCCAGTTGGATCAGCTGTTTAGGGATTTCTCAGTGAAGTTCTCCAAATTTAGACCTGATGACCGCTTTGTGGAGATATACTGGGGATTCTCAGGAAGTTACGGGCTATCTGGGTAGTCTGACAGGTCCCTTCCAAACTGGAGGTTCTGGAAGTTCATGATTCTTTGGGAGACAAGAGCATGACGATTAGGAGTGTTTCATTCAGAATTTAGCTTAGCGAGTTTGTGGGCTTACTATAGCTACAAAAGAAATAAGCAAACCACAGAAAGTGCTCGAGGGGAGTCACCTGACATTTCTGTGCTGAATTCTATGACATAGCTAGAATCTCACACAAAGGACTGTACTTTCTGATTAACTTACTTTATTTGGCAATGGCAGAGAGAGGTCTGATCTCTATTATAGATACTGGTAGGGCAACATTAGTGCTTTTATTCATTTTGCGTAGGTATAATTCATAGGATTTTAAAGTTTGAGCTAAAAGCAGCCTTGTTGTTGTTGTTGTTTATTTGTTTTTCAATCATGTCCAACTCTTTGTGACCACTTGTGGGGTTTTCTTGGCAAAGGTACTGTAGTGCTTTGCCATTTCCTTCTCCAGTTCATTTTACAGATGAGGAAACTGAGGCATGCGGAGTTAAGTGAGTTGCCCAGGGTCACATAACTAGAAAGTGTCTAAGGCTAAATTTGAACTTAGGAAGATGAGTCTTCCTGAATTCCAGCCCAGCATTCTAGCCACAGCTGTGCATTTGAATCCAACCCTTTCATTTTACACTGAGGCCCAGAGAGATTAAATAACTTAACCCACAGCCACACAACTAATAAATGTCTGAGGCAGAATCTGAACCAAGATTTTCTTGATGCCAAGTCCAGTATTCTACCCACTATACCTTACTGCCTCTTGGTAGAATTTCATGTGATGCTTCTAGGAAGGGGTTTGGCTAGAGATTGTTCACAGCAGCAATGAAAAAATTGGGTCACTGGAGTAACTTGATATTTTTGGCCCACTGTGACAAGAAACACAAAACATGCACAGGGCAAGCAGCGTGAAAAATGTCAGGAAAAAGGTAAGGCTAGGCCAATCAAAAGTTCGGCTGGAAGAAGACAGAAAAGAGGGAGGAAACAGGTCCCATATGATAGCTTACTATTATGACTAATTATTTTTGTTAACTGGGTGCCAAACTGTTGTTTCTAATTTCCTAAGAAAATCCAAGTGTCATCTGTGCCCTCTAACTTTGCACTCTTACACACATACCCTGGTGGAGTTACATTCTGAACTGGGGTCACGAGGCAATTCTACAATCTTGTGGCTTCTGTTATGGAGGCACAAATACTGGCAGGCTCTAGCAACATGAGTAGTCTTCAAGTAAAATCTTTTTTTTTTTGCATTTTTGAAATTTTTTATTAATTTATTTTGATTTATCAACAATCACTTCCATTGGTTTTTGAGTTTAAAATTTTTCTCCTCCATCCTCCCCACCACCCTCCCCAAGAAGGTGCACAATCTGATATAGGTTATACATTTACATTTCTATTAAACATATTTTCACATTAATGATGTTGTAAGTAAAAAGTAGAACCAATAGGAGGAACCACCAGAAAGAGGAAACAAAACTCAACAGAAGAGGAAAAAAATAGCAGTTCAAATTCCCTAGTTCTTTCTTTGGATGTGGAAAGCATTTTCCATCATGAGACCTTTGGACATGTCTTAGATCTTTGTATTGCTGGGTTCAAGTAAAATCTTGGTGAGGTGCAGTGTACCTGTCATTCGGTTTAAATTAACTTACTGAATATTTATTTATGTTTGTACTCCATACAAAGTATTATGCTGGATGTTGGGTGTCTGGCCTGGTTATGGTCAGATGGTTTCATCATCTAACATTGTGTGGTCATCAAGGCATGCAGTTTTCAGTCAGACCAACTCATGGAGATCATCCATTTGGAAGGAGCTCAGTATTTAGTGGATAGAGTGAAGAATTTGGAGTTGGGAAGAAATAAATAATATATGTAAATACTTTGTAGCTCTTAAAGTGCTATATAATAATAATAATAATAATAATAATAATTATTATTATTATTGCTAAGATATGGGAGTATTGGGATAGGCATTGGTAGAGAGAGTCTCCACAATCATGAAGCCAGAGATCCTTGAAATATAAGGACAACAGTGTTCAAGGTCACCCCATCATTTTTTTAACTGATACCCAACACAGCACTTACAGCCTCTAGTATGAAGAAATCATTCATTTGTTTGTGAGATGTCATCCCTTCCATGAGTGCCTGAAAATTCATATTGCATTGAGCATTTTAACCTTCAAAAACAAAGCACAGAGAGTGAAAGTCATGGATCACCTGCCTTTGCAATAAACAGGTGAACTCTTCTGTCTGCCCGATAATGCAGACCTAGAAAGCTGCATGCCGATAGATTTCCCAGGAGTATCGAAAACTCCCCAGATCAGAAATCAGTGAATTGATCTGCATGTTAATTGGGGAAATACTAAAGGTATGGTTCATCTATGAACTCACAACAATCAATCAATAAATCAAGAAGCATTTATTAAATAGTATGTACCAAATACCATGTCAGGCACTGGGTATACACATTTAAAAAGAATAAAAAAAAAAGTTCTTATTTTCAAGAAACTTACATCCTACAGTGTCACCAAAAAAGTATTGATTAAACATTGAAATACATGTGGGATCTCCCTAAGTAAGTTAATTCATTGGGTCATTTCGGCTCAGCCCCTCATATCTTAGACCTCAACAGATCAAATCCAATTCCCAATCTCCAATTTAATTTAATTCATTTCAATTCCAGAAATATTATTAGTAACCTTCTATAATGCAATATATTGTATTAGACACTATGGATTCAGAGACTTAAAACCAAAACTCTAAATTTTCCTGGTTCTCAAGGAATTTACCTTTTACTGCCTGTGGCCACATGTATACAAGCAAGTCCCAAGAATACTTGACATATTTCAACTAGGGGTGGGGAAGATCAGGACGCAACTTCTGTAGGAAATTTCACTTCATTTGTGCTTTGAAGAAAACTAGATCTCCTCCAAAATATCAACTGAAGTCCCTCAGAATGAGCACCAAAAAATTACCAAGATTATCAAGAAAAGATGTGGACCATTCCAATATTTTTTTTCCTCCCATCAATAATAGAGGCACATTTTGGGAAACAAAAAGCATTAACATATTATTATTTTATGTGTAGCTAATGCTTAATGTTTACAGTTGACTTTTAATTTACGTTCCACTGATTACAGACTTATTATAGCAAAGGATATCATTAATAAGATGTGCCGTGGGGGAGGCCATGCTCCATTAGTCGAGAGAAATGAGGCTGCTCATGTTTCTGTCTTGATAATCCCTATATGTCTTTGCATTAAGTACACTTATTTCTAAATGGTATGCAGTCAGCAAAATTTTTGTTAATTAAAGTTTAGGAGCTAGGAGCTAATAGAGATTTCACAATTGAAATAAATTTTGAAAGAATGACTGGTTTTAATTTATTCCAAAAGGGATTGTTTGCTGCACATGTTTTAACTACCCTTTGAGTAAGGTCAGTTAAATAAATGAGGTTATTAGAGTTCAATTCATAGGAGGATTGCTTGAAGGAACCTGAAAGGTTTAGTCAGGAGGAGAGAAGCCATTGGGAAGCCATGATGGCTGTCTTCAAGGATTTAAAGGTGTTCCTGTTAAAGAGGGATTAGACTTTTAACTGACCTCAGAAGATCATAGGGTCATAGGTTTTGAGCTGGAAAGGGCCTCTGAGGCCAACAACTATAGCTCCTTCATTTTACATATTAGGAAACTGAAGTTGGATGTTTAAGTGACTTATCTAAGGTCACATAGCCAGTAAACATCAGGGCAGGATTGTAACCCAGGTCTCCCTGAATTGAAATATGGTGCCATTCTCCTTATGATACTCTACAGCTCACAGGGCAAT
This sequence comes from Vombatus ursinus, assembly GCF_900497805.2. Classification (NCBI taxonomy): domain Eukaryota; kingdom Metazoa; phylum Chordata; class Mammalia; order Diprotodontia; family Vombatidae; genus Vombatus; species Vombatus ursinus. Next base: position 20,730,776 of record NW_020954625.1, on the reverse strand, counting down.
AACATAGAGGGCAGAAATAGAAGCAAAGGTAATTTTCATTTTGATGCCAGACAAACTTCCCAGCTACAAGTCTCTTGCCCCAAAGTGTAATGAGATGCTTCAGAAGGCAGAGAGTTTTCCTTTTTCTAGGAAATTTCCACATGGACATTAGAAATGCACTTTTAAAATGGAATTCCTATTCATAGCTGTGTTAGAATGAATGATCTCTGGGATTCCTTCTATTTCTGAGATTCTGAGATTTTATGATTCCATGATTCTGGGATGCACCCATGAGATGAATAAAGAGAAGGAGGTCAATAATAACAGAATCTGCATTAAAGAGCAAAAAAGGGGGCTGCAAGAAAGTGAGACTAAAGTCTTAGTCCTTAACCTCATTGGAAGTTGAAGCATTGGGGTATATTCATATTAGGCATCTTAAACATATTTGAACAAGGTTAAATGCCATAGGAAAATTGAGGTTTCTTTTATCTCAATTTCTCCTTTCAAGGTACAATTGTTATGAGAGGTATCCAATCACATGGTCTTATTGATGTCTATGATGGATACTTGGGCTTGAGTTTTCTTCCCAAAATAGTTTCTAAATCTAGTATCAGCATTTCATGTTGTTGAATGAATATTTTTAAACAAAGTTTTTGTTTAATATTCTTTAAAAAGTTCCCCATTAGTTACACAGAAACAAAGTGGGGACACTTTAGGGAAACAGAGTAGCTCCATTGGGTAAATCAATAACAATGGCCTCAGTGAAGGTCAACCAACTGCAGGCTTCTCCATTTAATTTTGTAGGTTGGAAAAGTACTTGTGTGAGTAACTGAGGAAGACCAAAAATCTCCACTACAATTTGTCTTGTCATATGCTGATCCATTTTTTTTTAGGCTAGGTGATGGGGTTAAGTGACTTGCCCAGGGTCACACAGCTTGTAAGTGATATGTGTCTGAGGTCAAATTTGAACTCGGATCCTCCTGACTCCAAGGCCAGTGCTCTACCACAGTGCCACCTAGCTGCCCTGAGCTGACCCATTTTTGACAGTCATTACTACTTTTGAAAAGAATAGATATATATTTGTATATTTGAGTATCTATCGATCTATCTATCCATCTACCTATCTATCTATTTTAAATTTAGACAAACTTCTGTTCCCTTGCCTTGCCTTGTTTTCTTTTGATCTTCCTTTCCCTTCCCTTCCCATCCCTTGCCTTCCATTCTCCTTTACCTTCTGCCTTCCCCCTTGCCTTGCCTTTACTTCCCTTTCCTTTTTTTCCCTTCCCTTTTTTGGGGTGAATTTGCATTTTCAAGAAACTAGGCAATCCATTTCTGAGATCTATAGTGAGTATTCAGAAATCACCCTTCTTCACCTTTCTCAGCGCCTTGGAAGGTATCTTTCTCCTTAGTAGCTGTTCTTTAATGCAACATTTCAGACTGGGTCCAAAATACTTTTTGCTTACAATCAACTTCATCAGTTTGGCAATTTCCTCCTGGTTCCAGTCTGATCACTTACCTCTCCCCTGTGAGCTACATTCACTTTCTGTAATGGAGTTGGGTTGTACTAGACTTCCTTGATTGGGTTAGTTGTACTCCTAGTCAATATGGACTCTTACAAAATAAGTTATCATATTACCATGGGAGCTGATTGGTTAAATGAAATAGTTTTGTAGTTATTCCATTTAACCTCCACTAATTAAGTGCTCTCTATGCAATGTGCCAAAGATAAAAAGACAAAAAGAAAAAAAAGGTTTTGGTCTGAAGGAACTTGCATTCTATTTGGATCTCTAAAATATATGTAAGTATAAGATAATTGGAGAAAGGATATACTGATGAGAAGGAGAATTAGGGCAAGTTTTCCACAGAAGAAATTTTTTAGCTGAGCCCTGAAGGAATCTCAGGATTGTAAGAGGTATATGAGAAGAGTGAAAACACTGTGGGTAAGAGGTCCAGCCTTTGCTAAGGCATATAGCATATATTGGGAGACAGCAAGAAGACAGACATTAGAGATTATAAAGGGCATTCATGTGAAATGAGTCTGGAAAATGAGGCTCCAGTTGGATCATGAAGACATTTAAATAGTAATCTGAGGAATTTCTTTTTTTACCTTTGAGACAATAGGGAAGTATTAAATATTGTGTATAGCAAAGTAATATAGCCTGACCTGTACCTTAGGGAAATTATTTTGTCAACTGTGGGTTGGAATGGATTGGAGAGGATTAAGGCAGGGAGATTAATTAGGAGGCTATTGCAATAGTCCAGGCAAAAGGTGACAATGGACTGAATGAGGTTGGTGGCTCTGTTAGTGGGGAGAAGGGGACAGATCTAAAAGATTTTGTGGTGGTAGAAATCAGGAAAATTACCACCACCCTATGATTCTGATATAAATTAGCAGAATACAAAATGTTCTAGTTGAAGTGTTTTTTCATATTAGATTCAACCTCATTTCAAGGTCTCTATATCAATGAGCAAAATTCTTTGATTAAAACATCTTTCTGGGTAAAGGCTGATGTACTTCCAAATTAATCTCTTTATACCCTTGTCTTTCCAGTATTTAACCCATAAGGTTGAAAGCTTTGTTGCTAGAGCAGCTAGGTGGCACAGTGGATAGAGCACTGACCCTGAAGTCAGGAGGACCTGAGTTCAAATCCAGCCTCAGACCAAACACTTGACATGTACTAGCTGTGTGACCTTGGGCAAGTCACTTAACCCCGATTGCCTCACTAAAAAAAAAAAAAAAAAAGCTTTGTCCAATATGATTTTTGTTTTCTTTTTTTTTGCATTTTGAAATTTATTTTAGTTTTCAACATTTATTTCCACAAGATTTTGAGTTCCAAATTTTCAACCCATCTCGCCCCTCCCCCCACCCCAGGATGGCATGCATTCTGAATACCCCTTCCCTTCCCCTAGTCTGCCTTCCCTTCTATCTCTTCCCCCCTTCTCTTATCCCCTTCCCCTTCAATTTTCCTGCAGGGCAGGATGGATTTCTGTACCCCATTTCCTGTATTTCTTATTTCCCAGTTGCATGTGAAAACATTTTTTTAAACATGTGTTTTTAAAACTTTGGACTACAAATTTTCTCCCTTCCTCCCTCTCAACCCACCCTCATTGATAAGGCAAGCAACTCTATACAGGTTATACATGTGCAGTTATGCAAAACGCTTCCATAGTAGACATGCTGTGAAAAACTAACTATTTCCCTTAATTCTGTCCCGCCCCCCCATTTATTCTATTCTTTCTTTTGACCCTGTCCCTCCTCAGAAGTGTTTGCTTCTGATTATTCCCTTTCCCAATCTGCCCTCCTCTCTATCATTCCCCTACTCTCTTGTCCCCTTCCCCCTCTATTTTCCTGTAGGGTAAGACAGATTTTCACACCCAATTGAGTGTGTATGTTATTCCCTCCTTAAGCCAAATCCCATGAGAATAAGATTCACTCATTCCCTCTCACCTTCCCCTGTTTCCCCTCCACTGTAAGAGTCTTTTCTTTTCTGTTTTTTTTGTGAGATAATTTACCCCATTCTACCTCTCCCTTTCTCCTTCTCCTAGTATATTCCTCTCTCACCCCTTAATTTTATTCTCCAGATATGACCCCTTCATCTTCAACTCACCCTGTGCCCTCTATCTATCTATCTATCTATCTATCTATCTATCTATCTATCTATCTATCTATCTATCTATCTACCTATATATATTTTTCCCTCCAACTACCCTAATACTGACAAAGGTCTCATGAGTTACAAATGTCATCTTTCCATGCAGGAATGTAAACAGTTCAACCTTAATAAATCTCTTATGATTTCTTGTTCCTGTTTACCTTTTCATGTTCCACTTGAGTCTTGTATTTGAAAGTCAAATTTTCTATTCAGCTCTGGTCTTTTCATCAAGAATGCTTGAAAGTCCTCCATTTCACTGAATGACCAATTTTCCCCTGAAAAATTATACTCAGTTTTGCTGGTTTGGTGATTCTTGGTTGTAATCCTATCTCCTTTGCCCTTCAGAATATTATATTCCATGCCTTTCAGTCCCTTAATGTAGAAGCTGCTAAATCTTGTGTTATCCTGATTGTGTTTCCACAATACTTGAATTGTTTCTTTCTGGCTGTTTGTAATATTTTTTCCTTGACCTGGGAGCTCTGGAATTTGGCTACAATATTCCTAGGAGTTTTCTTTTGGGGATCTCTTTCAGGAGGAGATCGGTGAATTCTTTCAATTTCTATTTTGCCCTCTGGTTCTAAAATATCAGGGCAGTTTTCCTTGATAATTTCTTGAAAGATGATGTGTAGGCTCTTTTTTTGATCATGGCTTTCAGATAGTCCAATAATTTTTAAATTCTCTCTCCTGGATCTATTTTCCAGGTCAGTTGTTTTTCCAATGAGATATTTCATATTGTTTTCTAATTTTTCATCCTTTTGGATTTGTTTTACAGTGTCTTGATTTCTCATAAAGTCACTAGCTTCCAATTGCTCTATTCTAATTTTTAAGGAAGTATTTTCTTCAGTAATCTTTTGGACTTCCTTTTCCATTTGACCAATTTTGCTTTTTAAGGCATTCTTTTCCTCATTGGCTTTTTGGACCTCTTTTGTCATTTGGGTTAGGCTATTTTGTAAGGCGTTATTTTCTTCAGTATTTTTTTTTGGGGGGGTCTCCTTTAGCAAGCTGTTGACTTGTTTTTCATGATTTTCTTGCATCACTCTCATTTCTCTTCCCAGTTTTTCCTCTACTTCTCTCACTTGCTTCTCAAAATCCTTTTTGAGCTCCTCCAAGGCCTGGGACTGATTCATATTTTTCTTGTAGGCTTTGGATGTAGGAGCTTTTACTTTGTTGTCTTCTTCTGTTTGTATGTTTTGATCATCTTTGTTACCAAAAAAATATTCTATGGTCTGATACTTCTTGTGAGGTTTGCTCATGATCCCAGCCAATTACTTGAGTTATAAAGTCTTTATTAAAGCAGAGATCTGCTTCCAATGTGGAGAATGTACTGTCCCAAGCTTCAGGGGTTTGTACAGCTGTTTTCAGAGATACTTCTAGGGACCTGTAAATTTTCAGTTCTTCCAAGGTGGTATGATAAGGGGAGAGGTGTTTAATCCTTTCCTGGACTGTGCTCTGGTCTATGAGTGACCACAAGTACTCTTTCTGTCTTGGAACTGTGAGGAGGATTTCCTCTCCACCGTCACTACAAGCTCTACCATGCCAGCGCTCCTCCTTGCCCAAGGACCACCACTCAGAATGTGACCCAGATCCAAACACAGGCAAAGCAAGAGATTCCTTCCTCAGCACTGACAAAGAGAACCCTGCAATCCCCCTCTGATCAGCCACCCAATTCCCCATCAGTCTGTGGGCCAGAAGCTCAGGAGGCTGTCACTGCCTCAGGGCCACACTTGGAAATTGGGGCTGAGACCTAGCTCCTCTCTCACCGCAGTCACAGACTTTGCCCACTGACCTTACGAGTTGTCTTTGGTGTTCATGGGTTGAGAAGTCTGGAAACCACCACAGCTGCCCGTGATTCAGTCCTCTGAGACCTGCTCCAGATTCTCTGTGGCCTGTGCACCCACGCCAAACTGCGCTCCTCTCCCAGCCTGGCGCGTTATACCTTTCCAATCAACCATCCAGGTTGTCTTGTGCTGGAAATTTGTTTCACTCCGTCTTTTTGTGGGTTCTGCTGCTTTAGAATTTGTTTAGAGTCATTTTTTATAGGCATTTGGAGGGGTTTGGGGGAGAGCTCAAGGAAGTCACTGCTTTCACTCTGCCCCCTTGACTCTGCCCCATGCTTTTTGTTTTCTAGTCAACCATGGAGTAACTGAATTAGTATATCACTTTATGGACTTTTTGTCTTTAGGTCCCAAGACTGGGTTTAACCTGGATTAAATCTATATCAGTATAATAAAGACTAGTGTCATGCTGGGCTTCCACCGTGTAACAGCTTTCTATATATGTTTATTAGTATAATGCTCTAAGAGGAGATATGTATGTATATGTGTACATATATATGTATGCCTGCATGTTTATACATACAACATATGTACACACATACACATAGATATACATGTATACATTCTGCTCTATGTCTTTATCCCATGTATGTCGTCACATCTTCATATGAGTTTATGTCTATATAGAGATATACAGATATTCATACATAACAGTATATGTATATTTGCATTTATTTGTATTTATGATGTGTAATAAAACCTATTTGCTCAATGGCAAAGGACATTTTAAGGTATATTAAGAGTGGGTGAAATTAAATAAAAAATATTAGATTCATTTTTAAAGCTAGTTTAAATGAAGCTAATACCAAAATAATTTTCTTAAGCAATAAAAATCTATTTTTAAAGTTTTAAATTAAGACTATTCTCTCCCAACTTGTGTTTAGGGAGGTTGCATTTCACAAATTGCAGAAATTTCCTTCAGAACACAGTTGGACAGGTATATTCATTTGGATTATATCAAGCTGATTCTCCCAAGGAATTTTGATGGTGGGGGTTATTAACCTGTTGATTGCTTCTATTTTTTCCCAAAATGGCAGAAGCATATTTTAGCATCAATATCAGTATGGTTTTCTCATCAAATAATGGATAACTGGACAACTAAGCTCCTTTGCAAGAGTAGTGGGCTAACTCCATTAACCACTTAGGTGATTGCACATCCTTGAATTCTGCTCCAGGTTTCATTTTCCTCCACTCCTGCTGGGCAAGAGATCTCCTGGAGATAAGGTTAATTCCTATCTCTCTCTCTCCTCATGAGCTTTTGTTCCTCTTGGTGTAACTTACTCAAGGTTGTCTCTGATGATGAGATGAGGTCAATACTAGTGTTGACCTTTGGAGCTTAATTCCCTCCTTTCCCAGGAGGAATTGAATAAATTAAGAGCTGTCAATCACCTTGGCCCTGAGAGCTGACTGGGCATTTCCTAGTTATTCACCCAATCAACTTGACTTCTTTCCAGACCTCTTAGTCTCTTGCAGAGCCACTTCCTGCACCTGTCAATTCATAACTCTGATTAACTTATCAGGTCCAAAAAGAGGGATTTTTCTTTCCTTGAAGACATTTTCACTTATAATGTGAAGGTTTTTCTTATGCTTTAATTGAATTCTCTCACGTTGTTTCCTAACATTGCCAGGTGACATTTTCCAAATAAAACAATGACAGATGTTCTATTGCTGAGTAACTTGATGATTCAAGTGACCCGACAGCATCGGGGGAAAAGCAACAAAAATAGCTTTGCAAAATAACATGCCCACTTATGTGGAATGCATTTTCCAGACTTGGAAGAAAAGATGTCATCACCATGGAGTCGGGTGATATTTGGAGGTTTCTCATAGCTTGGACTAATTATTTCTGCCAGTGTCGTGACATGGTAAGACTTTTCCATTACTGGTGTAGTGGAAGAGTGTGGTCACAAAGACAGAGAGGGGATTAATCATACACCTGATAGCTGGGAAATGGGTTCCATATAGGCCAAGGAGTTCTTCCCTTTATTTAATTGATTCTCTCTCAGTTTTCTTATGTTTTCTGGCTGGAGTTCCAATAGTGTAGCATTTTGCTGCTAGCAGGTAATTATCTGTAGGTCATACTTTTATGAACCTCAACCCTATACTTCATATACAACTATAAAATTCATTTATCAGGTTTTCCAGTCTATAGTATATTAGAAGCTTTTTTTAAACTTCCTTACACTTAAGTAGATGTAGGGAACCACTCTAATGTTATCTTATATTGACTTTGTGTGTATCTTTTGTATCCCTATGTCTGTGCATATTGTCTCCCCATTTGGAATGGAAGCTTCTGGAGGCAAGGAGAGATTTCCATTTTTCTTGGAATCTCCAGGACCTACCACAGTGCCTGGTGCTCTGGATTCACTAAATAAATATCTATTGATTGTCTAATTGGTTGAATGAATAGGAACAAGGAATGAAGAGGTAGTCATATTGATAGCAGCTGGAGGTAACAACTATCAGCCTGACATAAACTAGAAGAATAATGATTAAACATCGAGATCAAAAGCAATGTGTGCACAGTTTTCTCAACCATTCAGGCTTCTATCCCCTAGAACTTTCTACTCTTGTATCAAGCTGGCATCCATAAAGATGATCCTGAATCATTTAGAAAAGTTAAATGCTTACTATGTTCCAGGTACCATGTTAAATAGTTTACAAATATTATTTCTAGGTGCTATTATTATTTCCATTGTTTTTTTTTACAGATGAGGAAATGGAGACTGAGAGAAGCTAAGTGACTTGAATAGTGTCAAAGAGATAATGAGTACGTGGGGTAAGATTTGAACCAAGGTTTTCTTAGCTCCAAGCCCAGTACTCTATTCACTCTGCGTTGTAGCTGCTTCTACCAGGAACAATATATTCATATGTTTAATACAGTTACAATAATTAGCTCATTTTAATTCTAGGGACAATATTATAGCCTCTAAGGTACACATGGTTCTCTCTACTTGCTTTAAGGAGTTTATTTTATATAAAAAGTTATAATAATTGCTTGGAATCTCCAGTTTATATATATATATATACATATATACATACACACATACATATATATGCACATATATGTATATATACATATACACATATACATAAATACATATATATGTGTATATGTATATATGTATATACTAACATTTAATCAGAGGTTGGACTCTCTGCCCAACTTTGCATATATATTTATCTCTAGTTATCCCCTGGCCTTTGGATAGTTTAAGTAAAATTACAGTTATTGGAAACACTTGGGTAACCAAATAGACTATTATATTATAGGACATATGGATGGTTAATGTGCCAGGGCACCGTGGGTAGTGAGGTGGTGCAATGGATAGAATGATGAGCCTGGAGTTAGGAAGACTCATCTTCCTGAGTTCAAATCTGTCCTCAGATACTTACTAGCTGTGTGACCCTGGGCAAGTCACTTAACCCTGTTTGTCTCAGTTTTCTCATCTGTAAAATGAGCTGGAGAAGGAAATGGCAAACCACTCCAGCATCTTGCCAAGAAAACCCCAAATGGAGTCATAAAGAGTAGGACATGATTGAAATGACTGGACAATAACAAGTGTAAAAGGACCAGCCCCTGATTACCCGATGGCCAGGTACGTTCTCATGAGGAAGTAAGGGAAGTAGCTCCTACTAAAATTGAAAGTACACGTGACTGTAGCCTTGGTACAAGGCTTGGTAGGGCAAAGTAGTTTATTTTGTTCAATGTTCAATGACTCATAAGCACTTCATTTAGGCCTAAAATCAAATTGGAACTGAGGGTATGGGTAATAGATAGCTACACCTGTCCTCTAGCTAGACACAAGGTGTGGGGAGAAAACAGATTATTTCTCAGGATTTTCTGGGTACCTTGGTATCAGCCAGAGTAGTCTGCTCCAATATGCCTGTAGAACCAATAGCCCTCCTCCATATCAACCTTCTCCACCACAGTTGGGCTGGTAGACCTGGGATACATTATATGACCTCATTTTTTCCTTTCCATTTGCAAAATATTGGATTCTCCAACTGGTTCTAAAGAAGCTCCTCCTTTTTAAGCAAATTCCTTATGGTATGACCAAGTCTTACACTCATTCACTTTGATTCAAGGAGGTGTAGAAGCCCTGCTCATACCTGATTTTGATAAGTTAAATCACTAAGGATTCTTTCCTAACAAAGGCAATTACTTTGAAATGTGGCAGGATAATCTATGATGCCTCACTTTTGACATTTACATATCTGGGTATTTTTGAATGCAAATTATATAGCCTATATATGTAGACCACTGTATGTATATATATGTACACATGTGTAGATATGTATGTATGTATGTATGTGTGTGGATATTTTTACATTCAGTTTTCGGCTTGACGCATTCGGATTTTCTAATGAGCCGGCATGAAAAGAAATGAACATCACTGGCTTACTCTGTCAGTTCTTTGACGTTCTGCTCCACGAGAGTTGGAGGCACGTTGGAGACGATGACTTGCATGTCCAGCTGATTGACCACAGACACCTGGAAAGCACCAATACAAGGGTCAACAGGCCTTTCCACGTGCACATTGGTATAACACAAAATTCCAAACCATGTTCTTGCCTTTCCTAACATGTCTAGACATAATATCTCCTCATTTTAAATTAAGAACAAATCAATTAAAAAATCTGTGCAGTTGTGTATTCATCAATCAACAAGCATGCTTTCCTTAATTATTATGCATCAGACCCTATTTTAGGTTTGAGACACAAATGAATAAGTGAAAGAAAATGTATTTCTTTCATATTAGGGAAGGGAGAAGGACACAACAATTGAAAATAATATCAATAATAATAACAGCTAGCATTTCTGTAGTGTTTTCATTTTTTTTTTTTGGTGAGGGAATTGGGGTTAAGTGACTTGCCCAGAGTCACACAGCTAGGGAGTGTTATGTGTCTGAGGCCAGATTTGAACTCAGGTCCTCCTGACTAACTGCCCCCTCTATAGTGCTTTAAGGTTGGCAGTGCACTCTGTGAGTATCATTTCATTTTATCCCCAAAACAACCCTGATCACCACCCTCATTTTATAGAAGAGGAAACTAAGACAAGCAGAGGTTAAGTAACTGGCCTGGGTCATACGGCTAGTAAGTGTCTGAGAGTAGATTTGAACTCAAGTCTTCCTGATTACAGGTTAAATTCTCTATTCACAGTGCCACCTGAGGCCACATGGCATAAGTAGTACGATAGTGGACTTAATGTCAGGAAGACTTGAATTCTAATGCATCTACTAATGGTAGATAGAAAGATAGATGATAGAGAGATGGTCTGTATACACACAAATATACTACATTTATGCAAAAATAAATGAAGAAAAGGGAATTACTCTTTCAGTTCTTTGAAATTGTGCTCTACAAGTGTAGGAGGGACCTGTCTGATTTTATTAATGCATTTTTAACCATAATCTACTCCATTTTCACCTCTGCCTTTTAGAATGCCTTGTTTCTTTCAAAACAGCTCAGGCATCACTCTCTACATAATGTCTTTCTCTCTTCCCCTGCCCCCAGTTGGGTAGGAGTGACATTTCCCTAAAAATAATATTTCTATGTTATCATTTATATATTAATTTATATATTTAATTTTTATTTACTGTATTGTTTCATTTACACACACATGTACATATTGTCTCTATCCATGGGCATTGAAATTTAGAGGGCATATGCTTTAAAATATTGCTTCTTAAAGATTGTGAATTAAAGAAGTAATTACATTATATGTGCATGGTACATGCATTCCTTTAGTAGTGTAGAAATCATTAAATGGACTAACTGGTTTGCTGTACCAATGAATTGAAATAGGATACTATCAGAGGGCTCATATGTTAACCAAATGTTAACCATTTATGACCTATTAATTGCCATTCCTTCTCAAGTGTTTCTTTTATTAATTACTTTTTGTATTATTTTTTACATCATGGATAAAAAGTTGACTGAGGTTTCCATTTCTTGCTGACTTGTCTGTCTTGGGAGTCAAATTTGCTAAGTATAAACCTGTTTACAGGTGACATGTCAGTTGATCAGAAGCAGTGTTTATGGTGACAAACATGACCACCTTCTTCCTCATTCTTATAATGTCAGTCTTGTCATCTTTAAGAAGGATGAACTTCACAAAAGAAAACTAATATTGGGAAAGGAGCTCTCATTTTCATTTTGTCTGAACAAACAATGACTGGATCAAAGTGGGAGACCTTGAGGATCTCACAAAGCTAAGCCAAACCTGTAGGACCTTAAGTTGGAAGGGATGTTTCAGGTCATCTAATTCAACTTCCAAAGGTGAAATGACTGCCTGGGACCACACAGGGAGTAGTAAGTCACTGAGCTGCGGTTCAAGATCAACTTCTCTGCCTCCTACAATAGTTTTTTTTTTCCTCCACATTAAGCTGTCTCACAACCATGGCACTGAGTTAACAAACAATTTTCAATATGTAAATGTATGAAATGATCTTAATGATTGTGAGAAATGTTATTTTCTTTCCCTTTACATCACAATAGATATTATTTTTAGTCTTGCCAGAACAAGAAAAGTTAGAAGTTACAATTAAATGTAACTTGGTTCCCTTCCCCACCTGCGAGATTCATTTTAGCATGTCCCTTTCCAAAAGCCTCTTCCACATGGGGCTGTCTTATTGTTTACAACTCCCTTTTGAAAAATATCAGTGTCTATCTTCTTGCTGTAATTGAATTTATCACAAACATATAAAGCTTTACATAAGCAAATGAGAAAACAAATGAGGGGATTTAAAATTGGTGCTGTCCATTTTGGCTGTGATGATCCAAGATTTACAGGGCATTTTGCTTTCATAAGGCATTTGCCTTATAGCCCAGGGTCAAACATACGCAGAACATGTGTATTCAGCACGTATTGATTGCTCCGCTACACTAAATGCACTGAGTATATGCCCACACACTTGCCAAAATTAACTTTCTGTACATTGATCACTGATCAAAGTTTCAATTTCCAAATCACCGCTCTGACCTGGGATTCTTAATGATTGGAATAGCTGGTCATGGTTGAGGCGACTGATTCAATCAGAAACTGCTGTCACTGATGTCGGCATGACTGAGCTCTGTGAATCACATTATGATTCCTTAAATTGAGTTTAAGTTTCTTTGCAAATCAATTTTCCAGAGTTTGAGGATATAATTGTTTATTCTCTTGCAAAGTTTTCTCGATATGAAAATACATAGCATAGAAACTTCATACTTGTTTTTGTGACATATTCCCTATCTAATCTTGTTGTCGGTATTTAATATTGCCTAGATGACTTACCTTTATAATATTTCAATTGCACCTGCTGAGGTGACTTTAGATTAATTTACCAAAGAATTGTGACCTTGTGGGACTTTTGTAACAAGAATAGAAATGACAACATTATACCAGGTAACACTCACAAAACTCATGAACATCCTGCATCTAGATCATGTTTCCTGCTTCCCAAGTCATTATAACCTTGTCCAGTGGTACAATAATAGTCAGTCCATTTGTCTATTTCTATTGGAGCTATGTATATGCAGAGTTAAGGGTATCCAAATGCATAAATACAATGGTGATTTTTCTTCTCCATTTTCTTTCCCTTCATTCATTTATTCATTGATTTTTTTACCAACTTTCCATGAAAATGGGTGGACTGAGGATCTTTGTATGTGTAATAACAACTGACAAAGGCACATATTGACCCAAAGTGTGCCAAGTTAGTTGCATAAAATTTCTCACCTTATCCTCACTGTTTGATGCTTAAGGAAATCAGATCTCAGAGAAGCTAAGTGACTTACGTATGGCTCTATAGCCTGTAAGTGTCACGGACAGGATTTGAACCCAGGTCTTCCTGACTCAAAGTTCAGCCCTACAGACTACACCAAGCTGCCACTTTTATCAAGGCAAAAGAACTAGGGAGCCAGTGTGGTACAGAAGAATGAGCAATACCTTTGGATTCAGAGGATCTGGATTCAAACCTTGCCAATGATGCTTAGTACCTGTTTTGATGATGAGCAAGTCATATAACCTTCATGAGACCCACTTTCCTCATTTATAACAGCAAAAAAAAATAACAAGCATTTATGTAGTTTTAATATTATGTTATGGAAATGCTTGTTTTATTCCATAAACATGTATTAATGTAAAAAAGGGAAAAGATAACTATCATTTATGCAGTGTTTTGATGTTTTCAAAATGCTTCAAAAATATCTGGTTTTATCCTCAGCAACAATGAGAGATAGGTGCTATTATTATTCCCATTTTACAGATATACAAACTAACTCTGACTTGTTTTGGGTTAAGAGACCAGGCATGCCAATTGATGCAAAAATGTTATTATAATTTCACTTTGAAATAACATTTTAATCTGATTGTATTTTCTTTGCCTTAAGGATAAAAAATGTGCTGCATCAATATTCTCAATATTCTTAAATTCCCTTCTTTCTAGGTTTTAAGTACTTCCCAGTCTCTCTCATGTAACCTCTCCAAGCTTATCATACATTACTCCCCTTCACACTTTCTATAGTCGAGCCAATCTGAACTTCCTGCTATGGCCAATCCATCCTATTCCCTATTTCTCTACCTTTGAACTTTGATTTACTGATAATTGACAAGGCACTGAGAGAAAGCAAGGCTGGTTTCCACCATTTTGGCTCAGCACCATGAGTGGATGGTGGATCTTAGTTCTTGGAAGCAACACAGCCATCGGTAAGATGACAGAACCATTGGTTGGATGGAATACAGAGTGATTCCCATTGTTTTCATTTCTGTTGGCCAACTATAGAGAAATCCATTTTCATTTTAACTCACTAGTAAATAAAACATTAAAACATGACCTTACCTATGAAAGGAAATTTAAAATTAAGACCACCCCCTGAAAGAACAAAGTCATATAAAAAGAAAATAGCAAACTAGGTTGTATTATCAAAATGATCCCAAGCAGTGCTTCTCAGGTTCTTTAGCCCATATTAATGAAGCTCATGATTGAAGGCAGAATCACATTTAGGGTTTCTAAAGAATTTCCGAGACATTCTTGGTCTCTTCTTTGAACTGAGATGTTTCAAATGCTATTTTTCCATGGTATATACTTCTTAACTTCATTGCCACATCTACTCCCCTCTCTTCCAAACCCTTCCCCCACCATAATTTCTCCAAAATTCTTTCTACTTACCAGGACATCAGCTTTGCCACTAAGTCCTTTCCCATAATCATCTGTTGCAACGACCTGGAACTTGAAGTAGGACCTTCTCATGTTTTTGAACAGCATGGCAGTTTTTATAAGACCTGTGTATATCTCCACCACAAATCCTTCCTTTCCCTCTTTAATTGGAGGTATGATAAGTCTGTATGCCATGGCGCTATAATTACCGGTGTCTTTATCAGTTGCCTGTGAAGAAAAGCAGAAGAGAAATTGAATATGAAGAAAAACTGTATTTATATTTTGGAAAAATGATTAATTTCCTTTAGTGGTGGAGTATGTAGTATATCATGTTAGGAGTCAGAAGAAGTGGGTTTGAATCTGGACTCTCTCACTTATGTACTTGTGCTAGGCAGGTGATTCAATCCAATAAGCTTAAATAACTCACCTGTACCATGCAGTGAGCTGGGACTATTGCTAAAGGCTTGCCTTTAGTTGATTCTCTGGGCCTCAATTTCCATCTCTGTAAAGTGATAAATTTGGACCAGAGGACCTCTGAGATCCCTTACAGATATGTAAGTGGTGATATGATTATACCTATTGAATGAAAGTTACACTACTTTTGCATCTTCCACATAATAGCTCTCAATAATAGCATTTTGTGATTTTGTAAATTTTAATTTTCTTTGTTATGAACTTGACAAACATCAACAAACATAAAAATTCCCTTAAATAATGAACAGAAAAAGAGGGCTGAATAAGATCACTTGAAACTCTGATATGGAATAGTTTTTTTTTTTTTAAAGTATATATTGAAGTTAACACTAAAGCATATTGCCTGCTGTGTGTCCCCTAACTGAACTACTCTGAGTACCTTTTAATGTTTTGTGGATAGTCATGTCTTTCTTTTAGTGCTTTACCCTGTGTAAAGGACATATTGCAACAGCCTCATTTGTAGGAAGTGCAAGGTTATTCTCTCACCCCCTACCCCATTCTATGGATAAGAAAACCAAGGCTAAGAGATGTTAAGTCATCTCAGGTGATATAGCTGTTAAATGATGAAGTTGGAATCTAAAACAGTTTTTATGATTCCTATTCTAATATCTTTTCCATTGCCTGCCTCTTGCTGTTTTTCTAAATCTGATTTTGTACCTTTCTATCTACCTACTTACTTACGTATTTATTTATTTTTAGATTGGACCTATGATTTTGTTGGCATGGGGAAAAGAAATTCTCTTTACTGTTGCAGATTAATGCCTAGGTAATGTCCAAATTTTCTTGATTGTCTACATGGTGGTTAAATCAATGAGTTGGAGGGCTGATTCAGTTATTTTCACTGTCTTCTCTGGCAAACTGGTCTGAATGACTCTGAACGCTTGTATAGAAACAAAAGACCCATATTGGTTGTTCTACGTTCCATTGGTTTCTGTGGAAGAAACCTGGGTTGTTATGTGTGTGTGTGTGTGTGTGTGTGAACCTGGAATGTTCCTCAGAGACCAATCCTAACCATACCTGACTGAAAATCAGGCTACAACATCTTTCCAAATTGGTCATGTCACAGTTTCTTTGAAGACTTTCATGAGAAGATAACTCACTCCTCTCCTCCTCCCATCAGGCAGCCCTGTTTTAGCTTTCCTTAGGCTTAATTGTTAAAAAGTTTCTCCTTACATTGATTCTAAATCTGTCTCTTTGTAACTTCCACCTATTGCTTCTAGATCTATCTTCTGGAAACAAGTAGAATATGTCTGTTTCCTCTTTCATTTGAAAACTATTCAAATACATGAAGAAAGCCATCATGGTCCTCCCAAATCTTCTATGGGGTGAACATCTTTGATTCTTTCAACCATTCCCCATATAGATTGAAGGTAGCTTCTTGGATGCCCCATCCCCATCCCTAGGATACTGAGCCAGGAGGGATATGGCCAATGCAGGAATTTGTTTGAATTGGCTCTCCATGTTTGTAATAGGCTTTATTTTTCTTGTTTTCTCAATAGGTGGGGGAGAGGGAGACTGGAAGGAGAAACAATTTAAAATGAAAAAAAAATTGAGTTAATTTAAAAACTGTAATTATATACTTTTTTAATAACCTTAGTGTGTATTAGTTTTAGGCCAGCCTCCTTCTTCCATAAGTCATTTGTTCAAAGTAATCCTGAGAGTAGAGGTCCCATGGGGTTGTAGGAAGAGTGCTGCTGGGCCTGAAGTGAGGAAGACTAGGCCTAAGTCTTAACTATGACACTTAATTAGTTGTGGAATTGTGGCCAAGTCACTTTACCTCTATGATGTTCAAGCATCTAGCTAAGCTTACAAGGTGGGGTCGTTCATGAGCAGCACTGGTCTAGGGAGTTCTCATGATAACAAAATTAACATTTAAAATTGAGATAGTCTCAAAGATCCTTTCTAGCTATAAATCTAGGATACTATGATTCACATTTTCTAGAGAGGGGACAGAGGCTCAGCATGGTTAAAACCGTTATCTAAGTTTTAGAGATGATATTAGAAGTTGGGTCTCTGCAGATTCCAAAGCCAGTACTCTGTCCACTGCCCCACACTGCCTTTCCCAGGAGAACATCATGCATAGTAGGAACAGATATCTGCACTTGTTCACTGGATTTCATTTGGAGGAAATATTTAAACTATGTGAGCCCAGTAAGATGTTTCAGACATTTATACAGTCCTGCCCCAAATCACCAGCTCATATTTTCAGCACCAAAGGGGACAGAATACTATCATTATTCTTTTTAAAATGTAACGATGTGTGAAATGATAAATAAAATGCATTTAAATTCAGATTTTAGCTATTTAAGATTTTTCCTATATTCTAATGAGCAAACATGAAGTCATCTCTATACTTGTTCAGAAATTGCCTGCAATCTTTGTGCTTCTAATGATTATAGATGGCTTCCCTGAAATCATCCATAATGGTCCAGATGAAATCCTAGAGAATATATGCAATCAAAGCATAAAGACTCAAGCTAGTTACTAAAGCAGCTGAAGTCAGTGGCTTATTAAGTTACATTTGTTTGGATGTTTTGGGTTTATTCACTTTAGTTTTCAATAAGTAACTGAACCTCCCACAATGCCAGACTTGGTAGGGAACTTAGAGGCCGTCTAGCTTAATCATCAGAAGAGAAGACTGAAGATTAGAGAGGAAAAGTGACTTGCCCCAAATCACGAATCATAGATTTCCAATTGCAAAGGGGCTTTCGAGGTCAACTGGCCCAATCCTTTCACTTTACACATGAGGAGACTGAGGTGCAGAGAGGGCATGGGATTTACCCAGTGCCATCCATGACTTAGAGTTGGACTGGAACGTGGAGGGCATCTAATGCAATCTTCTCATTGTACAGAAGGGAAAACTGAGATTCAGAGAGGAGAAAAGACAATGTCATAGATCTTAGATTCAGAATTGGAGCAGAGGTCATCTAGATTAATTTTTTTTTTCATTTTCCAGAAGAGGATATTGAGGGAGGAATCACTTGCCCACAATTTAAATTTGAACCCAGGTCCTCCATGCCCAATGACTTTTTCATTGTCCATGTCTCTTTATTTATTCAATTCTTTATGACACCACAGTTGCTGCTTTTACTTCACCAGATTTAGTTTTCAATTAAAATCAGGCCAGTGGCTTTATTTAGCGTGAGTCTTCTGAAATGATGGCACCTTGTAAACAAACACTGGGACCTAACATGAGTCATTTTTATACAGAAATATCAACTTTTTCTTCATAATTTTTCACAGTGCCTTTTCATTCTGCCATCAGAGAACATAAATTTACAAATAAAAATTCATACGCCTACCAGTCACACACACTAGAGTCATGCACAATTAAAAATGGAAGGCTTACTTTCTCTTATGAATTATAAGCAGTTCTGTTTTAAATATGCACATATGGCTCCTTAGGTAAGGGCTTTGAGAAGGAGGTTTTGAATCTCATTTAAAATCTATGAAGCAAGACTCATAAATGGCCAGCTTTGTCTTGTTTTTGGCATCTGGATCTATATCGCTTTTAATGTAATTTTGATTCTAAATTGCTTACGGGGTAGGGTAGGTGCAGGAAGATTTTCTAGACCTGCAGAGGACTAGAGCTAGGGAATCAGGTCTCTACAGTTACATATCTGGGTTCTAATTTGCCATTTACAACCTCTGGAATCTTGAACAAATACTGCTTCAATTTATTCAATGGTAAAATGAAGGGTTTGGACTAGATGACCTTTAATATCCTTTTGAACTCTAAATCTATAAGGCTATGTCCTCTGAAGTCTCTCCTGGATAGTCTAACTTTCTCATTTTATACCTGAGGAAGGAGTGGGAAATGAACTTGAACCCATAATTCCCACAGTTCAACCCAGGAATCTGGCCCCCTATTTCATAGCCCCATGCTCTTGTCACCACCACTACTTAATCATGTCATTAAAAAAAAAAAAAGAATTTTGATTCATTTTACAACTTTTTATCTTTGCATTTGACTCAAAATTAATCATAGTTAGAATTTCTTTAGTGTTTTAAGGTTGGCAAAGGATGTTACAAATATTATCACCTTTATTTTCCCCTAACAACAACCCTGGGAGGTAAACACAATAATTATCCTCATTTTGTGAATGAGGAAACTGAGGCAGACAGATGGTAAGTGACTTGCCCAGGTTTATGCAGCTATTAAGTGTCTAAGGTACGGTTTCAATACAGTTCTTCCTGACTCCATGCCCAATGTTATTCATACTCCACCACCTCACTTTTATTAAGCCTTTTATTTTATTAAGCCCTTATCATGTGCCAGGCATTGGCCTAAGCACCAGGGATACAAAGACAAGAATCCCCTCGAATAGCTTATGTTATATCACCATATGCTTTTTTTACCTCTGACCCTTGTTGTATGACCTCTGCTAAATTCTGTCACCTTTCTTCACCTCAGTTTCCTCATTTATGAAATAGTGATATTCATGTATATAGTGCCCACATTATAGGATTGGTTTGAGACTCAAATGAGGTATTGTATATAAAGGGCTTTGCAAAATTCACAATGCTATATAAATGCCAGTTATCATTATTATTGCCAAGTGTGCCACATTAGCATAACATCATATAGTTAGCAATATAATATGCAGTTTATGAATTTGAAATGAAAAGCCATTAATGGTGGAAATATAACTTAGAATAGTAGAATCTCAAGTTATAATCTACGTGCAAATGATCAGAGAAGGGATAATGGTAGCTTGGTCCTTTTGTGAGATTAGATCACGATGCTGAATGGCTCAAAGTTATGGAATACTGAGATCTTGAATAGTGAATAAAGGTTATTGGAGAGAAATATCAAAGCACATGGACATGCAAGCTATAATCCATTACTGACCAAGACATGCACAGGAGACATGGTGTCAAGGATGTCATCAGAAGTGTGTAAGACAAGGAAAGAAAATGGGCCAGTCACATGGCAAGAATAAAGAAAAACTGATGACCACCCCATGTGTTTCCCCACTATCCATGTCTTGACAACAGGCCTAGAGCAGAGCTTGCTTTCTTTTTTTAGTGTGTATCGTGGCTGTCAATCTGGCAAAATCTTGGTCCACTTTTTGAAATAATGTGCTGAAATTCATTGGAAAATTTGTAGGATTGCCAAGGAAACTAATTGTATTAAAAATAGTTAACAAAATGTAAAAAAAAAAAAAAATTCATGGATCCCAGGTGAATATCCCCGACCCTAGAAGAAGGCTTTAGTATACTTAGTGGAGGCCCTGTGGTGGACTTCTTGGAGAGTTTAGAAAAAGGTCAGAATGGATGGGCAGACATAGGATGGCTAACACCTATATCCTTGGGGAAATTGCCCAAAACTATGAGATCACAGATCTATCAAACACTGAAGTAAAGGGACAGGGAAAATCTATCATTGATTTTATATTCTGGACTTTGTTTTCTCAGGTTATGAGAAACCAGGGTTAAAAATCAAGTGTTTCGGTAAGGAGGAATTCACTCATTACTAAATCAACACTTGTTTCAAGGATCAGTGATCTTGGCTATGTGGGCACTCCCTCTAACGACCTGTTGAAATCCACCAGGACTTAGTTGTCTACCTTTGTGAGTAATTATGGTCAGTAAAGAATACATCACCTCCTGAGCATTGGTATATTGGTTAATCTAGTCCTCAGAGCACAGCCTGGGAACCACAGGGAATGTCTTTTTGGCCTCTCTGGATTTGCTAGAACTTCTTCTCCATTGGCCTAGACTTAAGTACTCAGAGTCATTTCTAGCCCACCATGAAACCTCAAAGGAGGACTTCAATGAAAGTTCTAATGAAAACTAAAAGTCAAAATTTGATCATAGTTCATGTTTTAAGATATCCAGATAGAAGTCTCAATCTGTGTTGACTGACTCCCATCAAGTCAGGATTTTCAATCTTTCCTACCTCCCCTCAGTGATGAACTTATAAGAAAGCTCCATAAATAAGGTCAGATGATCATAGATTTAGAGCTGGGAGGAAAATCAGAGGGCATTGAGTCAAAATTCTTAACTTTTACAGATATGGAAACTGAGGCACAAAAAGGTTAAATGACTTGCCCAAGGTCATGCAGTTAGTATGAGAAGTGGAATCTGAATCCAAGTCTTTCTGACTGCAGTTTGAACACCTTATTAACTACACAATACCACCTCTCTCAGATCAGTTGGAGTATTAAAATAGTTATCATTCATCAGCTGATAACCAAAGTTTTACATTGCATCCAATAAAGGAAAGACAATGAAGACAGAATTCCTGAAATGACAAAGCTGACATCCAAGTTGTGGTAAATCAAGTTTTCTAAAAGAGCACTGCTTTGCACCCAGATTTGACTTCATCACTCTGGCCAGAGTCATTAATATCTGATAAAGGTCACACAAGAAGAATGGATTTCACAGACTGTCGGATAAGCTTCTTATGGTGTGTTATGCTTGTCAGGCAGTGAAAAGGGAAGGCACCAAACTGTCCACCGAAGTTACTCCGAGAGTTAATGGCGGAAACTTTGAAGATAATCAACTTAAGTTGGGATAATTATATTTCTAAATGAAAGCTTACAGCCAGGCAACCACTTACCCTCTCATAAGATTACCCTAGCAGTGACTTTTCTGGAACTCGCTCTTTGGTGAACAACATTAAGAGAAATGATTAAATAATGGCTTCTGTAGTGCAGGTGAGTAGGTGAACCCATTAATTTTTAATGGCAGAAATCTATATTTTTTCCCTACATTGCCTAAATGACAAAAATGGAAGCAGAAATATTAGTGGGGTAATTAGTATCAAAGAATCTTTGAAGGTCACCAGAAGTTTTCTAATTATCTCTGTCCTTTCCTGATACCTATTGGGTCATGAAAGTGTTCATCCAATCAGCTGCCAGGCTTTACTGAATTTTCACAACATGGCTTCATTCTTTTCTTTCTCTTTATTCTCATGATCACTGTCCTCCCTAATTCAGGCCCCTTTCCCCTCTCAGATTGCTGTAATATTCTCCTACCTGGCCTCCCTGTCTCCAGGTTATTACTCACACAGTCACCATATTGATCTCTAATTGCATGAGTCTTACTATATCACTACTGCTCTTGAGCTTCCTTTACTCCCTATCACCCCCAAAATAAAGCATAAGATCTTTCGTTTGCAATTTTTAAAACCCTTCACTATCTGTCTCTACCTTCTCTTTCCAGACCACCCATTATACCTGCCCCCACCCTAAAAACTATTGACCTGCTCAGACTATCTTACTTGCTGCTCCTCATACACAACATTTTGTCTCTCCCCTCAAAAGCTTTCAGCAGACTGTCCTTCCTACCTGGAGTGCACTTTCTCCTCACCTCAGCCCTTTGTTGCCCTATTTGTTGTTATTGTTGTCCTTAGTATTCTAAAAGGATGAAAAAAAAACCATCACAACAGCAGGGTCAAAGAGCAGTGTGTCTGACTGTGGCTGATCAGACCAATGCCAGCTCAGAAGGTTCCACTACAGGCCAGGCACACGTAGCGCATGTGAATGCTTGAGCTGGAGATATCTCTAAATCTGTGTGCCTCACATTTCTCTGGAGCTTTTGCAGCTCTGCTTTGCTCGTAGAGCACAAGAGCTTTGATGGGGGCACCATGCTGGGTGATCTTGTGCCAATGTCTCCTATCCTTCACAATCAATCCTGAAGTTCTTCAGAGAAACTTCAATAGTGTCCTTGTATTGCATCTTTTGACCTCCGTGTCAGTGCTTGCCTTGTGTGAGTTCTCTGCAAAATAATCTTTTAGGTGAATGTACATTTTGGACAAAGTAGTCAGCCCATCAGAGTTGCCCTCTCTGCAGTAGAGTTTGAATGCTTGGAAGTTCAGCAGGAGAGAGGACCTCAGTGTTAGATACTTTATCTTGCCAGGTGACCATCAGAATCTTCCCAAGACAATTTCAATGGAAGTAATTCAATTTCCTACAATGTTGCTGGGAGACTGTCCAGGTTTCATAGGCATACAACAATGACCTTAGCACAATAGCTCTGTAGCTCTGTAGACCTTATTTGGGTAGGCAGCCTAACACTTCTTCTCCCCCACACTTTCTTTGGAAGCTTCTGAAATACTGAGCTAGCTTTGGTGATGTGTGCATCAACCCCATTATCTATGTATACATAGCTAGAAAGTATACTGCCAAAAGAAGTAAAATCCACAGCATTCAAATTTTCTCCATTTTCTGTAATCAATGGTTGCATGTATGGACAGTGCACTTCTGGCTGGTGGAGAACCTCTGATTCCTTGGTGTTAATTGCTAAAATCTGTGCAAATGGCAGAGAATCAATCTATATTTTGTTGTGTTTCACCCTCAGAGGTTGCATTGAGTGTACAATCATATGTGAACAAAAAATCATGCACCAACTCTCCATCCACTTTAGTCTTGGCTTAACTTTTCAAGTTAAATAATTTACTGTCAGTGTGGCAGCTCACCTTGGTTCCATTTTCATCCTCATTGAACGTGAAGACCATATCACTGAAAACATCATGTTAAAAAGCATATGAGCATGCACACAACCCTGCTTCACTTCACTGGTAACTAGGAAAGCACAAGAGCATTGTCTAGAATCCATGCAAGCATGTCAGCATGAAAATGGAATATAATAATGATGAGCTTCTCTGGGCAACCACATTTTGCCATGATCTTCCATAAGCCCTCACGACTGACAGCATCAAAGGCCTTCAAACATTGTGTACAGATCTCTGTTCTGCTCCTGGCAGTTCTCCTGGAATTATTGGGCAGCAAACAACATGTTGACTTTTTCTTGGACTTTTCTGAAGCCACACTTGGCCTCTTCTAGGATGGATCAGCCTATTAAGAACTCTGACAAGAATCTTGCCACCAGTGATTAAGAGAGAGCCCCCCCCCCCCACCATGGTTGTTACAGCACAACCTATTTCCTTTACCTTTATAGTTCTGGACAATGGAGGCATTTTTGATCTCCTGGGGGATAACCTCTTGTCGTACAACCAGGAAGATTTCAGTAAGCTTTTGTATAGACCTCCTTCCTTCTAGACCTCTGAATGGCATCAGCACCAGGTGTTTTGCCACATAAGAGGAGCCTAATGGCATGCAAAACCTCTTTTTCAGTTGGAAGTTTGAGTAGAGAGGGATTGATTTCAACCTGAAGTAAACAGTCAAAGGCTTCAGCATTGATTGATGACTGTCTGTTGAGAACATGATGGAAGTATTCAGCCCATCCCTCCAGGATCACATCTTTGTCACTCATCAGGGTGGCTCCATCAGTACTGAATAGCTGAGATGCTCTAAAGGTCTTTTACCTCTAAATAGCCTTCAGGGCATCATAGAAGAACTTGGGATTGTTACTGTCAGTATAAAACTGAATCTCACCTGCCTTCTTACTGAGTTGAGTCCTGTATCTGTCTAAGCTTCATTTGTGCTTTACTTCTGATAGAGTTAAATGCTGCCTTCTTAGAGATGGATGATACGTCCTGCTGGCAAATCCTGTGGAGTTCTTGTTTTTCTTTCAGTAGTTTCTGAATTTTCCCATCATGTTCATCAAGCCAATACTGATGTTCGTGAGTGTTCTGGCCCAGATGAGCAAATGCGGTACTGTGCACCAAATCTCTGGAAGCTGCCCACTCCTTTTCTACTCAGAATGTTGTCCTCAGTCCCTTCAAAGGTAAACTCAAATGCCAGCTCCTATTAGAGGTTTCCCCCAGAAAAATCCCTTTGTACTTCTTTTGTGTAGATTGTGTGTATACATATCCTCTTTTTTTCTTCCTGATATAATGTAAGCTTTTGAAGAGCAGCAATTCACTTATTTTTGTTTGTTTTTTTTAATTCTTGAAACCTAGAGTACTGCATGACATAGAGTAAACAATTTATAAATGTACGTTGAATTGAATTTAAAAGTGAATAAAGAAAACAGCATTCAATTTTTTTTTTCTGTAAAAGATCTGTGATTCCATTCATTCAATAAACATTTAATGAGTGACAACTTGACAGGTATTAAGATACAAAGAAAAAGGCAAAAATGACTTGACCCTGTGGAGTTTATATTTTGGGGGGATAGGAGAGGAAGGGTTAACTAGTACACAGATGAATAGAGGCAATAGATGTATAAACCCATAGTAATTTTGGTGGTGGAGGTCAGTAACAATTGTAGGATATGAGGTCAGACAGACTTTGCTCATATAGAAGACAGCACTAGAGCTGATCCCTAGTCTAAGCATATTTCTCTCCATTTTATAAATGAGCAACCTGAAGCTTAGGGATCTACAGTCCCATAACTAGTGTGGGTATAATACTTAAACTCAAGTCTTCTGACTGCTTTCATTCACCAGAATGGCAAAGGTAGCTTGATAGAAAACCCAAAGTTCATTTTCATTCTATGATAACTGATGAGCAGAGTGATTTATGTTCCTTGAAGAAAGCTTAGTGTTCCAATCAATCAATCAGTCAATCAATAAGCATTTATAAAGTTCCTTTTATGGTCCAGGGACTATCTATGGTGCTGAGGATACAGAGATGATATGAAACAATGTTTTTCCTCAATGAGTTTACATCCTCTTCTTGAAGACAAGACACAATATATATAAATAAATAAAAATTAAATACAAGTTAAATTTTGGGGATTGGGGAAGGTTACTAGCAACTAGGAAAGCAGGCAATATTTCACATAGAAGATAATGCTTAAGCAGAGTTTCATAGCTAACAAGGGATTTCAAGAATTGAAGGTGAGAATTATGCATTTCAGGCATGAGGGACAGCCTATGTAAAGGCTCAGAGATGGGAGATGGACAGTCAAGTGTGAGGAAAAGCTAGACAGTCATTTTGGCTAAAGTATAGAGTGCTGAAAGAGGAGTGACATATGATAAAGTTTGAGCATGGGTTGAGGCCAACTTATGAAGGACTTTAAAAGCACATTTCATCCATAGCTTTATGAAATGTTTTGGAGATGGGAAACAAAACACTGTGTACAGAGAATAAAATAGTGTGTACTTGTGAATGACAAGTGGTCCAGTTTGATTCATTACTGTTTGTATTCCCTTCAGGTCTTCTCATTTTCCCATTCTTATCCACCCCACAAATATTCCCTAGAGCAGGGGTGCTTGACCTTTTGGTTCCATGGACCCCTTAGGAAGGTTGGCAAAACTTTTGGATCCCTTTTTGGAATAATATTTTTATTTATTTATGTTTTAATTTATGGAATAAGACAAGCATTTCCATGATAGTATAATAAAAAGAGGTGATTGATAATGAAACTGCAAATCTCTTATATACAACTTGCTATTCCTTTTAGTTATCATGTAAATATCTCTTTTTTTCCTTTTCCCCCCTCCTTATCCCTGCCCTGGAGATGGCTACCATTAGACACAAATAGACACACACACACATATACACACATATATGTATATATATATATGTGTGTATATGTGTGTGTATTTAATCTAAGGGTATTAAGAGGTCAAGTGACTTCCATATGGTCCCAGAGCTAGTGTTTCCTGGCATATTGATGGAAATTATCTTATAGAAGATCAGAACATATATATATGTGTGTGTGTGTGTGTGTTTATGCATACATATACATATATATGTATATATACATATACATACATACATACTTCTATTTATCACTTCTTTTTCTAGATGCAGAGAGCATTTTTAATATGTCCTTTATAGTTAATTTGGGTATTTATAATAATCAAAATGACTTATTCACTTACAGTCATTCTTAAAACAATATTGCTGTTACTGTATTCAATGTTCTCTTGATTCTACTCATTTCACTCTTCATTATTTCATTCAAGTCTTTCCATGTTTTTTCTAAAATCATTGACCTCATCATTTCTTATAGCACAGTAGTATTTCATCACAATCATATACCACAACTTCTTCAGCCATTCCCCAAATGACTGGCATCCCTGCAATTTCCAGTTCTTTGCCACCACAAAAAGCTTTTTTATAAACATTTTAGAACAGATAGGTTCTTTTCCTTTTTCTCCAATCATTTTTGGAAATAGACCTAGTAGCAGTATTGTTGGGTCAAAGGTAGTTTAATAACTCTTTGGGCATAATTCCAGATTGCTCTTCAAAATGGTCGGGTCAGTTCACAATGGAATACTATTTTTTTTTAAATACATAAAATGAACCAATCATCAAGTATTTCTGGGTACTTAATATGTGTCAGGCACTGTGTTAGAAACACAAAGGAAGGCAATTATTGAAATATAATTATAAAAATTTAAAAACCAGTTCATGGACACCAAATTAAGAAGCCCTGCCCTACAGGATTCATTATATGTAAAACACAATGATAAGTACTAGAGATAAAAGCCAAAGTTGAAAAAAATAGCTCTTGCCTTCATAGACTATTGGAATCTACCCAATGGATCACTGCCAGTCCTAGCTGGATTCACCAAGCAGCATGAATTCCTTTCAAGAATCAGGAGGAGAGTGAAAATGGACTATTTGTAAATTCCATTTGAAGCATTACATGAATCAAAGACAAATCTTGATGAGAGAATCTAGCTAATGTGGAAATGCTAGAATCACAGCAGAGACCAAAGAAATGGAGAATGTAGTGTGAGCTTTAAAGCTGACATCCTAGCCACAGGTTGCTTCTAAGTTGTAAATGTCTTATTCCAAGCTAGATTTAGAGCTAAAAGGGGTTTTAGATGTTATTGACTCCAATTCTCTTGTTTCATAGGTGAAGAATTGAGTGAGGCCCAGAGAGACAGAGTCTTGCCCAAGGTTATCCAGGTAGTTAATGACAGGACAAAAATGTAAAGCAAGTTTCTCTGACTGCAAACCTGGAACATTCTCCATTTCACTTCATTCCTTGAATGTATGGAGCAGCATCAAAAAATATAGGTCATAGATGTTGAGCTGTAATTGACATTTGAAGCCATCTGGGCCAGCTCTCTCATTTTAGAGAAGAGGAAACAGCCAAGAGAGTTTAAACAACTTACCAAGCTCACTCGTTAATTAACTGGAAAAGGTAGAATGTGAACCCTGATACTCTTTTCCAGACCCATCACACCTTCCACTTCCTTTCAAATAGCTCCCAGTTTGATCTATTAATCTCCAAAGAGTCAAAATGTAGAAAAGTTAAATCTTTTTTTTAAAAAAAGATCAAAATATGGGGAACTGTCTGTATAGAAATTCCTTGCACTTACCCAGATGAGTGACTCCTCTGTAATTTACAGCCTTAGTTATCTGAGGGTATTAAGAGGTCAAGTAACTTCCATATGGTCCCAGAGCTAGTGTTTTCTGGCATATTGATGGAAGTTATCTTATAGAAGATCAGAACATCTTCAGAAAAATCAAGGAAAACCACATTTTAAAAAGTCTTTTACATTTCTTATATATTAAGGACATCTGTAAAAAATGGATATAATCCTATTTTGTTGTAAGATGATGAAAGGTCAGAGATGACCCACACTGTGTTTATATTCCAGGTCATTTTTTCTCATTTTAACATTCTTTCTATTTTTAAAATGTTCAAAGAATCTGGAACATGTTAATTTCCTTATTTTACTGCCCTACATTATTGTTTGTATAATGGCTTCCATTACACACATTTCGAGTTCAGTACTGAAAAGAGAAGCACAGTGGAAAACACACTAAACTTGGAGCCAGAAGTCCCAAGTTCAAATTGAAGATTTGCTATATGTATCCTGTTTGTTAGGTATATGTAAGTCCCTAGGCCTCTCTGTGCCTCAATTAGCCCCCTTGCAAAATGAAGGAATTGGATTGGAAAACTTCTCTCTTCTAGCTCTAGAGACATGATCTGAATTCCAAGTTTTTGTTCAATTCAGTTAAACATGCATATATGAAGTACCTACTATGTGCCATACAATATGTTGGGCACTGTGTGTACCAAGATAAAAGGTTCTCTGCCCTCAAGAAGGGTACATTCTATTCCCGATTAAAACATTTGTCTACATAAGCACATATAATCATCTCATGTAATTTTAAGTTTTATAAGAAGAAAAGACATGAGAGTTTCTTGATATTAACACAGATATTATGAGAATACATTAAAAATTAGTTCTGTGGGGAAGAAAGACAATTCATTTCAATCTTAATTTATAGTTTCAAAATGGCATTTAGCATTTTCACTTTGAGGAGGTGATTGTTTTTAACATCTAGAAGTATGTTTCCCTGTGGTAAAGGTCTCAGTGATATCTTTCTAAGAAATGGCTAAGCTCTATGCTTAAACAGGCAAGGTGGATCAAATGTGGATTTTAATAAATGTTCAGGCAATTCCACTGATTTAGACATTGGTTCTCCTTCTGGGTGGACCCATGGCCCAAGACAAGGCACTCAGCTTCTCTATAATTATCTTTCCTTTATATAATCTTCATCTGAGGATTTAAAATATGAATAAATCATTATTTGTAGGATAATCAGAATGCATAGATAGAAATATCAGAGAAAATACTACACCAAAAATTCAACATTAGCCCTTAAATATATATCCATGACCTTCCATGAGTTTTATAAGTTATTAAATATTTTTAAATATTTAATTTAAAAAATATTTAAATTTAAATATTTTTAAATAAGCTGGTTTTTCACATAGGAGATGGAGTTGATAGCCACCCATTTTTCTTTCAAATCAGAGATTGAATGTTTCATAGGCTCACTGATTTAGAACTGGATCTAAGAACTCACCAAATCCAACCTCTTAATTTTACAGAGGAGGAAACTGAGACCCAGAGACCTTAAGTGACTTGCTTAAAGTAACAAAGGTAATGAATGAGTGTGCTGCCTACAGGGTTCTGTGACTTGGAATTTGCAGAGCCATTTTTTACTATTCTTGTTCACAGCTAAAAACCAGTCTAGGGTCGTGTAGTCACAAAAGCACTATACTTAGAGTCTAAATTTAAGGGCTGCTCCTTTCATTTACTTATCATTTATGTAACTATGGGTTTCTAAGTCTTGAATTACTCATCTGAAAAATGGGGATAATGTTGCTTGTACTTCCTACAACAACAGGGTTGTTACAAAGAAAGACCTACTAGAACTGTAAGCTTCTATAATTGTGGTAATAATAATAATAATAATACTAAAAGCTCATGCTGATACAGTACTTTAAGATGTGTAAACTACCTTACATACACAGCATCTCTTTGATCCTGTAAGTGCTGTTGTTCATATCTTTTTACAGGTAAGGAAACTGAGGCTTAGAGAGTTTAAGTGATATTTCCAGAGTCACCGAGCAAGTAAGTGTCTAAAGAGGTATTGAGCCCAGGGGTTGCAGATTTCAGGTTCAGTGATCCTTCTACTATGCTTAGCTGTCTCTCTGAGGCATATTAACTATATATTTTTTTCATTATGTGATCAACTTGATTTATCAAATTCATTCAAAATTATTAAGCACCTATTATGTACAAAGTACAGAGGCCTCTAAAAGATTACTTTATAAAATAAAAAAATGACCAATAAAATATCACTGTCCTTAAAGAAACAGTTCATTCACTGAGAGAAAAGAGCAACCTAACAGATTTGGAACCTCAAGGGATATTCATAGTCATATAGTTCAACTCATCCACTTTGTACATATTAACACTGAGGCCTAGAGAGGTGAAGTTACTTGTCCAAGATCACACAGCCAGGGTTTGAACCAATTCTCTGCTGCCTCCTGAGGGAATTCACATTTGGTCTAACTGGGCAAATAAATACCTACAAGAATTAATTTTCTTCACAATTAAATACTTTCTTGTTTGCTATAGTCTGCACTGTGATGTCAATATGGATAGCATTTCTTGGGATTTGTTCTAAAATTCAAGAAAACTGTTGTCTCAGTGTGTGCATGCGTGCATGTATGGCACATATGTGTTTAGGTGGGGGGTGATGGGATGACATGAACAAACTTAACTTTACAATTGATGATAAAAAGGCATTTTCATTATTGGAGGTGAAGGACATTCCTAAAATTCAGAACTTCTAATCATTTACCAATTGATAAATGGTCATAAGATATGAATAGGCAGTTTTTCAGAAGAATAAATCAAAACTATTAAGTCATTTGAAAAAAAATTCTCTAAATCTCCATTGATTAAAGACATATGATTTTAAATGACTCTGAGATACCACCTCACACCCATCAGGTTAACTAATATGATAGAAAAGGGAAATGACAAATGTTGGAGGGAATGTGGGAAAATAAATACACTAATGCAATGTTGGAGCTGTGAACTGGTCCAACCATTCTGGAAAACAAGTTGGAACTATGTCCAAAGGGATATAAAACTGTGCCTATGTACCCTTTGACTCAGCAATACCCCTACTAGGTCTACTAGATCAAAGAAATGAGAAAGGACTTCTATGAACAAAAATATTTATAGCATCTCTTTCTTTTTGTGGTAGCAATGATTTGGAAATTGAGAGGATGCCCAGCAACAAGGAAGCCAGGGTCACTGAAATGTAGAGTATGTGGAGAGGAGTAAAGTGTAAGAAAACTGGAAAGATAGGGAGAGACAAGATTAGGAAGGGCTTTAAAAGACATAGGAAAGATTTTATGATCCAGGAAGTAATGTGGAGCCACTGGGATTTACTGAATGGTGGTCAGGGTGAAATGGTCAGATGTGTTTTAAGAAGATAAATCTGATAGCTGAATGAAGGATATATTCAAATAGGGAGAGATGAGGCAGGGAGACTTAACAGCAGGCTATTTCAATAATCCAGGTGTGAGGTGATAAGGGTCTATACCAGGGAGGTTGAAGGATCAAAGGAGGCATGTTATGAAAGTTGACATGACAGGTCATGGCAACAAATTGGATATGTGGAATGAGAGACAGTGAGGAGTTAAACATAACACCTAAGTTGTGAGCCTGGGTGATTATATGGATGGTGGTACCCTCAACAGTAACAGGAGAGTTAGGAAAAGGGAGGGGGTTGTTGAGGGATAGATTACGATTTCACTTTTGGATATGCTGAGTTTAAGGTGTCTACAGGACACTGGAGATAGGAGACTTGAAGTCCAGAGAGAGATTAGAATTGGACAAGTAGCTCTTAATATCCTGCATAGAAATGATAATGGAAACCTTGGGAGCTGATGAGATCACCAAGAGAAATAATATTAGATGGAGAAAAGAAGAATGCCCAGGATAGAGCCCAGAGGGCCAACCCCAGTTATTGGGCATCTTACTGATGATGATCCAGCAAAGGAGAATTATGAGTGATCAGATAGGAGGAGAACCAGGAGAGGAAAGTGACAAGAAAACCTAGGGAGAAGAGGATAGTCAAAAGTGTCAAAGGCTGCAGAAAGGTTGAGAAGGAGGAGGATCGAGAAAAGGCTATTAGAGTTGGCAAGTAAGATGCCACTAGTGACTTTGGGGAGAGCAGTTTTAGTTGAACAATGAGTTAAGAGAATGAGAAAAAAAGGAATTAGAGGCACTAATTGAAAATAGCCTTCATAAAGAGTGTAGCCATCAAAGAGATGTAGGATAATAGTTATCAGGGATGGAGGGATCAAGTGAGGGTATTTTTTTTTTAAAGATAGCTGAGATATGGGCAGGTTTGTGGGTAGTAGAGAAGTACCCAGTAGATAGGGAGTGATTGTAATGTGTGTTAACATAAATTTCTAAGGAGTTGATTATATTTTGGATTGTTTTGTATTTATAAAAGTATCACATTAATATTTTTCCAATTTAGGCAATTAAAAAGTTGATTAAAGCTATTGTAAAATTATTAGAAAAATCACCATAGTCATTACAAGCCAAATAAGAATGATTTCAGGTCATAAGAAAGTTTTAGAAGATGTTTATTTCCTGTAATTAGAATATTTCTACTTGTAAGACTTAACAATTAATTAAACTCAGCCTAATCAGAGAAAAAAAGACTAATGGGCTTATTCACATTTCTTTTTTCTTTCTTCTTTCTTTCTTCCTTCCTTCCTTCCTTCCTTCCTTCCTTCCTTCCTTCCTTCCTTCCTTCCTTCCTTCCTTCCTTCCTTCCTTCCTCCCTTCCTTTCTTTCTTTCTTCCTTCCTTCTTTCCTTTCTTTCTTTCTGTACATTTATCTAGGTCACTGGCTTTTTTATGCCACAAAGAGAAACATGGTAGCAAATCAGAAAGTATACAAGATGAAAAGTCAGTAGACCTGGGTTCAAGTCTTTCCCTATTTACTTATTATCCTTATGACCCTTGGTAAGCCTCTTAATTTCTCAAAACTTCAGTGCCATTGTCTTTAAAGTGGAATCAATAACATCTACCTTTCAGGGTTCTTCAGAGCACAGTCTTTGGCAACCCTTAGACAACACTAGAAAGAGATTGCATGTATGGGGAATATGATTTAATAGGATTTAATCTACAGGATAACTTGATCCAATAGGATTTAATCTATAGGATGACTTGATCCAGGTTCTTACAGAATGCCTTATGACAATGTCTTAATTTTGAAAATGAATACCTAAGACAATTCCATGGTTCATTAGGGGCTGAATTGAGACTGTAAGCTATACCAGGAGGGAGCACAGTATGGGAGTTGGAGAGCCAGACTCAGAGCTAAGAAATCCTAGCTTCAAGTCTTCCCTGCAATAAGTACTGTCTGTGTGACCCTGGGCACAACCTTTGAGGCCTCTAGTCAACTCGCTAAGATTATAGTTTGCAGTAAAGATGTCAATCTGCATTGGTAGAGAGAGTTTCCTTATATAGGAGTCATCTATTCTTGTGAAATTACCAATCTAGCACTTGTCTTAATCTTATTGTTAAACTATCAAATGCATGGTATAGGAGTAGGAACATTGCTTATCATTATAATTATTGTCAGAAGAAACAAACCTGTGATTTTATTGGCCTAGGAAAACTCTTGTGTAGAGATTCCTGCTACTAATGTCAATCGACTATTAGAATGTCATTTATAGCCTCAGGTGTCTCATGGCACTGCAGAGATAAATGACTTATGCATTATTACAGAGTTACTATGTGTCAGAGGAAGCACTTGACCTGAAGTCTTCACAAGCACAAGGCTTGCTCTCCTAAGCACTAGGGTAGACTGTCATTTAGGCAGGTAGATCCCATTGTCCTAATGATTCTACTTTGTTGAATGGAAATTTCAGAATCTTTAATGATATCTAGTGCTGAGGAGAGGAAGGTGCACTATTACTTCGTGGTCCTATATTTTCATTGGTTACCTTTAATTTTTATAATCCCAAGATTGATTATAAAATATGAGACTATTAATTGGATCAGTAGGTGACAGAAGAAATTTTATTCCATGCTGTGATTCATTTACTTGGGGAAAAGTTGTTCAGTCCTCTCAAGATTGCTTGCTTTATAATAAGAAAAAAGAAATGTCCTATACTTCATAAGTTTCTATTAATGATCCTTTCCCTTTGGTCTCTGCTTTCCTTTCTACATTATGGTAGAATATCCACTTTGTTTATATCTCTATGATTTTCTCTATGACTATCACACTTATTTTTATTTCTCTATCTCTGTCTTCATCTCTGTCTCTTTATTTATCTCAATCTCTACCTGCACCTCTTTCTCTATCTCTTATATTTAACTTTCTTTCTCTTTCTTTTTTTTTTCTTTCTCCAATTTCTCTATTTTCCTATCATCAAGCTTCAACTCTTCTCTCTTTTATGTCAAGCACACTTTGCTTATGTATGTAGGCTGGAACTCTTTCTTCCAAAGTCTATCCATAAATTCCATTGCGCCAATAATTTTCTCTTTTATATTTCCAAATTCATATCCATTGTCCTAAGAAAGTTAAAATATGGCAGCTAATCCCATCAAAGCTTATCTGGTGAGAGTTTATTAAGAACCATCATGTGTCAGGCATTGTACTATGTCCTGTCAACATAAAGACAAAATACAAAATAGTCTCTAACCTCAAGTAATATCCATTACACTTGTTTATCAAATATATAGAGAAGCATATACTTGGGAATTTGAAGAAGGAAAAAATGCTACCTTGAGTAATAAGCAAATATTCATGCTGGAGATGCTTCATAGGATGAGGAAACTAGGGTTTCTAAATAATGGAAGTGAGGAAGGAAAGCCTTGTAGGCTTATAAACTGAGATTTAGAGCTGAAAGGGTTCTTAGGCATCACCATATCCAACTTTCCCTCCCTTATTATTTTTTTTACAAGTGAAGAAGCTTGAGTGCAGGCAGGTTAAGTGACTAGCATGGGCGGTAGGTTGTGTAGAAGGATGCTAAATTTGGGGAGTAGCAAATAGATTGATTTTGTAGGAACATAGATTGTGAGATGGTGAATAAGGCACTGCAAAGTGTAAACAGGCTAGAGACAAATTAAGAATGGACTCTAGGTCAGAAACCAGGGAGTTATTTTGTCCTAAAGACAGTAGAGAGTAACTCAAAGTTCTTGAAGCAGGGGCTACCATAGTCAGAAGTGATTTTGGAAGGTTATTTGGGTAGACATTCTGAGGATGGATCGGAGTGGGAAGGGACAAGAGTCCAGGAGTCCAATCACAGGGCTACAGTGATAGTTTGGCTTAGAGATCATCCAGTACTATGGTGATGGCTCTGTGAAAGGAACAGATGAAAGATTTCTTGTGCAGGTAGAATAATTGGATTTATTGGATGCATGGGGTGAATTGAGTATGGTCCTGAGGTTAGAACTCTCAGTGACCAGAGGGACTATGGTACCCTCAACAGAAATAGGGAAGTCTGTAGGAGAGTTGAAGCTAGTGGTTAACATAACAAGTTGTACTTTAGAAGCATTGAGTTTAAACTTCCATTGAAAATGTTCAGCAGACAATTAGTGATGTGGAATAGGAACCCAGGAGAGTAACTAGGGCTGGATACACATATATGCCTCTGTATATACATATACATGTGCATGTACATGCATACATGCAAATATACACATGTATCTATATATCTGTATGAATAAATGTATGTGTGTGTATATACGCACAGAAATATCGAACACATAGAAGACTATGTCATCAAGAGAGACACCAAGACAGATACAGAGACAGGGAGAAACATAGAGAAAGACGTAGCTGAGACAGGTATTCACATTTAGGGAATGAGAAATGGAACAATATTCTTCAAAAAAGATTCAGGACTGGTCATAAAGGTAACTTGACAACGACAACCAAAAGAATACAATGTAATAAAAATCCAGGGAGTAGAGAATATCTAAGAGGCGGGGAATTATTGATCAGGTCAAAATCTGAGAAAGACGAGGAAATAGGAAAATTAAGAGAAAGCCATTCAGTCTAGTGATTTGGTCCTAACCTTTGAGAGAGCTGTTTCAGTCGAGTGGTTATGTTCAAAGCCATATTACAGGGATTTGAAAAATGAGGGGTGGAGATGAAGTGGAAATAATTAATTTTTTTTATTGTTTGTTTTGGTGTGTGATCGTGAAAGGGAACAAGGTTGTAGAATGATAGTATTGGGATCAAATGTCATTTTTTTTAAGTTGGGTGTGTGTGTGTGAAAAGATTTTTAGGTAGTAAGAAAAGAGGCCATTGATAGGGAGCGACTGAAATTTTGACTGTTTGGAGGGTTATTGAAAGGCCAAGTTCCAAGAGGAAATAGGACATAACAGAGGGAGAGGATACAGTAATAGGTACAAATAAGAATAATAGAATGTTTCATTTTTGTTTTTGTGTCCCCTATCATGCCTGGCACAATGCCTGGCAGAACTAGGTACTTATTACATATTATTTGGTTGTTTCATTGGAGTAGAAGGTCCCTCCTCTGAAGTGAACATTTAGGCACCCATTAGGGATGGATGACCTCTTAGCAGAGAGAAGGAGGGGAGATCCTCTGCTGAGAGGGAGAGAGTTGACAATGCTGGGAGAAGGGCTCAACTTGCTCCCTGATTAGGATAAAGGGCCCCATCCTACTAGAAGTTTCCCCTATACCTATCAGATTTGACTGTGTCCTTCCTCTTCAAATTAAGTTGTTTCTGTTTCCTTATGTGCACATTGTGACGTTATGGTGGAATGTAAATTCTTTGACAGGGATGATTTGTCA
Organism: Vombatus ursinus; assembly: GCF_900497805.2. Lineage (NCBI taxonomy): Eukaryota > Metazoa > Chordata > Mammalia > Diprotodontia > Vombatidae > Vombatus > Vombatus ursinus. The sequence goes on along the minus strand of NW_020954625.1, from coordinate 20,693,769 downwards.
TCTTCTTCTTTGTATTCCCGGCAACCAGTGAGTTGCATATATTATTTTTTGCTTTAAAAAGACTCATGGCATTGAATGGAATTTTACAGTAATGAGAAGGATCAGACTCCTGCAAACCTTGGTCTCCCCTGCCCCTGCTTTGTTATCAGGAAATTGCATCAGTAGAAGCAATGAGTTGAATGATGTTCTTTGGAAACTTGTACAGTGGGAGGGATATTGAATTCAGTGTCACAAGGCCATAGGGTAATATCACTAGGGCTGGAAGGGGCTTCAGAAACCATCAAGTCCAACACTTTCATTTCACAGAATAAGAAACTGAGGCCCAGAGAGGGGTCATAATTAACCTAGGCTCACACAGCTAGTGTCTGGGACGGTATTTGAACCCAGATCTTCCGGTTTCTAAGTCCAGTGCTCTCTAGCCACTGTATTCCTTTTTCTCTGTAGGATCTGATTTTGAATCAGAGCTTTGACTCTTATTACATATGTGCTTTCTGGCACACCCCTCTTATTTTCTGGGCCTCAGTTTTCTTATCTGTTAAATGAGAGGAAGGACTAAATGAGTTCTAAGTTTTCAATGACCCATGGAGGTAGAATTTCTCAGGGTACTGATCTCATCTCGAAAAAGAGTGTGTGCTCTCTAACCATGTTCTCTCACAAATCAAAGAGAATTAAAGTATTTACATAAAACCCTTTTATTGCTATCAACTCTGGAAAGAGAATAATCAAATCTCTCATAAAATATTGACAAAAATGATACCTCCTATCCTTTATATTCTCAGCTTGGTATGGAATAGGCAACGTAATTCAAAGCACATTAATCCAGCCTTTCAAGGTTTCCATTGATCTAATCAATGCCAAGGCCTAAGAGAATTGACTATGCCATTAAAGAGATAGGAAGAGTTGGGAACTGACCACTCCTCTGTGATATGCCTTTAGTGAGAAGATAAATGATGCTGCATTTCAATGGCAGATTTCAGTCAAACATACATTGAGTCAGGAAATCTTTCTGATTCTAGCTTCTCCACTCCACCGTGGACAGAACTAGATTTGGCCAAGTGTTTTATACTAAGATTGAAGAAGATTTCTGGAAAGAAGGGCCAGCTATCTGGCAAGGGTAGATGCCTGAGTGTTTGAACTGCTTTTGTCACTAGCTTATCGTGTGTTTGATTTGCTCAGAATTTGCATTTTTCTGTCTCAGACCAGTGCTGGCGTAGGGGGGAGAATGTCTGTCTGTGTAAGACCTTTGATGGAACCATCATCTCATAGATTCATAGATCTAGAACTTGTAGGGACCTTAGAGATCATGGAGTTAAATCCCTTCCCTCCACAGCTCAGAGAACTGTAGCCTGACAGCTTAAGTGAATTGTCTGAAATCATACCAAGTAGCAAGTAGAATGATAAGCACTTGAACTCAGGTCCCACGTCACAAAATCTGGTGTTCTTGCTACACTATCCTGCCTCTCAACTCATACTTAATGAATAGACCTTGTACCTAGGATACTTGTTTCAAATCCTGCCTCTGATCATGTGACCTTAAGCAAATCACATAACCTTCTAATGCCTCAGTTTCCTAATCTACAAAATGGAGATATAACACTTGTGCTATCTACATCCTTTGCAAGTGTCATAAAGGGAAGCACATTCAAAACCTTAAAGTCTCATAGAAACACAAGTTAGTACTATCCTAGCTTCTATCTTTGCAAACCTATAATTAATGGTGGGGGTAGAAATTGCATCTTCCAACTGAATGTTCCCAAATGTCTTTGATCCCTCAATCCCAGTGATCCCCCAATCACTGAGCAGAACCAAGAAAGGGGCATTGTTGCCTAAAACACCCCGCCCTTAGGAGCTGGAATTCTCCCTACACTTGTATCATTCTCCTCCAGTTAAGCTAAGCATATATACATAACTCACTACCTGTAATACCGTTGACAAATTACTTAACTTCCTTGGGCCTCAGTTTCCCCATGTGTAAATGAACAGATTGGATTAAATGGAATCGGAAATTTCTTCCAGCTCCAGACCTATGAGCAAATGGATGACAAACTCAGTATGAGTTAACAGGGTAACAAAATGGCCAAAAATGCTAATATGATAAAAATGACATGCAGAGATAGATAACTTCCAAGAAGAAGGAGGTGATAGTGCCGTTATTATCTGTTTTAGATGACATCTGGAGTATTATTTTCTCTTCCAGGTCATTTGGAGACTGTCTAGAGAAGGGCAATGAAGATGGTGAAGGGTTTTGAGTTCTTGCAATAGCATAATAATAAAAACAGTAACAACAACAATAAAATAATAACTAGCATTTATATGGTTTAAGATTTGCAAAGATCTTTACAAATATTGACTCATTTAATCCTCATGACAATCCTGAGATTTAGGTGCTATTATGACATTAAGATCAAGGAAATGAAGATATTTAGCCTGGAGAAAGTTAGACAATGTGGATACGATTGCCATCTTTAAAGGATTGTCACTGGGGTAAAAAAAAAAAAAAAAAAAAAAAAAAAAGAGGTATTTAGCCTAAGAGGGTAGAATTAGAAGAAATGGACCAAAATCACAGAGAGGGTAACTGGGTTTGTTGGAAAGAAAACAAATTTTTCAAATAACTAGCATTATCCTAAGTGGAATAGAGTGTCTAAATAGGTAGTTATTTCATTCTCTAGGAGATTAGATGAACTGGTTGGGTATGTGGTAGTTGGGAGTGTTTTGGGGGCTACAGGTTGGACTAGATGGATGCCAAGGACCTCTCATACACTGACACATGGTTGCTTTTAAACTTTAAACTTTAAAACATTTATATCAGTCCACTTGCTTCAGTTCTACCCTTTGCTTGTTCTTTAATATTTAGATGACACTGAACTTGACCTGAGTAATCCAAGCCTCTGTAATCATGTTAACTTCCTCTTGTTTCCTATTTGGTCATCCTTTGACTTCCTGCTTCCACCTAAATGATAACTTTTATTACCTTTTAAATATTTTGAATAATATGCTGCATGTAATAGGTATTTCTTCAGTATTTATTAAAATTGATTTAATTTAATTTAATTCAATCAATGAATCAACAAGCAGCAATTAGATGTTAATATGTGCTAAGCACTATACTAGGCACTGGGGACAAGTACCCCTGCTTTCCAGGAGCTTATATTCTTTCTGGACAAGTACATATAACCATGTGCAAAATCTATACAACACAGATGCCTCATTTTTAAGAAACAGTTATTATGAATTGGGGGGATCAGGAATGACTTCATGTAGATGGTGATTGAATTGAGTCTTGAGGAAAGGTAGAGATTCTAAGAGGCAGAAGTGAGGAAGGGATATACTCTACTATAGCTAGGACAAAGACATGAACAAGAGAGATGGTATTTCTTGCATGATGAACAGGAAGACCAATATAGGTATAACATAGAGAAAGTGCAGGGAATAACATGTTATTACAGGTTGGGAAGGTAGATTGGGGCTAGACTGTAAAGAACTTGAAATACTAGACTATTTTAAAGTTGATCCTAGAACTAATAGGGAGCCACTGGAGTTTATGGAGTACGGGAGGATGGATCAGAATACAGAGAAACTTAAGATAAAAAGAAGCTTTCCAGGTGAAGGAGTGAGGAAGGAAGAACTCAAAAAAAGAGGGGCAAACATAATGCTACAGGCTTAGAAAAGATGAGATTTGTCAACTAATTGAATATGTGGCTAATTAAGACTAAGTAGCTGAGGATAACACCAAAGTTTTTAGTCTGGGTGACAGGGAAGATAGTGTTGACCTTGAGAGAAAGTAGAGACAGAAAATAGTCAGGTTTTCATTTGAGTTTGAGATTCTTACGACAAAATTCAATTGAAAACATCCAATAGGTATTGGGCCACATAGGACCCAGAGATCAAAAGAAAGGTTAGAGCTGAATGCATGGATCTGTGAGTCATCTGCATTGAGATGTTAATTAAACCCATAAAGGAAAATGAAGGCATAAAATGAGAGAACATATAGAAATATGATAGACTACCGAGCATAGGAAAGAGATAATATCTCCCAGTTGCCATGGGGCTGGTTTGAAACCCAACCTCTATTGATTCTTCAAATTCTTTCCACCAATGCTGATAGTTATTATCCATGTTACAGATTGAGACAAATTGCAAAGAAAAGCAACCAGCATCAAGTTTAAGCAGGTAATGATTTAAAATGGAAATAAAGTTCATTTAAAAAGCTAAGAACATGATGAATGAAATTTATGGAGAATTTCTTTTATTCTCTTTGTATCTTCCCAGAATTATAGGACTCCTCTGTCAAGTCTACAAAATAGAATTAAGTGATGACTTGAGTAATGAACTGGATAATTCAGACAAAATTGAGTTTTGTTTCCCTGAATTATCTGGCTAGCCAATTTGTAGAGTTGCCCTCAGTTTTGAAAGCATTCAGAAATTAAGAGTATCTAGTATCATTATTCCTGCCAAGGGATAATTTGGGGATATAAAGGGGATATGGTCCTTGAAACATAATACAGGACAATACTCATGGCCATCTCTATTGTGCAATATATTAAACCTCCTGCAGGATAATGCATGCTTAGCCTAAGAGGTAATAACCCCCTAGACTGTTAAACATTTAATCATCTGAGAGACATGCAGACACTGAATGGCTTTTGGTCCCAATGGAGTTCAAGCATACTTTGAAATACACATCCTACCAATGAGCCCAGGAAAAGAAAAGAAAAAAAAATAATTTGGCCGTTCTATGAATAAACTACCTTTTCTTCATTTTTTTTTATTTCCAACAGCTTATAATGCATAAAAGGCTGTCAAATCTCTGTCCTAGAAATTCCCAGTTATGAGAGTCAATTACTTTTCCATTCAATTTCAACAAAACTTTCTTCTATTTTCTAAGCCTTTCCAGAGCTTGTGCAACCTAAATATTTTCACATTTCCAGAGGTAAAAATTATTTCTCTTCTGAAAAAAAAAAGCTTATTTGATGAATGGAATGCTAGAAGATACTGTTTTTGAGGAGAATGCCAGTAAGGTCATAGAGAGGTAAAGCTTTGTTGACTCTGTTCCCTGGACTGTTTGGAATTGGAAAGACAGGAGGGCTATGGCAGAAAATGGAAATGGGCTTAAATTTTACTGATTAAATGGCTATAATTGCAATGTGTCATACAGTCAGTTCATCATTATTTCAAAAGTATTTTTCTGTATATAAAGCCACATTAAGACAGCATTGAGAAAAGAACCCCTCATTTTTGACGTATTTGAAGGAACAATACCACGCCCAAACAGATGTCAGAATCACAGAAACTCACAGCTGTAAGAAACATCACGTGCGTATGATCCAATATCTTTTTGTAGAAGTATCCCCATATAACAAACCCTTAAGAAGTCATTCAGCCTTTACTTCAGACCTTCAATAAGACAGAGCCCACTGCCTTCCCAGGCAGCCAATCCTGCGTTTGCAAAACTCTAATTGTTCTGCAGTGTTTCCTGGCATCAAGCGTTGGTTTGCCTTTTTTGCAGCTTGTGCAGGTGGCTTCTGGTTTGGCCCTCTAATAGAATGTAATTCATCATGGCATCAAGTGAGGTGTGCCTCTCCTTGTAAGGCTATAGAAGACAGTAATAAACATCTAAAGGGGGAAAATGCCATTTCCGTTACTCTACATAGACATGCTGGACTCTAGGTATCACCTAGAAGTTGGGCTTCTTCTTAACTCCCCCTGGAGACTTACCTCCACCTAGACCTGAGGGTAGTGTATAGAATGCTTTGGGCTCCAATTTCTCCCTAAATGTGCCAGAGTGGCAGCCTGACACAGCCTTTTGGTATCGGAGCCCATATTCAGATGAACTAGAGACTCTGAAAATATGGCATATACATGTATATTCAATGTACAAATTCATTTTGGCCTTTTTATCACATCTACAAACGACAGCATTTCAATTCTACATTTATGAAAGATGAGCAGGAGAATGATATTTAGAAATGACCCAGATCCTGGCTATATGAATAAATGAATTAAAAAGTATTCATCAAGCCCTTGGTATGTGTCAAGCACTAGTGATGCAAATAAAATCCCAGAGACAAACCCTGACCTCAAAGAGCTTGGATTCCGATGAGGAAATATCACACCAGGTGGAGTGGAGCTCATATTTTGTTGTCCATATCGTAGATTACAAACAAGGTGGGTGGAGGACAGCTGTAGGGCTCTCGTGGAAGTTTCTTCCATTTTGAATGAGCCCTAATTTTTAGGAAGCCCCTCCCCATTCAGTCTCAATAGATTAATATGTTTGTCACTCCCACCTGCTGCCCCTGGTTCTGTCCCTTAGAGCCAAGTAGAACCAGTCTATGCCCTCTTTCACTTGACAGCCCTCAAAACACTTGAAAAGAGCTGTCATAACCCTGCTAAGTCTTTTCTTTGCCAAGCTGAACATTCCTTTTCCTTCAAGCACTCAGTCAATTAGAAATTATTAATGGAACCTCATAGGGCATGCACTGGAGCCCCTTCCCTTTCCTGGTTGCCCTTCTCTGGATGCTTTCTAGCTTAGCAACAAACTTCCTAAGATGTGTTACCCATACTTAACCTTGGAGTGCATTTCATTCAGTCTCTTTAATTTATAAATGGCTAAACAAGGTCAGAGATTCAGTGATTCTTTCAAATTACATAACTATTCAGTCATAGGGGTAACTAGGTAGCATAGTGAATAGACTGCTTAGTCTGGAGTCAGGAAAATATGAGTTTGAATCTAGTTTCTGACACTTACTAGGCTGTGTGACCTTGGCAAGTCATTTCTGTTTGCCTTAGTTTCCCCACCTGCAAAATGGGGATAATAATTACCTCCCAGGGTTGTTACGAGGACCAAATGAAAGAATATTTGTACAGCACTTAGCACAATCCTGGCATATAGTAGGTGCTACATACATGTTGTTGTTGTCGTTAGTGAAAATCCAGGACTGAAATGCAGGTATCATCTGCATTCTCTTCTCTTCCCCAGCCGTTCACATATACAGTCAATGGAAGGAATCAACAAAGAATATTTTGAATGTTGAACACTGATCCCAGACTGACTGATTGGCTAATTGAGACTTAAGAACTACTTAAAATTAAATTCTTATTCCTTTTCTAAGTTTTCTTGGGTTTGGTGTGTACTCCTTCTTGACCTTTGCCTCTTCTAGATTTCACCTCGAGCTTTCTTCAGGCTCAGCTCAAGCGCTGTCTCCTAGAAGCCCTCACCTGACTTTGGCCCAGCTGCTGGGCCCTCTGCCCACCCTCACCAATTTATATTTACTTTGGCAATATTTTACATATACATATTTATGTGCTTGTTGTCTCCCCTTGGCAGTAAAACACAAACTTCATGAGAGCACAGACTGTTCTGATATTGTCTTTGATATAGCTCCAGCAGCCTAGCGCAGAGCTTGGAACACAGTAGATGCCCAGTAAATGCTCTTTGACCTGACTTGGAATCTTTCCTCAGACACTAGCTCTGTGACCCTTGACAAGTCATCTCACTTCCTTAAGTCTCTGTTTTTTATACGTAAATGGGGATAATCATATCACCTTCAGAGAATTGTATCAAATAAGATTATGAAAAATGCTTTGTAAACTACCCAATTAGATGAGTTTCTATCATTATTATTATTATTATTATTATTATTAGAAATCTAGCAATTCACCAACCTTAATAACTCCATGATAAAATGTTGGAAAAATTCCCCCAAAATATTGGAATTCAAGCCAGTGAAAGAATAAAAGCATGAAGCACTTTTACAGGATTCTTAATGCCTGAGATCAGGGCCAAGAGATGTCAGAACTCACCATCTTGATTCCCCAAAGACAGTAGAGAACAGACACAATTACCTTATTAGGACCTGGCAACTGCCTACTTTTTTGCCCTTAATTAAGCTAATGAATAAACCAGATGATATTCTTTAGCATAAGGAGTGGCAATGACTTGGGGGAAATGAATTAAATGAATTAGAAAATGTGTTTCCCAAATTCATCTTCCTTGGACTCTTTACAGAATGCACACCATCAATCAGTTGGGATCCCAAAGTGCTGAAATTTTCACATATACCCCTCCCCCACCCTGCTTTGGAAAATCAATCACGGTACAGTTAGTGGCTTCCTGACTTTTTAGAAGACTCAACAGTTCCTTTTAATTTCTATCAAGTTATACAAAGCCAGTGATTCCATGTATTACTTTATGTATACATGCATGTAGATCTACATATATATCTACCTACATAGATGTAGGTATATACATTACAAATAGACATACGCTTATATGTGTGGATTATAGGCATGCTTATAACCTCATTCTTTTAGGGAAAATTATGTGTGCGTATGTGTATACCTGTATGTATAAACATACAAATACACAAACACATGTACATATATGCACATTCATACACAATACACACATTTATATATATATATACATACATACATATATATACCTATGTGTTTATATCTATATCTATCTATCTCTATTGCTACATCTATATCTATCTATCTCTATTGCTATATCAATATCTATCTATTTAGGGTTAGAGTTGGAGGCATTTAGGATTGGGGGTATTCATGTGTGTTCATATATATATATACATATATATATACACTTATATGCATATATGTTCCCCACATTATTATATATGTGCATGTGTATTGCACATGTATATTTGTGCACATATATGCATAGCAACACATCTATGTATATGTGTGTATGTATATGTGTATATACACACATATCTATATCTATATATCCCTGCAATGCATATACCTCTATTTAGATAAAGATATTTATAAGAATCTGTATATCTAGGTATCATTATATATATGTATATATTTATATATCAATGTATATGCATATATGTGGATCTGTCACGCATCTATCTCTCCCCTAGTACCTAATTTCCTCAGGGCAAGAAGCATAACAGGTGCTTTCAACCTAAGTTGGCCATGTTGGGTTGGGGCTGGGTATAGTGGGAAGATATAGCCCCTCAGAAAGAGCAAAGACCCTGGGCAAGTGGTCTGAGGATGCTTCTGGGGCCATAGAGATGGTGCTGAAGAGGGAGGGGGAGCTCATCCCATTGTACTTAAGGATTACAAGTGCTATCAACCTTCCTCCCAGTCCCCAAACTCAGTCCCTCTCTCCCTACTATTGCTAAAGCTTTGTAGCTCAGCTTTCAATTTATTGCTATGTGTCAGTTAGGTCAATGCATGAACTGCATGACTGGCAGTATAAAATGGAAAAGAAAAGCAACTTAACTGCATTAAAGGAGCATCTTGCTTGAAATGTTTAGATATGTGTACGTACATATACACGTATTTATATATACGTGCATATACATACACACATATATGTACATGTGTGGCACGGACTGTCTGACAACAATATGACCTCTTTAGCCAATCAATTGCCATGACACTTGTCCTGGTTGGTTGGTTTTGTTGCTCTGTTTGTCTGGACTGATTGGCTTGAATTCAACCACTCCAATTCAGAGTGAGCTGCTTCCATCTCCTTGCCCCTTACACTGAGAAAGCAGGCTTGAAATATGGCAGTCTTGTGCTCAAGCCCTCCCTATGACACATCCTGGCTGTGGGAGCCTGAGTAACCTCTCAGTGCAACAGGAAACATTCTGAGACTGCCAGTAACACAGTAAGTACTGACCTACATTGAGAGAGGGAGTTTCATCACTTATCATTGGGAGTTATCTATATCAGTTAAATCAAAGATCTGAACAACTGCAATAGCAACAATAAAAGAAAATAAAAGAAAGCTCAAACAAAGCATCAGGGGTTTGATATGCTTATTTATTTTTCCTGCCTGCCTTTGCAAAAGCAATTCTCCCACATCTGGATGCATCTTCTCTCCACCTTTGCCCTTTTGAATCCCCAGCTTTACTTGAAGAACAGCTCAGGTTTCAACTTCTGTATTTGACTTTTTTTTTTTGGCTAGGCAATGGGGTTAAATGACTTGCCCATGGTCACACAGCCAGTAAGTGTTATATGTCTGAGGCTGGATTTGAACTCAGGTCCTCCTGACTCCAGGGCCAGTGCTCTATCCACTGTGCCAGCTAGCTGCCCCTACATTTGACTTTTTCTGATGCTGCCTGTCTATGCTGTTCATTTCAGTACTTACTCTCTTTTGAAATTGTTTTGTGTTATTTTAAAAATTCTGTCTTTCCTTTTATATTTATATATAAGATTTGCATTTGCATACATACATACATATATTTTTTACATACATAGATTTTAGATCTGGAAAGCCTTTAGAGATCATCAAATGAGGAAACTAGGGCATGTGAAGTCAAGTGACTTGTTTAGGGTCACATAGTAACTGTCTGAGCCTGGATTTGAACCCAGGTCATTCTGACTTTAGGTTCAGCGTGGTGTGCCCACATCAAAGAAGGAGCTGTGCTTTATGAGCAAAGCGGAATTGCAGTAGATCAAAGCAAACATGAGATACACACATTTAGAAATGTCTCCCCTCCAAATGCTCATGTAGACCATTTGTGCCTGATCTATGGTACAGCCTTCTAAGCTCCTATTGGTCTGATCAGTCCCACACAGTCACACACAGTACCTTGACCCCAACATAATGATGTCATTGTGGTCCTCTTGGAGAATGATAGACAGCAACCAGCCAAACACATTAAAATAGTACTTGGCACATAGTAGGATTAATAAATACTAATTTACTGACATCAAATTTTGTAAAAACAAGGCTTAAAATCAACTAGACATATCTTGTGAACATGCTTACACTTGTCATAGTATCACAGTGGAAGGAGCTTTGAGCTTGAGTCACTAGACCCACAATCACATCCTAGCTCTACCACCTTTTACCCATATGACCTCAGGCAAGTCACTTAACACCTGAGTGGGCCTCTCTAATCTCTTTAAGCTTTAGATCAATTGTTTATTTTTATCTGAATTTTTCTTTTTATCTGAATTTTTACAAATCAAACTCATAATTGAATTTTTATCCAATTCTTTACAAGTGAATATCTTGTATTTCCTCTGTCAAAATTCAAGAGGAAAACAAAAAATCATAAAACAAAAATACCATAGAATATTTTATTAGCTAGTTTCAATATGAGATTTAACTTTTGATCTACATTAATATTCTTCAAATATCATAATGGTATCGAATCCATATGGTGTTCCTGCCGAATACCTAAAGTTTGACTTTAGGTCCTACGTCATGATGGTATTAATTATCCTTATCTGTTGAAAACAGTGAGTTTTTTTTTTATCCTGGTTAGGTATATTTTGGTTATGAAAAATAAATGGAAAAAGATTGTATTGGTAAAAAATTCATTTGTTTGGTGTTTGGGAAACTCTTTTCATAGCCGCAAAGAGGATAGAAGTCCTTAAATAAATAACTGTGCTCAGGAAGAGGAAGAGAAACAAAACAGATTAAGAGATTTAGGGGTTAATACAAGGCACCATGATGAAATGAATAGTGTATAGGCTTGTAAGGATATCTGGAATGTAGTTATCATTGTGCTATCACAAAGCTGCTTGGCTTTGAGTAAGCCACTTCCCTGGACATCAGTTTTCTTATCTGTAAATTGAGTGGGTTGGGTATATTAACCTTTTCTTGAGGGCCAGGACTATTTTTTCTTTTTTTTCTTCTATTGCCAGAACCTAGAAAAGGCCCTGACACATCACAGGTGCTCATTAAAGTTGAGTTGACCTGAAAAATTCCTTTGTTGTTCCTGCCAAATTCAGCTTTTATTGGATAAAATAAGTCACAGGACCAAAGAGAGAGAGGAAACTTAACAGGACAAAGAGGAAAAAATAGACCTTAGAGATCTTCTACAACTGCCTAATTTTTGCATACAAGGAAATTGATATGTAGAGACATGAAGTAACTTGATCAAGATTACATGAAGAGCCAGGTTTTAAACACAGATTTTCCAATTTTAATTGCCTTGCTGTTCCCCTCACCATATTACTATGCCATCTTCTTTCATTGGGGATTTTTTACTGCTAGAATTGGGTATGGGCCAGAGAAAGAGGGACAGGGTTTTTCTGCAATAATGCCTTTTGGGGTATTGCACATTTAAAACAACCCCATATTTATACAGCTAATTGAAAGGATGGTTGTGATTCTCAACCTGACTTGCTTCAATGCTAGCTATTATGGTCTGCATGTTGCTAGAACAAAATAAATGTGCTCGACCAAAAGTAGTGTTTAGAAGAGGACTGTGAACAGAATATCAAATTACAGGTTAAATTCTACCTTACTACGCTGAGAATCTAGATAGCACTTAGTCTGAAAAAACAGCTAGAAGTACCACAGCCATGCTTCACCTCACTCATGCCTGGACTCATTCTCTGCATTTCTCATTATCACTTGTCAGTGTGGGACACCTTTTACCCATATTTCTAGCTCTGTTCCAGGTGTTGTAGTTACCCTCCCTTTAAAATGTAAGCTTCTAGTGCAAAAAGAGTCAGACTATATTACCTTACTTTGGTGACAAAGAAGATCAAAACATACAACCAGAAGAAGACAACAAAGCCAAAGCTCCTACATTCAAAGCCTCCAAGAAAAATATGAATCAGTCCCAGGCCTTGGAAGAGCTCAAAAGGGATTTTGAGAAACAAGTAAGAGAAGTAGAGGAAAAACTGAGAGTGATGCAAGAAAATCATGAAAAACAAGTCAACAACTTGCTAAAGGAGACCCAAAAAATACTGAAGAAAATAACACCTTAAAAAATAGCCTAACCCAAATGACAAAAGAGGTCCAAAAAGCCAATGAGGAGAAGAATGCCCTAAAAAACAAAATTGGCCAAATGGAAGAGGAAGTCCGAAAGCTTACTGAAGAAAATAATTCCTTAAAAATTAGAATAGAGCAATTGAAAGCTAGTGACTTTATGAGAAATCAAGACACTGTAAAACAAACCCAAAAGAATGAAAAATTGGAAAACAATGTGAAATATCTCATTGGAAAAACAACTGACCTGGAAAATAGATCCAGGAGAGAGAATTTAAAAATTATTGGACTATCTGAAAGCCATGATCAAAAAAAGAGCCTACACATCATCTTTCAAGAAATTATCCAGGAAAACTGTCCTTATATTTTAGAATCAGAGGGCAAAATAGAAATTGAAAGAATCTACCAATCTCCTCCTGAAAGAGATCCCCAAAGGAAAACTCCTAGGAATATTGTAGCCAAATTCCAGAGTTCCCAGGTCAAGGAGAAAATACTACAAGCAGCCAGAAAGAAACAATTCAAGTATTGTGGAAACGCAATCAGGATAACACAAGATTTACCAGTTTCTACATTAAGGGACCACAGGGCATGGAATACAATATTCCGGAGGGCATAGGAGATAGGATTACAACCAAGAATCACCTACCCAGCAAAACTGAGTATAATCCTGCAAGGGAAAAAATGGTCATTCAGTGAAATAGAGGACTTTCAAGCATCCTTGATGAAAAGACCAGAGTTGAATAGAAAATTTGATTTTCAAATACAAGACTAGAGTGGAACATGAAGAGGTAAACAGGAAAGAGAAAATCATAAGAGACTTATTAAGGTTGAACTGTTTACATTCCTGCATGGAAAGATGATATATGTAACTCATGAGACCTTTGTCAGTATTAGGGTAGTTGGAGGGGAAAAAATTATATGTACATATATATAGTTATAGATAGATAGATAAAGGGCACAGGGTGAGTTGAAAACGAAGGGGTCATATCTGCAGAATAAAATTAAGGGGTGAGAGAGGAATATACTAGAAGAAGGAGAAAGGGAGAGGCAGAATGGGGTAAATTATCCCACAAAAAAAACCAAAACAGAAAAAAAAAAGGCTCTTACAGTGGAGGGGAAACGGGGGAAGGTGAGAGGGAATGAGTGAATCTTATTCTCATAGGATTTGACTTAAGGAGAGAATAACATACACACTCAATTGAGAGTGGAAATCTGTCTTACCCTACAGGCAAATAGTGGGGGAAGGGGACAAGATAGTAGGGGAAGGATAGAGAGGAGGGCAGATTGAGAAAGGGAGTAATCAGAAGCAAATACTTCTGAGGAAGGACAGGGTCAAAAGAAAGAATAGAATACATGGGTGAGTGGGATAGGATTAAGGGAAATAGAGTTAGTTTTTCACAGCATGTCTACTATGGAAGTGCTTTGCATAACTGCACATATATAACCTATATTTAGTTGCTTGCCTTATCAATGAGGATGGGTGGGGAGGGAGGAAGGGAAAAAATTTGGACCCCAAAGTTTTAAAAACACATGTTTAAAAAAAACATTTCCACATGCAACTGGGAAATAAGAAATACAGGAAATGGGGTACAGAAATCTATCCTGCCCTACAGGAAAATTGAAGAGGAAGGAGATAAGAGAAGGGGGAGAGATAGAAGGGAAGGCAGACTAGGGGAAGGGGTATTTAGAATGCATGCCATCTTGGGGTGGGGGGAGGCACGAGATGGGGCGAAAATTTGGAACTCAAAATCTTGTGGAAGTAAATGTTGAAAAAAAACAAAAAAATAAATGAAAATACTTCAGTCTTCAAAAAAAAAAAAACAAAACCAAAATGTAAGCTCCTCAAAGGCAGGGACTTCTTTGCTTGTATTTGTATCCTAAGCACTTAGCACAGCACCTAACACATAGTAAGCATGCTGTCTGCCTTCCTTTCTTCCTTCCTTCTCCCTTCCTTCCTTCTTTTTTCTTTTCTTTTTCTCTTTCTTTCCTTTCTTTATCTCTTTCCCTCTTTCCCTTTCTCTCTTTGTTTCTTTCTCTTTTTCTTTCCCACTAGGAATTCTATATCATAACAGATTCTGCTTCCCCCAATCTTTGATCAAACATATACGCACATCACATGGAATAATTCATTATCTATTTTTGTCAATTAGGTGAATCTGAGGATATGGTCTGTTATAGAAAATAATGTTCAGAAGCCTGTTTGTTCCTTCTCATGTTTTCATCCAGGAGTCCATTAATCTGTACATAGATACATGCAGATTCATAGATACATGAAGTAGGTGTAGTAATGGGTGCATGTTAGTGTCATCTTGATTAACTTGTTTTAGGCAATGATATTCTACGTGATCTTTTGCATTTTTTCATCTTGTCTTCTTAAAAATGGAATCTTCCATGCTTTTAAAATTCTTCCACCTTCAAACAGAGTCTCTTCTTCCTCATACTTCCAAAGGAGTAGTTATATTTCATGATAACATGGAAGCTTCTTGAGGGTAGATGCTATCTCATTTTGACTTTGTATCCCCAGTGTTTAACATAGATTTTGCCATATAGTGTATACTTAATAAATGTTTGTTGACTGGTTCGTTGATCATATGTACTTGGTGTTGTTTGACAACTGTCCCTGATTTCATTTTCTTACATGTTATTTCCATTTCTTCATCCATCACACAGGGTACTGAAGTGAATGGTGCAGATGTTCCATTCTCATTATTTGTGGACATAGATAGAGAATCTGTTTCACTTTACTTCTCGTTGGTGTCTTCCAGGTTCATTTATAAAAAATTCTTCAACTGATAGAATTTACTCATTTGATACATCAAGCTTTCTTTTCATCTCATTTTCTCTTTCCCCTATTTTTAATTGTTTTGTTAGGCAATACTCCCCAAATCTCCCACCACTCTCCTTTGTAAGGTTTTGTGTGATATTATATGTTAAATAAGCATTGCCCTTGATTGTCATATCTTTCCTCTTAGCAAAGAACTTAAGTGTTCATTAGTTGAGGAAATGGCTGACTTTATCCTCTTGGTGTTATGGTAACTTTTATAATAGTTAAATTTCTCTAAAAAGTCAGAAAAGCCTGTGCTAATATCTAACTCATGACTTTATTTTTATCCATTTCTTATTTGTCATAGTCAACTGTTTATTTAAGTAGGACTAAATGAACATAGTGCCTTCTCTTACTTTTTCATCCAAATTGCTATAAACTTAAATTGCTAATTATTATTAATATTGTTAACTTTTAATATCCTGTAGAGTGGACTCTTTTATGCCTTCCTCCCTTTTAGCAACCTGGTGAAACCTAGAGATCCCTTCTCAGAATCATGTTCTTAAATGCACAAAATAAAAAAAAAATAGTTTAATACATCAAATAAAATATATTGAAATACAGTTATCAAAATATATTAAAAATTCACAGAGCCACTCACTTATGTCTATCCATGGCACCCAGGTTAAGAACCCATGGTGTATATTCACTCTGGCTTTTCCTCAGATTCTGATTGCCCATATCACCATCACAAATCTATCTCTGCTTTCTCTCTTGCTTTCTCATTTCTTTGGCAGATGTAAAAGGATATGATATTGTCTTCAGATACTTAAAGGAAGGATCAGACTTGTTCTTAGGGACAGTGGGCAGAATAAGGTTCAATGGGTAGGACTTGTCAAGAAAGAAATTTAAGATAAATTTATAGAAAATCTTCCTTATTATTTGAAGCTGTTTGAAAGTGGAATTGGCTCCTTGAGGATGATGGGCACTCCATTGTTGGATATTATTGTCAGATTGGATAAAGAAGGGATTCTTGTACAAGTATGGGTTGTATGAGATGACCTTTCGGGTCTCTTCCAGCTTTGAGACTCTGTGTTTCCTCTCCTTCTCTCCAGTTTTTTAAAGGTCTTTCTCAATGGTTATAACTTTCCTGTTCTAAAAACATCATGTATTATGCAGATTTTTGTTTGTTTGCTTTTTGTTGTTTCTGCTCCTTTTCTGCCCAGTATAGCTATTAAAGGACCATTATACTCCAAGGATATTAACAACAGAGCTGAGAGCCAATGAATTATTTTAAAATTACCCCATAAAAGAACATGTATTTGAATGTTCAATCTCACATCCTCTCACCCTGCCCAGAAACAATGGGCATGTCAATATATTTCATCTGTCTCTTATGGTCAATGAGGAGCCCCATATAATATTTTACTTGGTACCTACTTTTACATGAAAATTAATGTTACTTGAATATATCATAAAGTAAATATTTGTTCCCATTTTATGGATGTGGAAATAGAAGCAATGAGAAGTTACTGATGATTTAGGTTCCATAGTAAGTACTCAGATAAGAGGCAACCCTAGAAACATTTGGGAGTTAGAGTGTTGCTTAGTGAATATACTCATAATGATATTCTAACATTAAGGTCCACAGCCATTTGATGTAATTCACTATGTATTTGTTGCCTTATTCTATAACCTCATACCTTCACTCTGAGCACAGAAGAAAACATCAGCGCTTCTTCAGACACTCCTCCGATGTACAACTTTTTCTGAAAGACCGGAGCATGATCATTCTCATCCTGAACCTCGATGTACACTTTGGCTGAGTTGCCTGGGAGGGAAAAAAGAACAGGTTTCTGTTGCATACTCAAGTGAACAACCTTATTTTTTTATAGACTATAAAAGGAGGCCCCATTAACATAGAGGACACCATGGGTTACTAAGGATATTCATTATTATTTTTTTAAGAAAGCAGTTCAGTAATAGGGTTATTTATTTTAGTTATTACTTAATTATCCCAAAGTCCATAGATAGGCTACTCTCAATACTGACCTCCCCACCCCACCAGGGTAACACTGGCTGGCAGTAATGCGTTTTATTCCCAGATATGACTAGATAAATTCTAGTGCTACTCTATCTGCTGTAAGTATCAAACTTTTCCATTTCCATAAACCTAGTTGGGCTACCGCTTGAGTTCTCTTCAGGGTCATTGACCAAAATATACCTGTACCTACATGAATGAATATCCATAGCTATACCTCTATGAATAACAATATCTATATCCAAACCCATATCTATGTCAAATCTGTATGTCTATAGGGCGATATTGTCTATAACCATATTCTTTATATTTTTGTCTATATTTCTCCACATTGAAATTGTCAGGCTGTCTGGAAGATCTAGGTTCATGTCCTGCCTCTGACATATCTTGATTGTATGACCCTGGACAAGTCACTTAGCCTCTAATTGCTTTAGGCAAATTCTATGTTTCCTACTAGGACCTCTGCAAACTGATAAAATCATAAGTCTAATAAAGAAATTCCTTCCTCCTTCCCTTCTTCTTTTCTTCCTTTTTCCCTTCCTCTCTACCTGTTTCCTTTCCTCTCCTCTCCTCTCCTCTCTTCTCCTCTCCTCTCCTCTCCTCTCCTCTCCTCTCCTCTCCTCTCCTCTCTTCTCCTCTCCTGTTCTCTCCTGTCCTCTCCTCTCCTTTCCTTTCCTTCCTCCTTTCATCCCTTCTTCTTCCATATGATTTCATTCATATATATACATATATACTCCAATGAAATATATATGTATGTATGTGTATATACACATATATACACACATACATGCATATATACATGCATACATACACCCATACATACACCCATACATATATACTATATATACACATACACACATACATAAACACATATATGCATATATATGTATACGTGTATATGTGTATACATACATACATACATACATATATGTATGCATGCATGCATGCATTATGTTTATACTCCAGATTACTATGCTTCCCCAGGCTGGCTTTCTGTCTAATATACTGTACTGCCTCTCATATGGACACTGTCGTGTGCCTAGACTCAATGTCCATATAAGTTGCAAAGGGTTCACAGTCTGTACGTGTCAGCAATAGGACTTGAACATAGGTCTTCTATCCCTAATGCCACACGGACTCCCCAGAAACATCACTTGGGGAATGGCTAAACTTATTGTAGTGCATGGATGCTATAGAATCATTCTGTGATGTATGAAACAACAAATATGATGGCTACAGAGAAGAATAGAAAAGTTTATATAAACTTATATAAAATGAAGTAAATAAACCAGGAAAAATAAGCACAATAATAATGATAATATAAATGGAAACAAAAACAACAAAATAATCCAAACTGATTTAGCTAAATTACAATGACCAAGTTTGAACCAAAGTAGAGATCCGAGAAGACGTTTCCTTCCTCCTTCTCCCTCCCCTCCCTCCTCATGACTCTGAAGAGGTGGGAGACCCTGCGTGTTAAACATTGCATAGAATGCCATACTTTTCTGATATATTGGTAAGTTTTGGTGATTTTTTTCCTTCCTTTTTTTTCTTCTTTATATATGAGTTCAACTTTCTATACAGGGGTGATGAATGGGTACAGTGGGAAACAGGCATTGAAAAAGGCAAAAAAAAAATCAACATTTTAAAAAATTAGCAGATTAGCTAAGACCTGAAATCAATCTTCCTTGTTCCAAAATGACTTTACTGGAACTACAAAATGCTGCCTTTCATTAGTGGGAGATATACATGCATACAAAACATACTGACATATTATAATCTATTAGATTATGACTGCAACTTTTCTTGGATTTCAGTTTTGAAAATCTCTTCATGTACATCTTAAAATTACATTTCTACAGAATAGAGAAGATGACATTTTATTTGCAGGGATATAGGCTAGATTTGGTGGTAAACAGGACAGCAAAGCCATAGATAGAGAGAGCTGGGCCAAGACTCTGGAAAACCTGACTTTAAGGTCTGCCTCTAAGCCACATTTGCTGTTTTACCCTAGACAAGAACCTTTCACCTTTCCCTCAGGCAAGCACTTAAAACTCAAAGTTGCAGAACAAACAACCAGTTAGGAGACATTATTTATTAAACCTGTTTTGTGCCAGGTATTGAGCTGTGTTAGTGATGTCAAAACAATACAGAAGAAGTAGAGTTGATGGTAGAGGAAGTCCCTCCCTAGAAGGTCCCTTAACCAATGAAATCACAGGCCAGTTTAAAAAATTCAATATCTATAACTTAGTTAATTTCATCAGGAATTGTGTATATGGGTGTGTTTGTGCTTGTGTGTGTGTGTGTGTGTGTTTGTTCTTTCTATAAAATACTCCCAATCATTAAAAGGCAATAATTCATAAATATAGGGAATCATATTTACATGACACATTTGCTTATCTCATATTTATATCTCTCTCTATCATCTCTCTCTCTCTGTGTCTATCTATCTATCTAACTAACTATCTAATCTATCTAACTATCTTAGGAAATGTTTATGCCTTGAGAATGAGTCATGTTCATTTGACTGTTTCAAAGAAACAATGAGAGGATTTGGGATGGTCAGCATGAGTTAGTGGATTTTTGAGCACTGGGCTTGAAACAAGGAGACTTGCCACCTCAGTGACTTGAACTGTTACTTCCCCTCCCTGGGCCTCAATTTCTTCTTCAGTAAAATGAAAGGGTTGGTCTAGGTTTCCTCAAAGGTCCCATCCAGCTCCAAGTCCTAAGATCATTTCAACAATTCTCTTAACAGTCACACCATTATCATATTCATCATTATCATAATGGCTAGCCTCTATATAGCCCTTTAAAGTTTGCAAAACATTTTATATACATTATCTCATTTGATTCCACACAATAACCCTATGATGTTGGTGCTATTGTTATCTCCATTTTACAGATGTGGAATCTGGGGCTTGAAAGGTCAGGTGGCTTGCCCAGGATCACATACCTAACAAGTATCTGAGCCTAGATTTAGTCTCAATTCTTGAGGACACCAGGTCCATTGATCTATCCACAGTGTTACCTAGTGGACTAGCTGTCTATGTATCGTTTTGAGTAGACAGAGAATGGAAGCCTCACGATTCTCTTGATATCATCAATCTCACAACTGATTATTGGTCAGAATGTGGCTTCCCAATGGGTAGAACTAAGGGACTTTAACTTTTAGGTAGTAAGTTAATAGTTTTTCTTAGAACTGACTTAAAAAAGTAATATTTATTTACCTGTTTTCCACTGGCATTTATCCTTAAGAAGGCATCAAATTTTGTGAGGTTTTTTTTTGTTTGTTTATTTGTTTTTGGTTTGTTTTCTTTGCTAGGCAAAAGGGTTAAGTGACTTGCCTAGGGTCACACAGCTACTAAGTATTAAGTGTCTGAGGCCAGATTTGAACTCAGGTCCTCCTGACTCCAGGGCCAATGCTCTATCCACTGTGCCACCTAGCTGTCCCTGTTAGTTGTTTTTTGATGTGAATTACCTAACAACCACATGAACATGATTACATTGGATCGGAATATGAGCAAACTCTCTACCTATTAGGTGGCTGCAATTTATAACTCATTTGGGAGCTCTAGAAAAATTATCAGACACTTTAGGAAGAAACCATTATACTTACCACCTAATGTGGTCAGTCAGCCTGGTGGTTTCAATTTATGTCCACTTCATTTAACAAGTTATTATTAAACCCCTACTGTGTGCTTTGATGAATAGTGTATAAAGAGCTATTGGCCTGGGACACACACTGGTTGTAAGTTTCTTAGCAAGTCTTCACTTCTCAAGTTACTTTAAATTCCAGGCAAGGAATTTAAGTGTCTAAGACTTTAAGAATACTTGTGGATCTACATTCATAGTGGGGATTGTCTCATCTGGAATTTGTTCTATGACCAAAATCATATATGAGGTTAAAAAGAAGTGCTTTGTTAGGCCCCTGGAACACACAGAAAAATTAAAAATAAAAACTCATTCCTACTAATGGAACTAGAGTGAGGCAGGGCTGTTCAGCTACTAACACATTCAGTAATTCTGTTGTTGAAAACCAACACCTTCTAGATGATGGAATGGGGATGACAATGGTCTAGAAAAGTCTACTCTTTCACTAGCAGTTCATGCCATTACAGAAATGTTCTCCAAATGAGTCATTAGATGTAGGTATAATAGATATTGTCAGAAGTACTTTGATCCAGAGATGTCATATGGACTTCAAAGAGAGAGACATGGCTATTTGTGAATTAATAGAGTCAACTCCTCTTATTCCATATAGATACCATCCAAAGGTAGAAATTGCAAAGGGAGGCATGGTCACCCTTAGGGTGTGTCTTTGGATCTCATAAGGGAGGTAAACAAATGGATGCATAGGATTTCATTTGACTGGGCTTTTACCATTTGTTTCATAACACCTCATTCTCTCTTCCTCCCTGCCTTCTTTTTAGATGTCACCACTACAAATTATGGGACAGCTAGGTGGCACAATGTATTGAGTGCTGGGCCTGGAGACAGGAAAACTCATCTTCCTGAGTTCAAATCTGGCCTCAGATACTTACTAGCTGTGTGATTCTGGACAAGTCACTTAACTCTATTTGTCTCAGTTTCTTCATCTATAAAATGAGCTGGAAAAGGAAATGGCAAACTACTTCAGTACCATTGCCATGAAAACCCAAAATGAGGTCATAAAGAGTCAGACTTGATTGAAAACAACTGAACAAAAATAACAACAAATTTGAGGAAGCAGCTGACAATTGGTAGGGTTAGGGGTCACTCCCCTTCTATGCAATACAGGGAGCTTCCATCCTAATCATCTTCCAGAGTTTCTTCATTTTTAATTAACATTTGTTTTTACTCACAGAATGTTAGATCTCTAAGGTATCCTAGATATTATCTAGTCCAACTCAACATTTTGCACATGAAGAAACTAAGGCTTAGCTAGGGGAACAGATTTGCCTAAAGTCACATCTTTAGTGGTGGTGGCTGAGATGGGCTTCAGATCCAGTCCTTTTAAATATCAAATTTGTATTTCATCCATTATGTGCCACCGCACCTCAAAGATAAGCTACTGTCTTAACCAAGAAATATATAGGAAATAGAGATACATACATTTTAGATATTCTCTTGATATATCCATATAAACCATTTAACTTTTTTTCACTTCAAAGCACACCTGTGTTCCCATTAGATGCCACCAAAATAGATACACATATATGTATACACATATATATTCCATTTTAATAGCCTAACAGATTGTACCTTGAAATGTAGAGATATTTATACATAATGGATTTTTCTAAAAGTCTATTTATAAGTGACTAAATATACTTTCAAAAATAAATATCACCCCAAAATAATGCAGCATATTTCTTGAGATTAATTAAAACATTGTCCACCATAAAACCTGATTTCTTTACAATCTATAACTGTTTTATCCACAGGCAGCATGGTATACTGTAGAGCTTACTGAATTTGGATGGGCTCTAATCCAGGCTCTTCTTTTCATTGCCTGTTAGACCTTGGACAAATAGCATAAATTCTTTTTGCCTCCATTTCCTCTTCTTAGGATTAGATTAGTTTAGGATTTTCTTTTTGTTGTAATTTTCTCTTGGCTTCTGTTGTCTTTTAAAATGATAATATTGAAAAACAGGAGATGGATAAAGGAAAGGTATTAACATGGACTATCACAATTTCTCGGGAAGTTTAACAAATAAAAAGTCATTGTCACAATGAGGTGAAAAGAACTTAGAAATCAACTGAGCCAGTAAACACTTGATTTCCTTCTAAAATGACAGATAAAGGAGCTAAAATCATCACTAGTTTAGCATGTCAACTCCGTTACAGGACAGGTTTGCCTATGAAGTTAAGTGGTAATATCATTCAGTAAGAGAATAAAAGCTGGTGGACTCAAAAAGTGAAGATTCAGAAAGTTTGGAGGGATGACAGAGTTGTACCATGTTATCCCAAGAACACATAAAAACTAAACTAGCAAGAAGAAAACAGTTAAAGAATGGAATAGATTTATCAACACTTCTATCACAAACTATTTTCATTATTGATTACAGCAGAGCCATATTATTTGGACTCTTATCTCAGTCTCTGGTACAGAATCTCCATGGGAGATAATCCTTATGAATAATGAAGTCCTCTATGAGTTTGTATTTGTAGATAACATTGTGATAATTCTATCAAGCTCCAGAATACTATAATATCTCTTCAACTCAATCAACAACCACTCAGAAGAACTCAGACTACAAAGGAAAAACCAAGTAGAAGAATAGTAAAATTTGAATAAACCATTGGATTGGATATATCATTCAGTTAGTCCATCAATATGGACCTACTTTTTATCTATCCATCCGTCCATCCATCCATCTATCTATCTTAGACAATGGAAGAGAATAAACTTTTATGTAGCACCTATCTTTAGTCCTATTCAATAAGGAAGGAAGAATAACAATAACTACAACAACAATCAGGAACTATGCTAAGCACTTAACAAATGTGTTATTTGTTCCTCACAACAACCCTGAGAGGTAAGTTCTATTATTATTTTCATTTTACAGTTGAAGAAACTGAGGCAAACAGAGGTTTAAAAGACTTCACATAGCTGGTAAGTGTCCAAAGCTGGATTTGATCTAGGTTTTGTTGAGTACAGGACTGGTGTTCCATCCATTTTACTACCTAGATGGTTTTAGGCAAACAACAGATGGCCAATGAACTATGCCTGGAATTGCAGGGGGCAGAGTCAGAAAAAAAAATTGTTTGGATAGCATTCAGAGAACTGGATATTATGTCCAATGATGCCAAACTACTCCATGAAGCAAAACTTTTTTTTTGTAAACATTAGTGATCCTATTTTGTAATGAATAATGGTACTCGAAGTTCACTTAAAAAATAGAAACTGAGTGATATAAAAGGCAAGCATCATATAGCAGGAGGGAAAGGTGACCAATGGTGATTTATATAAGTAATGGCAGAAAAGAGATTATTCAGGAGACAGATAATTGGAAAAAGGAAGTGGGTGGATCACACAACAGAAAGTGTCTGGTGTGTTGGCTGGAAACTCCATTAATATTTATCAGACTGGCTATCTTCAAAATGTTGAAAAGAGAAGTTGTGGATTGATTATTCGGCACAACAGAGAGAATATCTCTATTAATGAGCTCATGGATTCATTTGAGAATTGAATTATCAGAAGCTATATTAATTCAAATAAATATAAGTGATACTGATGCTGAATTTTGAGGTTGACAATATACTTTGTCCAAAATGGCAGGCAATGCAAGCCTGATTATTCTCTCCTTGCAGGTGAGGAAATGGATGTTTAGTGACCTGCTCATGGTTACTTAGCTAATAAGTGTCAGGATTGGGATTGGACCATGGACTCTAGGCTCTCAATTATTATTTTTTTTCTTCACATTGTACTACACTACTTATTTCAAAAAACCACATCAAAAGACAAGGTAGCTATTTTCTCAATGTATATCTTTGTTACATGAATTATCTTTTAATTTAGTGATAAGAATTTTTTTTAAAGTTGTCTGTGAAGGTTTTGAATGGCTAATTGAATCAAGGTAAAATAATTCTTAACATCAGAGTCAGAGATTCAGAGTTTAAAGCTTAAAGATATTTTGGAAGCCACTGAACCCAACCTCATCATTTTTTTTCTTTTGAATAATTTTTGTTTTCTGTTTGTCTCAACTTGGTAAACATGAGCTTCTCATGTTACACAAAAGAAGGATTCCAATTGAAAACACAGATCTCTATTATGTACATCTCATCTTTTAAAAGTAATAGAATATGGGCAGAGCCAAGATGCAGAGTAAAAGCAGTGACTTGCTTGAGATCTCCCCCAAACCCCTTCAAATACCTGTAAAATGGTTCTAAACTAAGTCTAGAGCAGCAGAACCCACAAAAGGACAGGGTGAAACAAACTGCCAGCCCAAGACAACCTGGATGGTTGATTGGAGACGTCTATTGTGCTGGGCTGGGAGAGGAGCACAGTTCAGCATGGGCAAAGACAAGGCCTCAGAGAGCCTGGAGCAGGCTTCTGGGGACTGAATCAATGGCAGCTGTGGTGGTTTCCAGACTTCTTAACCCACAAATGCCAAGGACAACTTAGAATGTCAGTAGGAGAGGTCTGTGACTACAGTGAGAGAAAAGCTTGGTCCCAGCTCCGGTCCTGGCATAGTACTGGGATGGCAGCTGCTTCCAGAACTCTCTGTTCACACACTGAGGGGGAATTGAGTGGCTGATCAGAGGGTCATTGTAGGAATCTCTTTGCTGGTGTTGAGGCAGGAATCTCTTGCTTTGCCCTTGCTTGAATCTGGGCCACAGTTCTGGGTGGCGGTCCTAGGGCGAGGAGGAGTGCTGGTGTGGTGAAGCTTGTAGTGGTGGTGGAGAGGGAATACTCCTCACAGTTCCAAGGCAGAAAAGAATGCTTGTGACCACTCATTGACCAGAGCACAGGCCACGAAAGGAGTAAACAGGTTGCCCTTGATTATAACAACTTGGAAGAACTGAAAATTTCCCTAGAAGTATCTCTGAAAACAGCTACACAAAACCCCAGAAGCTTGGGACAGTACGTTCTCCACAATGGAAGCAGACCCCTACCTTAACAAAGAGTTTAAAACTCAAGCAATTGACTGGGAACATGAGCAAACTGTACGAAAAAGTCAGACCATAGAATCTTTCTTTGGTGACAAAGAAGATCAAAACATAGAACCAGAAGAAGAAAACAAAGTTAAAGCTCCTACATCCAAAACCTCCAAGAAAAAAAATATGAATCAGTCACAGGCCATGGAAGAACTCAAAAAGGATTTTGAAAAGCAAGTGAGAGAAGTAGAGGAAAAACTGGGAAGAGAAATGAGTGTGATACAGGAAAATCATGAAAAACAAGTCAACAGCTTGCTAAAGGACACCCCCCAAAAACTGAAGAAAATGACACCTTATAAATAGCCTAACTCAAATGGCAAAAGAGGTCCAAAAAGCTAGTGAGGAGAAGAATGCCTTCAAAAGCAGAATTGGCCAAGTGGAAAAGGAAGTCCAAAAGCTCACTGAAGAAAATAGTTCCTTAAAAATTAGAATGGAGTCTCAGATGAAGAAATTAAAGCCATCTATAGTCATATGAAAAAATGCACTAAATCACTATTGTTTAGAGAAAGGAAAATGACATCAACTCTGGGGTGCCACATCACACTTATCAGATTGGACAACATGTCAAAACAGGAAAATGATAAATGTTGGAGAAGATGTGGGAAAATTGGAACACTAATGCATTGTTGGTGGAGTTGTGAAATGATACAACCATTTTGGAGAGCAATTTGGAACTATGCCCAAAGGGCTATAAAAATGTGCATATCCTTTGACCCAGCAATAGCATTTCTAGGGCTGTATCCCAAAAAGATCATACAAATGCAAAAATGATTTACATGTACAAAAATATTTATAGCAGCTCTTTTTGTGGTGGCAAGGAATTGGAAATTGAGAGGATGCCTATCAATTGGGGAATGGCTGAACAAGTTGTAGTATATGAATGTAATGGAATACTATTGTGCTATAAGAAATGATGAACAGGTTGACTTCAGAAAAAACCTGGAAAGACTTGTATGGTCAGAGTGAAGTAGGCAGAACCAGGAGAACATTGTACACAGTAACAGACACATTGTGCAATGACTAACTGTGATGGAATTAACTCTTCTCAACAATACAAGTATCTAAGACATCTCCAAAGGCCTTGTGATGGAAAATGCTATCCACATCCAAGGAAAGAACTACAGAGTTTGAATGCAGATCGAAGCATACTATTTGCTAGTTTTTTTTTTCTTCTGTTGTGTTTTGTTTCCTCTTTCTGGTGGTTCCTCCTATTAGTTCTAATTCTTACTTGCAACATCACTAATGTGAAAATATGTTTAATAAGAATGTATATGAATAGCCTATATCAGATTGTGTATCATCTTGAGGAGGGAGGTGGGAAGGGAGGGGGAGAAACATTTAAAACGCAAAAGCTTATGGAAGTGATTGTTGATAATTCAAAATAAATTAATTAAAAAATAAAAAAATAGAATGGAGCAAATGGAAGCTAGTAGCTTTATGAGAAATCAAGACATTGTAAAACAAAACTGAAAGAATTAAAAAAAAATAGAAGGCAATGTGAAATATCTCATTGGAAAAACAACTGACCTGGAAAATAGATCCAGGAGAGATAACTTAAAAATTATGGGACTATCTGAAAGTTATGATAAAAAAAAAAGAGCCTAGACATCTTCATTCAAGAAATTATCAAGGAAAACTGCCCTGAAGGTCTAGAACCAAAAGGTAAAATAGAAATTGAAAGAAACTACTGGTCACCTCCTGAAAGAGATATCCAAAACTCTTAGGAATAATGTAGCCAAATTCCAGAGTTCCAGAGTTCTGAGGTCAAAGAGAAAATATTGCAAGCAGCCAGAAAGAAACAATTCAAGTATTGTGGAAACACCATCAGGATAACACAAGATTTAGCAGCTTCTACATTAAGGGACTGGAGGGCTTGGAATAGAATATTCCAGAAGTCAAAGCAGATAGGATCATAGCCAAGAATCATCTACCCAGAAAAAACTGGGTATAATCCTTCAGGGGGAAAATGGTCATTCAGTGAAATAGAGGACTTTCAAGCATTCCTGATGAAAGGACCAGAGCTGAATAAAAATTTGACTTTCAAATACAAGACTAAAGTGAAACATGAAGAGGTAAACAGGAAAGAGAAATCATTAGAGACTTATTAAGGTTGAACTGTTTACATTCCTGCATGGAAAGATGATATTTGTCATGAGAACTTTGTCAGTATTAGGGTAGTTGGGGGGAAAAATTATGTGTATGTACATATATAGATATAGATATAGATATAGATAGATAGATAGATAGATAGATAGATAGATAGATAGATAGATAGAAAGATAGAGGGCACAGAGTGAGTTAAAGATGAAGAGGTGATATCTGGAGAATAAAATTAAGGAGTGAGAAATGATTATACTGGGAGAAGAAGAAAGGGAGAGGTAGAATGGGGTAAATTATCTCATACACAACAGACAAGAAAAGATTTTTATAGTGGAGGGGAAGTGGGGGAAGGTGAGAGGGAATGAGTGAGCTTATTCTCATCAGATTTGACTTAAAGATGGAATAACATACACACTTAATTGGATGTGGAAATCTATCTTACCCTACAGGAAAATAGGGAGGAAGGGAATAAAAGAGTGGGAGGGATGATAGAAGGGAGGGCAGATTAGGGGAAAAAGTAATCAGAAGCAAACACTTCTGAGGAGGGAGAGGGCCAAAAGAGAGAATAGAATAAATAGGGGGCAGTACAGGATGAAGGGAAATATACTTCGTTTTTTCCAACATGACTACTATGGAAGTGTTTTGCATGACTACATATCTATAACATATATCGAGTTGCTTGCCTTTTCAATGGTGAGTAGGGAGGGAGGAAGGGAGAAAATTTGGAACCCAAAGTTTTAAAAACAAATGTTAAAAATTGTTTTCACATGCAACTGGGAAATAAGATACACAGACAATGGGGTATAGACATCTATCCTGCCCTACAGGAAAATTGAAGGGGAAGGAGATAAAAGAAGTGGGGAGGATAGAAGGGAGGGCAGATTAGGGGAAGGGGTATTCAGAATGCACACTGTCTTGGGGCCGGGGAAGGGATGAAATGGAGAGAAAATTTGTGAATGCTGAAAACTAAAACTAAATAAATTAATATATTTATCTAAAAAAAAGAAAAAAAATCCACACTTCAGCAGCTTTTAGAGACCTTCTTAGTCATAGTGGAGTGACTACTGTGTCAGTGAAGGGAGTCTGCACATGGAAGTGATTGCAGATGCTCAATAAATAATTGAATAATCATTGAATAATCTACTACTTACACACAGGACTGATTATAGGCTAAATTGTATATTAAATGAAGGCAATATTTAGTACTTTTTTCACCAAGGTGGGGATAATCTATTTATGCGCCTTTGGCCCAGGTTGCAATGTATAAGAATTTCAACATGAGACTTTACTTATCACAAAACAAATATCTGTGTGCTGTGTAGAGAAGAATTTTCTGCCATTAGAATAATATAAAAAGTAATAAATAATGAATAAATCTTTTCTGATCAATGTTGAAAAACAAGTAATAGAATAAATTCAATAAATCAGTTTCAAAACTGTCCTGTTTGTACCTCCTTTTGAAACTCACTGTGTTTTCTTTTGTGCATTTAACAAAATGCTACAATGACCCTTCTCTCTCTCTTTTTTTAATCTTTTATCTTGGTGTCCCTATTGTTAATACCCCTTCCCCCCAGGTCCTCCTCTAATTAAAAAAAATATAATACGCTTGTATCAAATAATCTCAGTCAAGCAAAACAAACGTTTACATTGGCTATGTCCAAAAACATATACTTCAATCAGTGACTTGAGTCCTTCCCCTCTCTGTCAAGTGGTGGCTAGCATTCTTATCATCATGGTTGATCACTGAAATTATCAGATTGTTTATGCTTCAAATTTATTTTTCTTTATGAATAAACCTCTTGGTTTTAAATCTTATATTGGCCTGCAAAATGGCACTAATAGGTATTCTTGAGACATCTTGAACTGGTTCAGCAGAGTCAATTTTCACTGTGAGCATGTGTACCTCAAAAACTAGCAAATGCTACAAATCAGGCTTGGTTTGTTATTTTGTTGATTGTCTAGACTTAAGAAAATGATGGAGAAAATGCTAACAATGTAGATTAAATTTAAAAGTGTGTCATGCATATGTTGTGTGTAAATATATTTTATCAGGAGAACCAGTTGTTAAACATTTACTAGAACACTCTCAGTCCTATGTTCTAATCCTTTGGCTGACAATCAAGCTTAACTATTAAACATTTGCATCCTGGTTAGTAAAAATGTTAAGCTACAGTGTGGGCATGAGTACCTATAGGTTTTAAAACTCTTGATATTTTTAGTTTTTATATTATCTTTGTTTCCTAACATATCCCTTCCCTGTCCTTCTCTTGGAACCTTAGCATAATTAATAAAAAGAGAAAAACTGGGTTCAGCAAAGCTAAGCAACAGTGGTGTGTGTGTGTGTGTGTGTGTGTGTGTGTGTGTGTCTGTGTAAGCCTAATTTTCATTGTCCATAGGATGCATCAGGCATCACTTCTTAAAAAATATTTGGGTTAAGCTTTGTACCAAAAATCAGAAAACCTGAGTTCAAGTGATGAAATTGCCATTAGTTTCCTGTATAACCTCAAACAAGTAATTTAAGCCCTCTGCCTCTCAAGCGATCAATTGGTCTCTAAGCTGATGTGTTTCCCTGATCTGATTACTAAGTTTATGCCCACTCTTTATTCCAAAATTCCACTTGCTCTGTTCCAGCCAGTGACGACTGTCTGCCTGAAAGCAATTTAGCATTTAACTCTTCAAGCCAATGAAATTCTCAATCACTTAGTTGTACAATAGTTCATCAATCCAGCATTATCTAACTCCTAGGGTGCTTACTACTTCAGAGTCATTGCAGAAATCAGAGCTGTTCATCAAATACCCGTTAGCAAACTCCAAAATGGGTCATCAATTTAACGGTATCTAACAAGAGAACTTACATCAATGCGGTGTCATCTAATATTAGAGCTGTACATTAATTCCATGGCAGGTACCTCAAGCCTGGTTCACTCAAAGTCACCTATATCTAAAGGTGCTCATCATTCTCATGTCATTGAACTTTGTGGTGGCCTAGTAAATCAATGTCATAAGAGTAGATAGGAATTTAACAAGATAGGGCTATAAGAATCCAAATCACCCTTTAACTTAATTAAACCACATTTAGATGCATCACTTACAATGGATAAAACAAAACAAACAAAACAAAATAAAACCCACATTATTTAGGGGTTGAATATTGGTCATTAGAAACAACTGGATAGATAAGTCATGATAAATCTTGGAAGAGGAGGTTGTGATATTTCCTAATATTGCCTGCATAGTCAATTACTCAGAAGAGATTACAATACTGGACTGCACTTAAAGATAAACATACAAAGATGTCACTGTCTGTTTTCTGCAGGGACATTTATTTTCAATGAGCCTTCTTATTTTGCAAAACAAGAGGACTGATTGTTTTTGAGAGAGGATTGAGTGCTTTTTTCCCTTTCCTTTTCTTTCTCTAATTCCCACAGACAAAAGCTATCTTTTATGAACTAAGAAGGCATTCAGTACATGCCTTGGGGCACTTTTCCCTTGGTTATTTGGCACAGGTTTCCCTTGGCTACTAAAATGTAAGCTCCCTCAAGGTAGGACTATGCCACCAATCACCTGCTTAGTGCCTACTGCTGCATCTTGCATACAGTAAAGCACTCAGCTACATGGCAGAGTTAAAGGAATACTTGGGTCTGGAGTCAGAGGACCTGGGTCTACATCTTATTTACTTCCCTCCCTGTGTGACTGTCCACCCATCTATCTATCTATCTATCTATCTATCTATCTATCTATCTATCTATCTATCTATCTATCTATTCACCTAGCTAGCTAGCTAGTTAGCTATCACCATGCTCCTTTATGTTTGATGGTTTGGTATAGTAGCCATTATAGCCACCTGTCTCTTAATTGTTCTTATTTACTATATTTACATTCTATCCTCTTTTGATGATATCTACTATTGCATATCTCACAGGTCTTACCACTAGTGATCTCTTGCATCCCACTTATACTCACCACATGTCACTTTCTGGGTTCCCTACAATTAACCATTTGATACTGGAATTCCATATATTGCATGTCCAGGAGAATAGTGATGTAAACATAATGATGAACTTTTTTCATACTGAATAGCTTGGGGTCACTGACAATACTGGTTTCCCAATTTCTGTCTAGACCAGTTTCATTCTCCTATTCAGTTCTGGCTCTGCTCCCTAACCATATGTAGGAGCTGCCTGAGTTGGACTTTATTTCTTTATGAAGCAAAAAGCCATATTGCTATGGATGGCCAAATTGTACTCCCTTTCACACAACTTTCACCATGCCAGTTTCCTGTTCACCTTTCATGGCTTCCCTTTTCCTATGAGAAATCTGTATCTACCTCAGCACAAAAAAGCTTCCATAATATCACCTCTATATCTCTTTCTACTTTTGTTCTCGAATATTCATCATATTTTCTTTCTTCTATGTCAGAGGCATTCTGGCATCAGAGTTAGACAGGCAGGCATTAACCCTGTCTTTTTCCTAACTTCCCTATTACCATCAATGGCTTCACCATCCTTCTGGTCACTGAGGCTTACAATCTTGCTGTCATGATCAACTGTTCGCTCCACTTATCTAACACACTTCCATGTCTTATCATTTCTTCTTTCACATCTCTCGCATATTCAAGATCATTGTGAGATGGTTTGAGCAGATTCAAACCCTTCTTAATGTTTTGGGAACCCTGTCTAAGATGTTTTCATTCTGGTTGCTATTCTTACATCATGTCATCTACTCCCCAAAGCCCTCTACTATTCAAACTTATTTCACACTATAATCTAATTTAGAAATGTTTGTCACACATCATTGCTCCGGGTACAGCAGACGAATTTTGGGAAAAAAGCCAAAACCCAACCACAAAGCACTTGGTTCCAGAAGTGTGATAAATAAATCCCATTTCCATTTGTTGGTCACAATTTCAAGCAAAGCAACATCACAGACTACAAATGTTTTCTTAGTCAGACCATATCATTCCCCCACCTCTAAGAATAAATCTCTGTTTCATTAAAAATGCAGTTATTTCTGTGTTGAATTTATGGCAGATGCCTAGGATGTAATAGGCAAAAGCTATTGTAAAGCACTTTGGGGTTATTAGTTTTTATAATCAGGTTTCCAGTGTTTAAATGTATATTGATGTTGTGAGTGTTGTTAAAAATATGGTTACATCCAACACTTTGGCTACCCTAGTGGGCTCTGATCACACCTGGGTTTTCTAGACCTCTGTGTAAACTACATGTGACAAGTTACACAGTTGAAATATAAACCATTGCAACATTATGTGAAGGAAGTTAATCCTAAGTGTGGCTTAGTTGGCCTTATCTATTTATTATAGATGCTGGGTATGGAATGAGATGCATTACAGGTTGACACCATAAAATAGTTTAAGATTAATCTTATTTGCTTTCTTATTTGTTCCTAGTAGCTAGATTGGTTACTCAAGTGAAAAATAGGTTGATATGTTTATAAATAGCACTACTTTGGGGCAGCTAGATGGCGCAGTGGATAGAGCTCTGGCCTTGGAGTCAGGAGGACCTGAGTTCAAATTCGGCCTCAGGCACTTGACACTTACTAGCTGTGTGACCCTGGGAAAGTCACTTAACCTCAATTGCCTAGCCCCCAAAAAATAAATAATACTGCTATGAAATCAAGAAGCACTGGATTCAAACTCCTATCTCTCATACTTATTAGCTGTGTGACCTTGAGGAAATTCAATAGGATGTAATGTCTTTGAACACAGAAAAGGTTTTACTTTTGCTTTTGTATCCCAATGGCCTAGCAAAATAGGGCACATAGAAAACACTTAATACATCATTGTTGATTGATTGATTCAGTAAAGTGGGTCGGAAAACAGTGATAACAGTGTTATAAATAAAAATACAAAGAAGTCATACCCAGATGGCCAGAAACCCTGGGAGTCTTCCCCTCCCAGATTGATTTTTTTTGACTGGGTAAAAGAGGCCATTTTTTTTTTTTGCCTTGCCTCATTTCTTACCTATGCTTAATCACTGAATGGGGGTTGCCTCAGACAAACCGAGACCTGGGAAAGACCTTAGCTTAAAAAGGCCAAGGTTTCCTACTGCATCAGGGCCATCTCCAGTCATCCTGATCTAAATCTTTCTGTCAGACCCAGATGACTCTGGAGGAGAGAGTGAAGCTGATGATTTTGCACAGCCTTGCCTCACTTAAATCCAATTTACTTTCAAGTTAAGACATCACCTTCCTGATGTCATTGATCTTTTTCAAGAATGAAGTACAAACAATAATCCAGGGAGAAGGTGGTTATACGTATTTCTTTCCTCTAAGTAGAGGGGTATATGGGTGTGTGGTGTTGCTTACATATAATGACAGACATGGTCATTTTACCAATCATTCAATCAACAATCATATACTAAGTACTTGCTAAGTATCAGGCACCTAGGGAAGCACTGAGAATACAAAGAAAAAAGTAGCAACAGTTCCTTTTCTAAGGGAGACTACTTTCTAATGGAAGAGACAACATATATAAATCAGAACTAAAAAATAATTACAGAGAAGAAAGAAGGAAAGAAGGAAGGAAGTAAGGAAGGAAGGAAGGAAGGAAGAATGGCACTAGCAAGAGAGAAGATCAGGAAAGGCCTCTTGGAAGAGATGGTGCTGGAGCTGAATCTTAAAGGAAGTCAGGAATTCTAAGAGTCATACAATGGGATAGAGTGCATTCTGGGCATGGGGATCAGCCAGTCCAAAGCATGGAGGCAGAAGATGGAGTATTGTGTGAGAGGAACAGCAAGGAGGCCAATGTTGCTGGAGAATAAATGGAGGGCAGAAGAATGTAGGAAGATTGAAAAAGTAGGAAAGGGTGGCCATGTTGTGAAGAGCTTTGTAAGTTGATTTATTCATTTATTTTTTCTTTACATGGATGACTTCAGTGTTTGGGAGTAATTGGGCAATGTCTGAGGTCTAAAAGATACCAATAAAGCAAATAAAAAAATCAAAATAAAATACAGGCAAATGAAATTTTTGTAGCTCAAAAGTAGTTTGATGAGAAGACTCTCCTGGAAGAAATTCTAGTTAAGCACTAGCCTTCTTCCCAGGGAACATTGTGTTCTCATTCCCATGGTTACATATGTGTCAAAATTAGAGACTAAATAAATGAGAACTCATTCTAAAGCAGGAATAGACAATTAGAAAATTAATGAATTAACCTCTGTTTCCATAGCAAACAAATTTAGCTAATTATTTGTTTGGCTAATGGACTATGCCTTGATTCCAGAGCATTCATTGTCATTAATAAATTGCATTGCATTTGGAATCCTGAAGTTTTAAATTTCACATCAGGAATAAAAAAGCAATGAACTTTTTCATATTATAAGGGACCAAGACATTATGTCTCATTACTTAAGCAAACCAAGTTTTGTATTTTATATTTATGCTCTACATGAAAAGATAATTCCTGAATTTTGCTGATTGTTCTTTCCTTCTATGAATGGAGTTGCTCTCTCTTTTGCCTTAACATCAGTTTTTATCCTAGAGTAATCAGTGGAAATCAGAGTTTTGTGGATTTAAAAAAATATTCAAAATACTATTTTCATTCTAAAGACAAATGTATTTTCATCATTGATAAGTGATGAAATCTGTATTTAGCAAATGATCTTTATTCCAAGCACCTGTGTTCAAATCCCAGGTCATCCATTTTCTACCTGGGTAACAGTAGACTGGTCATTATAATTTTCTGGGCTTCTTTTTTCTCATCTGTAAAATGAAGGATGTTGGGGGGTGAAGCCAAGATGGAGGAGTAAAAGCAGTGACTTGCTTGAGCTCTCCTCCAAACCTCTCCAAATACCTGTACAAAATGGCTCTGAACAAATTCTAAAGCAGCAGAACCCACAAAAAGACAGCCCAAGGCAACCTGGATGGTTCATTGGAAACATCTATCACACTGGGCAGGGAGAAGAACGCAGTTCAGCCTGGGCACACAGGCAAAACAGGCCCCAGTAAACCTGGAGCAGGCCTCAGAGGACTGAATAATGAGCAACTGTGGTGGTTTCCCTGACTTCTCAACCCACTAATGTCAAAGACAACTTAGAAAGTCAATAGGAAAAGTCTGCGATCCTAGTGAGAGAGAAGCTCGGTCCCAGGCCCAGTCCCTGTGCATGGCCTCAGGGTGGCAGTGGCTTCCAGAGCTTCCAGCCCACAGACTAAGGTGGAAGTGAGTGACTGGTCAGAGGGGGATTGCAGGGATCTCTATGCTGAGGCAAGATTCTCTTGCTTTGCCTGTGCTTGGATCTGGGTTGCAGTTATGGCTGGCAATCCTGGGGTGAGAAGGAGTGCTGGCATGGTGGATCTTATGCCTTGGTGGAGAGGGAATCCTCACAGTTCCAAGGCAGAAGAGTGCTTGTGGTCACTCATAGAACAGAGCACAGGCCAGGAAAGGAGTAAATACCTCGACTCTTATCATACCACCTTGGAAGAACTAAAAATTTACAGGTTCCTAGAAGTATCTCTGAAAACAGCTCCACAAAACCCCTGAAGCTTGGGACAGTACATTCTCCAGACTGGAAGCAGACCCCTACCTTAACAAACAGTTTATAACTCAAGTAATTGGCTAGAATCATGAGCAAACCTCACAAAAAGTCAGACCATAGAATCTTTCTTTGGTGACAAAGAAGATCAAAACATACAACCAGAAGAAGACAACAAAATCAAAGCTCCTACATCCAAAGCCTCCAAGAAAAAATATGAGTTGGTCCCATGCCATAGAAGAGCTCAAAGAAGGATTTTGAGAAGCAAGTAAGAGAAGTAGAGGAAAAACAGGGAAGAGAAAGGATAGTGATGCAAGAAAATCATGAAAAACAAGTCAACAGCTTGCTAAAGGAGACACAAATAAAAAAAAATTGAAGAAAACAACACCTTAATAAATAGCCTAACGCAAATGGCAAAAGAGGTTCAAAAAGCCAGTGAGGAGAAGAATGACTTCAAAAGCAAAATTGGCCAAATGGAAAAGGAAATCCAAAAGCTTACTGAAGAAAATACTTCCTTTAAAAGTAGAATGGTGCAATTGGAAGCTAGTGACTTTATGAGAAATCAAGACACTGTAAAACAAATCCAAAAGAATGAAAAAATAGATAATAATGTGAAATATCTCATAGGAAATACAACTGCCCTGGAAAACAGATCCAGGAGAGAGAATTTTAAAATTATTGGACTATTTGAAAACCATGATCAAAAAAAGAGCTTAGACATCATCTTTCAAGAAATTATCAAGGAAAACTTCCCTAGTATTTTAAAAACAGAAGGCAAAATAGAAATGGAAAGAATTGGCTGATCACCTCCTGAAAGAGATCCCCAAAGGAAAACTCCTAGGGATATAGTAGCCAAATCCCAGAGTTCCCAGGTCAAGGAGAAAATATTGCAAGCAGCCAGAAAGAAACAATTCAAGTATTGTGGAAACGCAATCAGGATAACACAGGCTTTAGTAGTTTCTACATTAGGGACCACAGGGCTTGGAATATGATTTTCTGGAGGGCAAAGGACATAGGATTACAACCAAGAATCACCTACCCAGAAAAACTGAGTATAATCCTTCATGGGAAAAAATGATCATTCAGTGAAATAAGAGATTTTCAAGTATTCTTGATGAAAAGACCAGAGCTGAATAGAAAATTTGACTTTCAAATACAAGACTCAAGTGAAACATGAAGAGATAAACAGGAAAGAGAAATTATAAGAGACTTATTAAGGTTGAACTGTTTACATTCCTGCATGGAAAGATGATATTTGTAACTCATGAGAACTTTGTCAGTATTAGGGTAGTTGGAGAGAAAAAATTATGTGTATGTATATGTATATATTATATATACATATATATGTGTATGTATGTATAGATAGATAGATAGACAGATAGGTAGATAGATAGATAGATAGATAGATAGATAGATAGAGGGCACAGGGTGAGGTGAAATGAAGAGGTAGTATCTAGAGAATAAAATTAAGGGGTGAAAGAGGATCATATAGGGAGAAGGAGAAAGGGAGAGGTAGAATGGGGTAAATTACCTTAAATAAAACAGACAAGAAAAGGTTTTTACAGTGGAAGGGAAATGGGAGAAGATAAGAGGGGATGAGTGAATCTTTTTCTCATCAGATTTGGCTTAAGGAAGAAATACCATGCACACTCAGTTGGGTAGGGAAATCCATCTTACTCTACGGGAAAATGGGGGGGGGAAGGGGACAAGAGAGCAGGGAGATGATAGAGGGGAGGGCAGATTGGGGGAAGGGACAATCAGAAGGAAACACTTCTGAGGAGGGATAGGGTCAAAAGAGAGAATAGAATAAATGGGGGGTGGGATAGGATAGGATGAAGGGGAATATACTTAGTTTTTCACAACATGACTACTATGGAAGTGTTTTGCATGGCTACACATGTATAACCTGTATCAAGTTGCTTGCCTTCTCAATGAGGGTGGGTAGGGAGGGAGGAAGGGAGAAAAGTTGGAACCCAAAGTTTTAAAAACACATGATAAAAAATATTTTCACATACAACTGGGAAATAAGATATACAGGAAAGGGGGTATAGAAATCAAATAAAAAAAGAATAAAAAGATAAAAATAAAATGAAGGATGTTGGCCAGATGTTCTCTGAAGTCACTTCTGACTTAAATCTATGTTCCTATTCTATGAAATGATTATTTTAGTCAAGGAAACTAGATGTCGAGGTTACAATCCTTGGATATTTTACATCCCCATGATCTTTTAATGTTATTTCCTTAGTATCAAATAATATAAATAAGTATGTTGTATGATGATAATTAGATCTTTTTTCAAAAATTCTCATTCTTTCTCTCCTTTTCAATTATTCCCATTCTATTAAAAATACATTTGTTTTTTCTCCATAAGGATTGTTACAATTTTAAATCTCTGTGGTCATATTTTGATGTTGTGATTGGTCTTGTATTAAATCTATTAATCTAGATGGTTTTACCATTGCCTTCATTATTATCTGCCTTTGATGTCTCATTGGGTCACAGAAGTGATGGTGGATTTTGGAAGGATAGAGAAATGGAGGCAATAGGAAGTTCTACCTGATCTGATGCAGAGTGATGTCAGCAGAGCAATGAAAACAGTATACACAGTTGTAGGACGGGAGACACAGGAGCTTTTGGACTCCAGCCTCTACCAGGTTCACTCTTGATTTGGGACAGGAGCAGAAACAGAATGAGGGGTTATTTAATTTCTTTATTTTTCTCAAGAGGTCCTGATAATGGAAGCAACAACTCCTACAGCATCTCCCAAATAGTCTTCTTGCAGGGGTGGGTGAGACTATAAGAAGTAGGAGGTCCAACTACCACAACATTCTTCTCAGTCTCAAAGGGGTCTAATTGAGACACACACAACATTTCGGCTTGAGCATTCCCCCAAACCTTGAT
This sequence comes from Vombatus ursinus, assembly GCF_900497805.2. Classification (NCBI taxonomy): domain Eukaryota; kingdom Metazoa; phylum Chordata; class Mammalia; order Diprotodontia; family Vombatidae; genus Vombatus; species Vombatus ursinus. The sequence continues at coordinate 20,654,128 of NW_020954625.1, read as the reverse complement.
GGTGGTAGGTTAAGGCATGCACAGCATTCATCTGGCACATTCCACAAATCTGCACTTACTGAGTAGTGCTCATTTAATTTGGAAAGGAGCACACAAAAAAAGGACACCACACACACACACACACAAACTTGCCAGCAATAGCCTCACACGTTTACATTAACTTTGGTAATATCATGATGACTTAGCGCAGCATAAGTGCAGTAGGTGTTTATAATTTAAGCACAAATGTTTACATTATCTCATCATTATATCTCACTTCACAGTCATAGTAGAAATTGTTTATAATGTGAAATCCTAGGAGCTAGTAGATTGTTTATGGCCATGATCCTGGGAACTATTATCTAAAAAAGAATAACAAAATCCACCTTACATACAACAGTGACTTCAACAATGGAAATGGAAAGAAAAATCACAACAAAAAATCAGAAGGGACACAATTAGAAAGGAGAGATATGAGAAGACAGCCCTAACTGACTCTTTTATGGGAATGAGAGGTCTGCAAGTACTACACACTATACATGTTTTTGAATTTTTTTCAATGAATTGAATTTTTTAAATGCTATGTATTATGCAGGGTTACTCTCTGGGAGGAGGAAAGGGAAGGATTTTAGAGATAACTATTTTGATGTAAGAAACTGAAAACATTGATAAAAACTTATTTTAAAAAGGATATGGAATGTTAGCCTTCTGACATATTACCAAGCTGGAAAAATCCTTTAATTTAGATCTGGTGATAGACCATATATCCATTGCTCTAGGATAAGTCTTGTCAAGTTCACACAGGCATGATGACATTTTGTTGATTAACATTTAGCCACAGTGACCCTTTATAATCACCTACTAAGTTTGTAGATACTAGTTACACAACCCTGGATAAGTCACACAATATCTCTTGGCTTCAGTTTCCTCCTGTATAAAATATATCTATTGAGAATGACTACCTCACAGGGTTGTTGGGAAAATCAATTGAGATAATTCATGTAAAGTGATTTTCAAACATACAAGTGACATATTAATGTTAGCTATAATAATTATTACTATTGTTACAATTTAGAGCCTGAACCAGCAAACTCACCTGAATAAGGCCTGGCCCAGAAATAATATGTCATAAACATGTAACCCATTCAGCCCCTAGAAGCTAGAAGACATGCAGTGGAGGGGAACACACTGTCTCTTGAGATGTGTGCCTGTTGTTACCCTTATTAAAATGTAAGCACCTTGAAAAATCCCCTCTCACCTTAGACGGTTATAAGTATAAGAAAGCATTTATTGGAATTGAGTTAAAATCTGCCATTTTATAACATCTACCTTCTCTTCATTGCTCCCCAGGACCAAGAAGAACAATTTTAATCACTATTCTACATGATGATTCTTCAAATAATTGAATATACTCAGTATGGCTCCCACTACACCTTCTTTTCTCTAGGCAAGGCACTGAAATCTCATTAACTGGTTCTCTTCTACTATTATCTTTGGTCTCCTCAAATTTATGATTATGGAACCACAGAAAATCAAAGATGGAAAATTTCTCAGGAACAGATCTCTAAGTAACCTGAAAATCCCATGTAAATTTATATGATAAACTATAATGGGGGTTTGGGACATTCCTGGATTACTTAAAATGGAGTCAGCCAGTGGGAAGTACTAGAGAAATAAAAGAACTGTTAGATATATGACAATCTGCATTGGCCCACTATGTGATTGGGAACAGACTCTTTTTATTGACTTGTAAAGCCAGAAATAAATCTATGTTTAGAACTACTTGACTGAGCACATCCTGCCTCTTTCATTGTGTCTAGGGAAAGGATTCATTCACTCACAATAGGTGACACGGTGCTACAAGGTGGAAGGCCTAAAGGTCACCTCCTCCACCTTAGGCCATGTGGTCTTCAGAAATGAGAGGGCGTTTTAGTTTTGATAATTTGTCCTCTTTAGTTCTAAGTACAGGAAGTTGAGTTCTCAACCCAGTAACTTTAGTTATGGGGATCTCAGAGACCAGGATTCCAGGTTGGATATTGTACCTGCCCAGAAAATAAGCTCTGAAAAGCAAAGGTCTTGACATTAGCTCAGTGGACCTCAGCACTAATGCTATAGAGGAACTGAGGTAAGCTGTGGGCCTAAACCCCTACCATCCCTAGAGACTAAATGGTTTAGGAGAAGATTATACCCATGAGATGTTGGGGAAAATATTTGTATGTTCTTGATGTGACTTTGTAGTAAATATTTCACTATAAAAGCTAATCCAACACTGAATGGTTAAATGGAACTGGAGTTCTAGTCATTGGCCCCTCACAAGGTGGGGAGTGCAAGTGGTAGGCACCTGAGATGATAGAAAGAAAATACACTCGAAATCCCCATAATTTTTTTAATGTTTGTACGTGTGTAAATGTAATACTTTGCAGCTTGAAAGAGTGGGACTGTCATAATTCCTGTTACTGTAGGCATCGCCTAGACTATATGTGAACGGTCCTATTAAGGAGCAACTCATTGATTTGCCAAGTCATCCCATTACACTGTGGGATAGCTCAAATTAGCAAGTTCTATCCATCTTTCCTTCCATTTATTGCTATTGGCTCTGCCCTTTGAATCTGAATTGAACAAGTCAAATCCTTATCCACATGGCAATCCTAAAACTACTCAAAGATAGTTATCAAGTCCTGCTTAAGGTTTCTCTTCTCCAGGCTAAATAACTCCACTTTGTGAAATTGATTGTAAGTTCTCCAATTATTTAATGTCACATTAATGAAAATAGAACATTTGTTATGTTTCATATTTAATAATCTCATGAATATTTAATATTCTTATTAGAGCCATTTTAATAGCTTTGTAAGTTTGTACTACTCTACAAATTCCTAGATTCCCCTTGATAATACATGTGCTTGGTAATCCTCCTCGAATATCTCTTTATCTTGAGCAAAATTTGTGTATTTATTTAGTGGAGTTCACTAATAAGTGTTCTATTAGTTATTACTAGGAAAGATCCTTAGTTGAAGATAATCTTGGCACTGAGCAGAGTGGAGGTGTTGTGGCTTCATTAATAGTTTCTTGTGAAAAAAATAAAGACAATCATAAATTTAATGGAGAAAATGAAATGGTCTTATGAACATCCCTTCTCCAGCATTTTGCTTAATAGTTTTGTAGCAATGACCATTAATTTTATTGGCACGAAGCTTTCATTTTCTAAAATATCTTTGCCAGGTTTAGGGACAAGTGTCATATTTGTCTCATAGATGGAAAATGGGGTATGATACTATGATTGTTATAGAAAATGATGTTTGTAACAATGAATCATCATTCAGTCTGAATATTTGTAAGGATATAATTGTGAATTCATTTAGTCCTGATAGTTTTTATTTGGAAGTTCATTGAGTCATCTGCTAAATACTTCTAAAATTGGTTTATTTTGGTTATCTATTTTCTACAGATTTTGTCAAATTATGTATGTTATTTTTAATGTGCATTTAATTCAGTAATCTTCTTTTGTTGGCACATAAGTCAATATAACCATCTGATAGTTTTAAAAATATTATTTTGTATTCTTGGGATTTCTACTTTGTCATTTTTGATGTTAGTTATTTTATGATTCTCTCTCTTCTTTTGAAATATGTTTGCTAATTATCAATTCCATTGACATTTAAAAAATACTTTCCTTATTTGTAATTTTCATTATTCCTTTATTATCTATCACATTCATATCCTCTTTTACTTGACTTCCACCCTTATTTCTGCTTGATTTTGATGTATTCATTTGTTCATTTTCTAGTTTATTTAACTGCAAATTGAACTCATTAATTTTCTCATTTTCTTTCTTGCTGCCATAAATGTTTAGGGATAAACATTTGCCTCTGAGTATTGTTTAGGCTACATACCATAAATGTTCACATTCTACATTTATGCTTTAATCATTTTCATTAATAACTTATTATTTTTAAAATATTTTGTTCTTTAAATCAAGCAGGATCCTATAAGTCATTTTTATTGTTTACATGGGCCTATATATTTTGAAAACATTTTCATTTTTAATAATTATTTTAACACAACATGGCACATAATTGTAGCAATATACATTTGTCTCTGAATTTTTCTTCGACCTAAACACATTTTCACAAATGTGACAGAACAAAAGCACGCCCTCTCTTTTTTCAAATTAATTCTTTCTGTATGTCTATCAAATTTACTTTCTCCAGTGCGCTATTCAAATGCCTAACTTCTCTTTTCCTTGTCTTTCTGTTTGATTGATCATATTCCATTAGCAGAGTGTTAACATTTTGTGCTGTTATTGATTTTCTGAGTCTTTTTGCAAACAAGTTGATTTTTCCTTTATACACTTACTTGATGTATTTAGGTGACACTCTCCCATTAATGGTATTTGTTATGGACAGCTCCTTCCTCACTGGCCTGTGAATATGTTTGGAAAGTCCAAATCCTGAGCTAACTCCATTAATACTCTATTTGATAGTCACATATTCCTATCTTGAATTTTGACTTTTTGCTTATTTCTTTTCTCTATGAATTGGCTTCCATCATTAATTATATCCATCTATCAATTCAGCAAACATTTATGAAGCACCTACTATGTACCAAGCACACCTCTTGGCTTTCTGAGCAGAGAAAGGGCTGATATGCATAGTTGCCAGCCCTTCCTCCCCTACTCTGCCCCTGTTACCATTTATTTTTTTTTTCAGATACCCTGGGCAAAGACAGTTAGGGAAAATTTTAATTTGATAAAATGCTAAAGTATCATCAAGGTGCTTACTGGTCTTTATACCTCTGCCCTTTGGGAAGTAGTCCAGGCAACTGTATCAAAACCTTTCAACCCAGTTCTTGAGGAGGACCATATGAGACTCTTGTGGTCCCAGCTGTTGCTATTCATTTACAGGTGTTTACTGATGAGCCACCCCAATGTGCCCAGCAATCAGAACATCTGGAGCCTGGGAAGAAACATGGCTATTTGGGCTGCTGACCCAGGGTCTGACAAAAACTGAATGCATGACTGATGGTCTACTGGGTGACACCTATCCTTATATACTCCTGTAATCAATCTCATTCCATTATATATCTGTTTCTTGTGTGGTCACTTCCTATACCTCTCCATCCAAGGCTGAATGCTGCTAAGTTTGCCCATGCAGTTAACTGAGCAGATTTTGGTGGGGAAAATTCTCTTGTTGATCTCTCTTAATGCTTTATAATTTGAATGTAATTTCACAGTCTGTCTCATAGAATCCCTTCAAAGCCTAGCAAAAGAGGATTTTTTGAACCCTGTCAGTGGTTTGTGCCAGCTACCTCCCCTGAAAGCCTTTGGTATTTACCTCTCTTTTTGTTTTGTATCTTCTTTGTGGTATACTGTATATGATAGTTCCACCCAACAGGTCATAACCTTCTTGAGAGAAGGGGCTGCTTCACTTTTTTTGTTCCCATAGCACTTAGCATGGTGCCCGGTACATGACAAGTACTGAAAAAAAATGCTTATTGACGGACTGATAGATTGTTTATTTCAGCAATATTCAGCTCTTGTAATGCTTGCAATGACTTCCTAAGTCTCTTATCTAACTCCTTCATTCCATCCTCTGCTCCTGTTCTAGGGAAATCCTTATAATGGTCTGTTTTGTTCATGTCAATCCACTGATGGAAAACATCCATTGGATTCCCATTATCAAGGAAGCATGGTATAAGTTCTTTCCATGAGCCTGTTACTCAAGGCCATTTACTTTGGTTACAACCTATCACCCACCAGGCTGCCCTTCACCAGTGCCTTGGCCCTCACCATTGGTTATGCCTAGGATAATGGCCTACATTTTCAAAAGCTTTGCTTGATGCCACCTTCTCCCTAAAGCTTTCCTTGATTCCATGAGATAAATAGTCTCCTCCTTCTCCCTCAAAATTTTGGCATTCCTTTATCCCTCTCTTCCATACATTTACATTATTTTAAGCAATACCATCTTGGAAACATGTTCTAACTGGCTTAGTACTACTCAGCCATACAAGGCAGAGACTCTTTTCTTATCCATCTTTGAATCCTCTATAGCATCTTACCACACTAGAGATGCTTCTGGATGATTGGATTCTATGAATCCAACAGGAGCCATTTCATCTGGAAGGGTCTATTTCCATCTAAGTTTACCAAGATGTGCTACATTCCCTGGTTATGTCCTTCACTCACTCCAGAGGCCAGAACTCAATTCCTTGCTTCTCTTTAGTGGGTGGATGCTTCCACACTTTGCTTCTAGTACATGAAGGAGAATTCAGGAAGGCAATGCAAGTGTCAGTGTGGGACGTTGGAAAGTGCACTGTTATCAAGAACTAGGATTGGGCAACTAAGTGGCACAGTGAATAGGACACTGGAATTGGAATCAGGAAGACTCTTCATGAGTTTGATTCTGGCCTCTGACACCTATTAGCTGTGTGACCCAGGGCAAGTCACTTAACCCTGTTTGCCTCAGTTCCTCACTGGTAAAATGAGGTGGAGAAGGAAATGGCAAACCATTACAGTACCTTTGTCAAGAAAACCCCAAATGAAGAGTCAGACATGACTGAACAACAAGTATTCACATAACTGCTTCACATACGTTTTAGGGACAGCTAGGTGGTTCATGGACAGAGTGCCTGGATTGGAGTCAGGACCTAAATTCAAATCCAGCCTCATGTACTTACTAGCTGTGTGACCCTGGGCAAGTCTCTGTTTGACTCAGTTTCCTCATCTATAAAGTGAGCTAGAGAAGGAAATGGCAAACTACTCCCATATCTTTGCCAAGAAAATCACAAATGGTGCCATGAAAAGTCAGGCACAACAGAAACAAGCAAACAACAGAAGTCAGCAAGGGATTGAATTAATGGTGAGTAAGCTGGAGTTCTGCCCCAGACTTAGATACAAGGAAAAAGGCAGGAGGAAGTCTCTTCCTTCCTCCACCCCCTCCCCTTCTGCCTATTCATGGCCTTTCCTGCTTCCTTGTGAGCATTTCACTCCTCTCCAGTGATGCACTTTACCAAAAAGCTGGGACGTCTTCAATCTGATGCCTGGCTGAATCACTCCTTCCTGTGACCATCAAGGTTGGGGTTAAGAAATAGAGAGTGGAATAAGTAGCCAACATATCCCATAGAAAACTAAGCCCTAGCCCTCCCCAGTCACTATCCTCCTCTCCATTCCTTTTATTTATTTATTCATTTGAGAGGCAAGGCAAATGGGGTTAAGTGACTTGCCTAGGGTCACACAGCTAGTGAGTGCTATGTGTCTGAGGCCAGATTTGAACTCAGGTCCTCCTGACACCAGGGCTGGTGCTCTATCCACTGTGCCACCTAACTGCCCCTCTCTCCATTCCTTTTTGACTATGCCCTCTGGAACTTTATTATGAACAAACTCCCCATTGTCTTACATCTTTTTAACTCACATTCCTTCTCTTTGCTGAAGGCTTCTGAAGATAACTTGTTCTAGAAGACACCACATGTTTTGGTACTTTATCCAAGGCTAGCTAATCTCATTCTCTTATCACAGGGTCAGGAGTGATATGGGGGAAAGAATGCTGGAAGTAGCCTCAAAAGACCTGGGTTCAAATCCTATCTCTGTAATTTATTTGGGATCCTGGGTGGTAAAGTGAATGATATCCTGGATCTTAGAGTAAAGAAGACCTGGGTTCAAATCCTGTCTTAGACATCTGTTGTGTGACTCTGTCCAAGTCACTTTATCTTTTTTGTCTTAGTTTATTCTTCTATGAAATGGGTATATTAATAGCTACCTCACAAGTTCGTTGTGGGGCTCAAATAGATTAATACACATAACATATTTTGCAAATCTTAAGCTACCATATAAATACTATTATTATTAATAATAATTGCTATTTACCCCCTCTAGGCCTATTTCCTAATTTATAATATGTAGAAGCTAGACTAGATGACCTGTAAGGTTTCTTCTCGATCTAAGCCCATGATCCTGTGATTGCACAGAATACATCTAATTGTGCAGGCATTTCCAGACGCTTCCACTGTTACCATAACATAATGGTATCTTATTTTTTAAAACTCCCCCTGCCTTGTTCAGATCCTTGTTGCTGGCATCTCTGGACCTCCAGGTCACTCCCTCTCCTCTGCAATATGTTTAGCACTTGACTCACATTGTCTTCTCCACACCAACTCTGTTTCCCTATAGCTTCCCAGCTCTCATCACCTTTCTTTCCAGGCTACCTCAGAATCACAGAGTTATAGAACTAACCAAGACCCAAATAGCCTTTTAGTCCAAGCCGTAAAATGAGGGAAAACAAACAAACAAACAAACAGACAGAACATTACAACATTCCTAAGGAAGTGTAATCTTGTTTTAAACTATTTTTTTAAACTTTTGCTTAAAGACCTCTAGTGTGACCACAGTAGTTGTCATTTGATTAGCAATATTCATTAGGTATCTACTATTTACCAAAAATGATGTTATTTCTTAGATCCCAACCTTTCTTAAATCAAATTTGCCCTATGTCCTGGAAGTCTTGGAGCTGCACTAGTAGCAGTAGCAGTAACAGCAGTAACAGCAATAGTAGGGTAGCAGTGTTTATTGCTACTACTAGTAGTAGTGTTACCAAGAGTAGTCATAGTAGTTGTTGTAGTAATAATAGTCATACTTGTAGTGGTAGTAGTAGTAGTTGTGGTAGTAGTAGTGGTGCTATTAGTAGTAGTTGCAGTAGTAATAGTAGTAGGAATAGTGCTACTATTACTACTACTAGTAGTGGTAATAGTAGTAGCACTATTAGTAGCTGTTATATTAGTCAAAGTGGTAGAAGTGATAGTAGTACTATGTAATAGTAGTAGTAATAGTAGTGCTACTAATAGCAGTGGTAGTGGTAGTATTGCTACTAGTAGTAGTTGTAGTAATAGTAGGAAGAATAGTGCTACTTGCAGTAGTTGTAGTAGTGGTAATAGTAGTAGTAGCAGTTAATAGTGCTACTACTGGTAGTAATAGTTATCAGAATAGTAGTAGTAGAAGTAGTAGAGGTAGTTGTGGTAATAATAGTAGTATGTAGTAGTTACAATAGTAGTAGTGCTACTAGTAGTAGTTGTGGTCATAGTGGTAGTAGTGCTACTAGTAGTAGTTGCGGTCATAGTGGTAGCAGTGCTACTAGTAGTAGTCATAGTAGTTATTGTGATAGTAGTAGTAGAAGTAGTAATAATAGTATTGCTGCTACTTGTAATACTACTACAACTACTATAACTACTATGACTACCACTGCTAGTATCACTATTACAACCACTACAACTATTATGACTACTATGACTTCTACTCTAGGACTTCCAGAAGATAGAACAAATTTGATTGAAGAGAGGTTGGGATCTAAAAAGCAGCATAGTTCTAATTATCCATTACTAACATTTATTATAGTGTTTTGAGATTTAAAAATATTCTACAAATATTATCTTTCATGATCTTCATGGCAACTTTGGTAGCTAGGTGCTATTATTATCACCTTTTAACAGATGAGGAAACTGAGGCAAAGAGGTTAAATTATTTGCTAAGGATCACACAATTAGTAAGTATCTCAGGCTGGATTTGAACTCAGGTCTTCTCAACTCCAGGCCCAGACATCTACTGGGCCTGCTAGTCATAGCTCTAGTGAGGAAACCTGGGTTTGTTTCCTGCCTTAGGCATTTACTAGCTTTGTGACAATGAGTGTCACTTAACCAATCATAACCTCAGTATGCAAATCAAGAACATGGTGGTCATGTTCTTTACCTACTTCACATAATGAAGGTATGAGTGTGAGTCATTATGTGTGAAGGAATTCTTAGTCTCACTTATGGATTAAAGGCTTAGATCCATTGCTGTTGGGGGCTGTAGTCTAGGAAACAGTTGTCTTCTACTGGTGTTTCCACTGGCAGTTATCAACAATATATTCTGGATTTCCCCAGTTACCAAGATAAAGTCGCTAGTTCTTTCTAACTTTCTTTATTTGTATTTAAGAATTGAAATAGACTTTAGTATGGAAGTGTTGGAGAGGAAACAAATATGACTTACTTTTGGAAGGGACCCGCAGGTTGGCCAGAACCACTTCCAAAGAATCGGCTTGGACGCGGAGCACGTATCTTGTCTTTGTTTCATAGTCGAGTGGTGCCTTGACATATATAACACCTGTGATGTTATTAATCCCAAAGAGATCTGGAATATAAAGCACAAATTCTAGGTCTTGGCTTCAAGCCAAGTGAGTTTCTTCACTGTGACTTTGATATTATTTCTTTATTTTACTTATAGCTGACAAACTAGAAACCCGGGTTTAAATCCCACCTCCATCACTTACTGCCTTGTGACTTTGGGCATGTTACACAGCCTATCAAGACTCCAGTTTCTTTATCAATAAAAAGGGAGTTAAACAAGTCCCTTCTATTTAAAAATCTCTGATTCAGTCTAACACTGATACTTGGCCCCTAGATATTCAGTATGATGTTTAAAAGAGAAAAATAAAATTAAGGAGGAGGAAGGATGGACATATGAGTTGGGTACTCAGACTCTGACTCCTAAGTCAACTCATAGTTTACAGCCTCCTCACAGGTAGCTTGTATCTCTAGGATCTTCCTTCCTGTACAGAGGGCCCTCCTGATTCTTTGAACCTGCTCTTCCATGACATAGAAAATCCCTCACCCTGGAAGTTCATTTCAACCCTGGATTTCTCACACTGGAAGTACCTTCTATGACATCTCTCTGCGAGGCTGGTTTATTCCAAAGCCTCAATTGTAAAAAGAATACCCAGGTCAACCACAGCGTCTTGCTCTCTACGTAATACTCTTATAGTCTTGACTCTACACAAATTTTCTATTGTGCCTCTGTGACAGGTAGCTTCATATCTTTGCCCTTCCCCCTTTAAATCTTTGTTTTGTAATATACTGTCATCCTTCTTTACAATATAAGCTCATCGAAGGAAAGGATTGTCTTTATGCTTTCTTATATTTGTATTTCCAGTGTTTAGCAGTGTCAGAAATACAACAAGCACTTAATAAATGTTTGCTAACTGACTGACTGACCTGGCCTTGCACTGTCCGGTTGCACACAGAAAGTGCTTAATAAAAGTTTCAAGAATGCACAAACTACATATGCCTTTATGGAAGGATGGGAACAGACAGAAAATTGTCTTTATGAGAAGTGTGAGAAGCCATAGGACATGGTGGATAGAAGGCTAGCCTCGGAATCAGACAGACCTCATTTCAAATCTTATATCTGACACATCCTAATGATGTGAATCACTTAACCTTTTCATGTCTTCAGGCAACTAAGATTTTAAATTATAAATGGGTCGTTGGTTTTCTTCAATGGAGAACAAATCCTACTTTCCCTACTGGAGTTCCCCACAGCGATGAAATCATAAATCTTGGACAATACCCATGGAAAAGAGGGGAAGACAGAGTAAGGAGAGGGGGGAGAAGATAATTGAGAGGGGCAGAGAGGCAATGAGGAGAAAGAGAGAGAAAGAGAGAGAGAGAGAGAGAGAGAGAGAGGGAGAGAGAGAGAGAGAGAGAGAGAGAGAGGGAGAGAGAGAGAGAGAATATATCAGGCCACAAGGTATAAAAAAGATGTAGGCTACTATTACAACGTAGAAGAATATGGCACAAGCAATTTATACTCTTCCTAAAAAGAGATAGAAATCAATGTAATTCCATGTATTTATTTAATGTTTTGATCATTTAGAAGAAATCACTTAAAATATCACCCCAGGTCCACATATTTTTAATAAATTAATTGAAATAAATTCTCCATTAAATAGGCTGCTTTTTTTTTTCACTCAGGTCCTCCTTCAGTGCCCCATTGTGGAGTACAGGTGACCTGGACTTCTGAAAGCTTCCATTTCTGGAGTGGAACCTCTGGTTACTCATACAGGGCAGCCAGTACATCTGTTATCAAGGATCAGCTCAACTAAGTTTGGAGAGGCTAATTAGTAGATTGTCCCAGGGGTATATACACATGGGCCACAGAAACTACAAAAATCATCCACTAAGATGTAAAGGGGTTGCATTATATATAAGAGGAGGGGCCACAGATATCAACAGAATCACTGATCCTTGAAACATTTCTTTTTCAGAAAAATTTCAGGGTTTAAAGCCTAACATAAAGATTTTTTTGATCCTGATGGGAAAGACCAATATCTTCAAGATTTGCCCAAATATGGTTGTTTGCTGGGTCAACATTCTATATATTACATCTTTCTAAGCTGGAATAGCACCTGCACATCTGGATGACACCCTACACAAAAGTATGATTCCTCTATGTGGTGTGGGGGTGACCTTCAGTTGCAAAGGCCATTCTAGTGAAGCTTGAGTCTGGTTATGTTTTGCAAAGTTCAGAAGGCTTTGAGAATGGGTACAGAGACAGATTCTGGGTGTATCATCAGTTCAAAGCTCTCATAACCAAGTTAATTGAGGGGCAGAAATATTTTTGTCTCCTTTCCCACACTATCAAAAGTTAAGTGAGAGTGACTGAGACCTGTAGCAGTGCAGGAAGTAACCATAATGATATGCTTACACTTCCTGAATTATAATGAATTGTGAGCATGTTGGTATGTGGGAATGGGTTGCATACACATGTAAGTGCATACATATGTATGTGTATGTGAGGATACAGTAGTAAAGATGTATTCTCTACATTCAAGAAATGTACAATGGATTAGGGAAGAGGAAATATTTAAGCCTCAGTTGCCTCATCTGTAAAATGCTGTGGTTGGACTAGATGGCCTCTAAAACATTTTCACTTTTTACATTTAGGATCTCCTGATCCTATTTATACAACATAAAAATAGATAATATAGATTGTGAGCATGTCTAAATGAAGAGGCATTTGGCTAGTTCTACAATTTCAAAGGGCCAGAAGTCCCTTTCATCTGAGCAGTTCATGAAGGCTCCAAAGAGAAGATGGCATTGGAGTTGGCCTTTGTGAGATGAGCAAGATGTCAAAAGGCTGAGATGAGAAAAGGCATTCTGGTCATAGAAAAAGAGTAAACGAATGCATAGGGCAGTTCAAGGAACAGACAGCTCAATGGTGCAGAGGAGAGGGCACTGGATTTGGAGTTAGGAAGGCCTGAGTTCAAACTCCACCTTAGACACATGTTCTGTACCATCATGACCAAATGACTTGACTTCTCTGAGTCTGTTTCCATATCTGTAAAATGAGGGGTTGAACTCCATAGAGTCCAAGTTGCCATCTAAATTTATGATTCTAAACATGCCCATTTGTCTAGGGTATGTAAGAGGATGCAGTACAATAATAATGACCATTTCCATAGCACTGGAAGGTTTACATGAAGAAGTTTGCATGGCATAGCATACATTGGGTCCTCACAACAACCCTGGCAGGCAGGTGTAATCATTATCTTCAATTTATAGAGGAGGGAGCAGAGGCTGAGAGTGGTTAAATGGTTTGTTCAGGGTCAGACAGCTAATCAGTATCCAAAGCAGGATTTAAGCCCAGGTTTTTCTGACTCCAAGGACAGCATAGTCCAGAGTCAATGTCAAGATGCTTTATGAGATGAAGCTGAGAAGGCATATGTATAAAAATATGCTAAGAATTGGGAACACCTCAGATAGACTCTGGTCTCAGATATTTACTACCTATTTGACCCTAGGCAAGTCACTAGTTGGAGCCTCAGTTTCCTCACCTGCAAAGTGGAGATAATGATAATACCTACATTGTAGAATTCTTTTGAGGATTAAAGGATATAATAAAGTATGCAAAGCATTTTGAAAAAATAACTTCCAAAGAGTTATGTAAAAGTATGTTCTTATATCTAAGCACGTACTTTTTTTGAGGAGGGTTGCAGGGGTGGGGTGGGGGTGGGGGGGAGTGCTTGGGCCAGACCTGTGATCTTATTCATGTGAGGAAATCTCAATATAGACACTCCTTCAGTTGACACAGATCAGCACCTTGGAGTTTTGAGTATTTGGAGTTTTGAGTACTTGGAGTTTTGAGTACTGACTTGGTACAAAATCTGTCCATCCAATGGGGCAGACAGGATTTCTATTGAGGTCTTGCTGATTCTAAGCTTGGCTTTCTATCCACTCTAACATGCCTCCTTTCTCATGTCTACATGTGTATACACTTGAATGAATGAATCTTTGTATAACTGTGACATACATATCTACACATAATTATTGAAATCATGGAGCTTAATTGATAACTCTACTACTTCATTATTATATATTGCATCCTAATGTAAAGGTATGAAAGGAAAAGAAAATAATTTGGATAATTATACAGCATAAAGTAACATTTAAAATCCACAGATATTTTATATTTTAATATATTCTAGATTTCCTTAAAATCAGTTTGTAGATATTTAATAAGCATCAGGCTCTTGAGATTGACTTACCATCTTCATTTCCTGAAACAATAGTGTATACAATACTTTGATTGATGGCTGCTGCGTTGATAACACCAACTGGAGTCCCTATTGGTGCAAGTTCGCTTACTGGAGGTGGTCTGCAGAATTAGACAAGATCATTTTTTTCCTCGTGTTAATCTTTGATATGATACAGGTTTGCATTTAAAGATTAAATATGTATAGTATCAGCAAAGGCAGACTTTCCACAAGGTTGATTGCTAAAGTCTTCAGGGAGGTGAGAGATTAAGACATCAGACACAGAGACACAAGTAAATTCAGCAGTATCTTACTGAATAGGAATGCTTCTTCACCCAGGGCAATAAAGAGTAAACACAGGAGTGCCATGGCAGTATTACACAACTCATTAATAGGCAATAGACTGAACAGAGGGTACTTTCCTGATTAAAGAAAAATAAAACAACTAACTGGGCCATCTCCCTAGCATTAAAATTCTGTTATAGCACAATGATGCTAATGGTATTAACCAGGCAGTTTTTCTTTCTCGCCCTTGTCCCTCCTTAACTCCCATCTTTCTCCTTCCCCAACTACTTTAACTGCAGGACATTTTTAAGTAGAAAGATAATCACAAAATAACAAAGAGAAAATTAAGTTTCCTATGGAAAATCAGCTTCTTACTCATATTTTGGGCTTTGTTAACTCTCTTTCTTATCTACATTCCAAGCATCATTTTCAATATATTATTATTGTTTCTCATAAGGCATTAATTCATTTTGTAATGATAGCAGAAGTCTTATAATCTCTTCCAAAGGATTTTTCCTAATCATCTTCATGTTTCTTCACCTTTCTCAATCATTGCTTTCTGCTCTTAAATGCAGGTGATGGTTTTACTACTTGGGTTGAAAATAGACTCCTAATTATTCTTTAGAGTCAGCTGTAATGCCATATGTAATCACTCTGTCTTATATCGAAATATTATTGGTCAATGATCTTTTTTATTTCAATCCCTGATTCTCTGCCTGGGATGTCCTTCAAAATTATCTCCTTCTTATCATTTACTTTGACAAAACAGAATTTGTTATGTTTTCCTTAAAACTCTCCTGACTCTAAACTGTCCAGTCTCTGCTATGGATGCCACCATCTTTTCAAGGACCCAGGTTCACAGCCTTGAAGTCATCCTGCCTCTTTTCCTGTTACTGCTTCCCATGTCCAAGCAGTTTGAAATTTTGTCTTTTTTCTCTTCCCTCACTGAGACTCTGCCTGACTTCAAGCCCACATCACCTCTCAGCAAGACTGTTGTAATAATTGCCTCCTCATCTCTCTTTTTCTAGTCTCTAGTCTCTAATTCAGACAGTTTTGCATTGGGGGTAATGTGATGGATTCATGTCTCACCCCAGGCCCTTGCAAGCCTAGATAAACCATTTAAATCAAATCAATAAGCATTTCTGAAGTACTTATTATATGCCAGTATAATGCAGTACAGTGGTAAGTGCTGGGGTTGTAAAGAAAGATAAAAAAAATCCCTGGATTCAAGGGACTTATTATTTTTTTTTAATAAGAGAGACAAGAGGCAAACAACTGTTTACCAACAAGATATTGACAAAGTTAACAGCAGGTAATTCCAGAGAGAAGCCAATAACAGTAGTGGAGAGAAACAGGGGAGTGGGAAATGCTTGTAAAAGCTGGAATTTTAGCTGAAACTTAAAGGAAGCTAGTGAAGCCAGGAAGCAGAGATCAGGATGCAATCCATGCTAGCCAGTGAAAAGGCAGGGATCAGAGAGATGGGGTACGCTATATGAGGAAAAGTGGGAAGGTCAAAGTTCTGAGTCATAGAATACATGGAGGGGAGGAAAATGTAAAAACAAAAAACAAAAAAAGGATGAAAAAGCTAAGAAGAAACTGGGTTCCAAAGGCTTTTAAAAGCCTGAGGATTTTGCATTTGATCTGGGAGGTGACAGAAAGCCTTCTTAGCTTTATTTCTCCAAAATTCTGTTTTCTCATCTGTAAAATGGGAAGATATTAGCACCTATCACCTAAGGTTGTTGTGAGTATCGAATGAGGCAATGTGTGTAAAGGGCATTACAAGCCCAGAAATGCTGCATAAACATGAGCTATATTTATGGGGCACTAGGGGATGGGGGAAGGCAGAGGAGGAATGGGGCAAATTATCTCACATAAAAGAAACTACAAGGAAGAGCTTTTACAGTACAGGAAAAATGGGGGAGCAATACTTGTATCTTAATCTTATCTAAATTGATTCAAAGAGGGGAAGATATCTATATCTATATACTCAATTAAATATGGAGATCTATCTTCCAACAAGGAAATAAGAAGAAAAGAGGATAAGAGAAAGGGGGATGATAAAAAGAGGATGGAGAAAGGGATGTAGTTGTTGAGTCATTTTCAATCATCTCTGACTCTTCATGAACTCATTTGTTTTTTGTTTTTGATTATTTCTTTTGGCAAAGATACTGATGTGGTTTGGCATTTTCTTCTCTATATCATTTTACAGATGAGGAAACTGACTAGCCCAGGATCAAACAGTAAGTGTCTGAGGTCAGATTTGAACTCAGAAAGATGAGTCTTCCTGACCTTATGCTCAGCACTCTATCCGCTATGCCACGTAGCTATCCCCAAAGAATGCAGTGGTCAGAGAAGGATAAGAAGAGAGAATGGAAGGAAATACACAGTTAACAATCATAACTGTGTATAAGAATGGGATGAACTCACACATAAAACACAAGTGAATAGCAGAATGGATTAGAAATCAGAATCCAAGAATATGTTTTCTACAATCAGCATACTTGAAATAGAAAGATATAGAGAAAGTTAAAGTAAGGTACTGGAGCAGAATATATTGTACATTAGATGAAATTAAAAAAAGGCAGGGATGGCAGTCATAATCTTAGACAATGCAAAAACAAAATTAGACCTAAGAGATAAACAGGGAAACTATATCTTTGAAACTACAGAAATGACATCATGGTCAATGATGTAATATCAACACTAAACATATATGTGCCAAATGGCATAATATCCAAACTTTTGGTAATGTCCAAATTTTTAAAGGAAAAATTAAATCAGTTACAAAAGAAATAAACAGTAAAAACTATACTAGTGGGAGACCTTACCTTCCTCCTCTCAAAGCGAGGTAAGTCTAACCATAAAATAAATAAGAAGTTAAGGAGATGAATAGAATAAAAAAATAGATATGATGCACCTCTGGGAAAAATGAATGGGAATAGAAAGAAGTATACCTTTCTCTCAGAGACATATGGCATCTTCACAAAAATTGAACATGTATTAGGGAATAAAAAACCTCACAAATATAAAAAAGCAGAATTAAATGCACCCTTTTTACATCTTAATGCAAAAAATTACATTCATTGAAGGGCAGTAGAAGCACAGATTAAAATAATTAGAAACCAAATAATCAAAACCTAAAGAATAAGTGGACCAAAGAACAAATCATAAAACCAATAATTTCATTAAAATAATGACAATAATGAGACAACATAGAAAGCCATGTGGGATGTAGCCAAAGCAGTACTTAGGGGAAAATTTATATCTCTAAATGTACATCAATAAAAGAGAGAGAAAGCAGATCAATGAATTGGTCATGGAATTCATTGTGATTCACTAAGAAAACAAAATGAAACAAAACTAAACTAGAAAACTAAATAAAATTAAAAATCCTCAATTAAATACTAACAGAAATCTTAAAAATCAAGGGAGAGATTAAAATTGAAAGAAAAATAAACTATTGAAAATAAATAAAACCAGAAGTTGTATTTATTAAAAAAATGACAAACCATTGCTTAATTTGATTCAAAAAAAAAAAAGAAAATCAAATTACCAGTATCAAAAATAAAATCGGTGAATGTACCACCAATAAAGATGAAATTAAGTGACTTATTAGGAGTTATCAGTAAAACTGATGATCTAAATGAAATAAATGAATATATACAAAACCATAAATTACACAGATTAACAGAAGAGATGTTTCCATATTAGTCATTTTGTGAAAGAAAGCCCAACCCCAATCAACTGGAGAATGGTTGAATAAGTTGTGGTATATGATTGGATGGAATATTATTTTGCTGTAAATAACTCCATCTTAGACAAAGAAATAGAAGGAGGCATAAATGAGCTTTCTAGGAAAAAATCTCCAGGAGCAGATGAATTTGCAAGTGAATTCTACCAAACATTTAAGGAACAATTTATTCTGAAACTACACAAATTATTTGCAAAAAAAATAAGTAAGAAGTACTAATAAATTTATTTTATGACACAAATATTTTTTTGATACCTAAACCAGTATGGTGAGTAAAATCCAACAACAGCAAACTAAGGCATATTTTCTCTAAGCAAGATAAATTTATTAACAATGGCATGCATAGCTGTTTAAAAAAATGGGTTAGACAGGCTGAGTTGGGTTAGTAATCAAGATGAGGAGAAATCCCTCTTTATTGAGATACAAGAAAGGATACCAATCAAACTACCAAGGAGTTATTTTATAGAACTACAAAAATAACAAAATTCATTTGGAAGAACAAAAATTAAAGGAATCTGATAAAAAAATGTGAAGGAGGGTGACTTAGTAATGCAATTACAAAATACACTACAAAGTGTTAATCATCAAAACAACGTGGTACTAGCTAATAAATAGAATAAATAATTAATAGAATAGATTAGGTAAAGAATGGTAAATGATCATAGTAATCTACTGTTTATCTATCCCAAAGACCAAAGCTTTTGTGGCAAGAAC
The DNA here is from genome assembly GCF_900497805.2 of Vombatus ursinus. Taxonomy (NCBI): domain Eukaryota; kingdom Metazoa; phylum Chordata; class Mammalia; order Diprotodontia; family Vombatidae; genus Vombatus; species Vombatus ursinus. The sequence continues at coordinate 20,635,066 of NW_020954625.1, read as the reverse complement.
TCACCATCACACAAAAATTGCTAGGTAAACTATAAAGCAGTTTGGCAGAAATGAGGTATAAACCACCATCTCCCACCATATACCAAAGTATGATCAAAATGGGTAAATGACTTAGGCATAAATGGTGATATCATAAGTAAAGTAGGGGAGTGTGAAAAAATACACTTGTCAGATCTATGGATAAGGGAAGAATTTAGAACCAAAGAAGAAGGAGAAGAACACAGGAAAAATAATGGATAATTTTCATTACATGAAATTTAAAAGTTTTTACATAAACAAAAGCAGGGCAAGCAAAATTAGAAGGACAGTCAGAAACTGGGAGAAATTTGTTTTACACTAAGCTTCTCTGATAAAGGCCTAATTTCTCAAATTGGTAAATATAAATATAGAGTTTATATAAATATACATACATATATTATATATATGGAACTGAGCCAAATTTATATGTCAGTATTTATACATACACATATTTATATATACACATTACATATATATTATATATATATATAAATTGAATTACATATACTTATATATATATAAAATTGCATTATATATATAAAATAGTCATTCCCTAATTGATAATTGGTCAAAGGATATGAACAGAATAAGAAATCAAGACTGTTAATAGTCACATGGGAAAATGATCTAAAGTGTTATTTATTAGAGAAATACAACTTAAAACAACTCTGAGGTACCACCTCATACCTATCAGATTCACTATGATGACAGAAAAGAGAAATGATAAATGCTGGAGGGGGTGTGAAAAAATAGATACACTAACATTGCTGGTGAAGCTGTGAACTGAACCAACCATTCTGTAGAGCAATATGGAACTGTGCCCAAAGAGTTATAAAATCGTGTATACATCTTGACCTAGTAATACCCAGTACTGTCTGTATCCCAAAGAAATAAAAGAAAAAGGAAAATTATATATATATATATATATACACTCACATATATATGTATATACATATGTATTTATATATACATACAAATATATACACACATACAGACATATAAAATATTTTATTTTTAATATTTTATTTCCCCAATTACATGTAAAAACAATTACATGTCAAAACACATCCCTCCCTCCTCTTTGAGATGGTAATCAAACTTATATAGGTCATACTTGTACAATCATGCAAAACATGTTTCCATATTTGTCATTTTGTGAAAGAAAACTCAACACCATCAACTGGAGAATGGCTGAATAAGTTGTGGTATATGATTGTGATGGGATACTGTTGTGCTATAAATATATGATGAGCAGGAAGCTTTCAGAAAAAAAAAACAACTTGTAAGATTTATATGAACTGATACAAAGTGAAGTGAGCAGAACCAGGAGAAACATTGTACACAGTAACAATAGTGTACAATGAACATCTGTGAAAGACTTAGCTACTAAGATCAATGCAATAATCCAAATCAGTTCCAAATGACTCATGATGAAAAATACTATCCATGTCCAGAGAGAGACCTGATGAATTCACAATGCATATTGAAACAGATTTTTTATTTTATTTTTGTTTCTTTTTGCAACATGTTTTATATGGAAATATGTTTTGCATGACTTCACATGTATAACTGATACCTTATTGCTTCTCTCCTCAGTGGGGAGTGGGGCAGAAGGGAAAAAGAGAATTGGAACTCAAAATTAAAAAAAAAGATTGTTAAAATAATTATCTTGAGAAATTTTTATGGCGATTACTCTCATTGTTGTTATCACTGTTACTTAGTCCTCCTATACCTATCAAATTAACATTCCTAAGTCATAGATCTGACAATGTTAATCACCTACTCAAAACTCTTTAGTGGCTTCTTAGTGCAGCCAAGGCAAAATATAAACTCTACAACCAAGATTTAACATTCTCTGCCATCTATGTTTCCAGATTTATTTTATTTTACTCCCTTTCATGTGTAACTCATTGTTGCTATAATAGCTTTTAACCCTCCCCCAAAACTCACCATGATAGTATTCATGTCTATGCCTTCATCTGGGTTGTCGTCCTATTGTAGAAATGCTCTTTTTTATCTCATGTACCCTTTAAAAATTCCTCATATTCATCAACACTCAGCCCAGGTGCCTTCTATGGCAAATCTTTATTGATCTGCCTTGGTCGTTAGTGCTGTATTCCTTCTCCACAAACTACTGTTTTATTTACCTGTTTACAATTGGGCTCCACCCCTGTAAAATGAAAACTCCTTCAAGGCAGAGATTATGTTCATTTGTGTCTTTGTATCCCTAGAGGAGAGCTCAGAGTTATGACCTGATAAAATGTCGATGAAGTGAGTTGTGCCTGTTGCATAATTTTATTTTAAGCGCTAACTCTATGAAATTCTTCCTTTCTAGTCTATTCACTAACAATGTGTCCAAATGGACATGATCTTTGTATATCTTTAGATCAAATACAAATTGTTTCATTTTGGCTCTTATAGCATAAAGTTCTTGCGTGTGGAGACTCCAGTTTTTGCCTTCTAGGATCCATAGTGACAAATATAGGACCATAAATTGAACAGAAATGCTTGTTGATAAAAAAAATAAGACTTCACCTTGTCCTAGATTATTTTTTTAACAAAGGTATTTTGACAGAATTCCTTAGGCTATCAATCAACTTTTCTAGAGTAAAATTTCACTTTAGACATTGGCAATTAAATTAAGAAGGGTTTTATCTATTTTGTCTAGACTTAGTCATATTGTAGTTTCAAATTAATTGAGTACTTGCCAATATGTGAGAGAGTGAAGATTATCAAATAATCGTTAACTTAAAAGCTGGAGATCTTTAAACAAATTCCTATGTCAATCATTCAACAATTTAGTGAATGATATGAATGGTTACTGAGGTAATAAGGTAAACTATTTTGGAACTGAACTGAACTGAGACAATTCTTGACACTTGATCACATAGATAAGTGAAAAGTTTGAAGCTGTGTATTTTCCCAAGGGAACATGGAACAACACATAATCAATGTGAAGAAGTTATCATATATTATTAAAAAATAAAGGGAAATACACTGACATAGTTTAAAAGAAACATGATCAAAAAAGAATATGGATGACATATTATGAGAGATGCATGACGGTCAACTTGTATGTCATTTTCATATTCATTTGATGTCAGAAGATCACGAGGAAGGAACAGAACATATGGAGTAGATCCCTGGTGGTGACTTTTTGGTAAGACATGAACAAGATCTGCATGGTACAGGATGTGATGGCATTAATGAGCCGCAGTCAGTGTCATTGGAAGGAAGACTCATATTTATGAGAAAACCAGGAGGTAGTAGTCAATTCCACAAGCATTTATTAAGTGTTTACTGTTTGTCAAGCACAGTGCTGTTGTTCAGTCATTTATGCCATGTCCAACTCTTTGTAACCTCATCTAAGGTTTTCTTGGCAAATATACTGGAGTGGTTTGTCATTTCCTTTTCCAACTTATTTTACAGATGAGCAAACTGAGGCAAACAAGGTTAAGTAGCTCATCCAGGGTCACACAGCTAGCAAGTATCTGAGACCAGATTTGAACTTGGGGAGATGAGTGTTCCTGACTCCAGGCCTGGCATCCTACCCACTGTGCCACCCAGAAGACCTAAGAACGGTGCTAATTGTTAACAAAACTAAAATGAAATTAAAAAACAACAACAACAACAACTACTACTACTACTACAGAATCTCTCAAAACAGTATCATTTCATGGTCAAAAGAGAGCTGGATTTAGTCAGGAAAATATAAGTTCAAATCTTTCGTCTCCCTCCACATGTGAGATTATGAACAAGCCACTTAATTTATCTGAGTCTCAGACAATCCTTTAATTGTATAGGGGGAATAAAATAATGCCCAATGTTTAGAGCTAGGGTAGACTTTATTGAAAATTCTCTCTTAATGAAATCCTGAGTCATTGACATATTACTCTAAGTCTAGATAAGGCGTCCTAAATGTTTTCTGCTTACTCAACTCTGGCCTGTTTACCATGGCAGGTGGGGATCCCATCGTGTGACTGCAACACACACACACATGCACACACACACACACACACACATGCACACATGCACAGTTCAAATACTTCTGCAAAGATGATTCCACTCACCATCAGTACATGGAATGTGTGCACACTTATAGATAACACAAAATCCTGTAGATCTCAAAGATGAACAGCTCTTGTTGCAAGAGAACTCAGCAGGTATCATATTCAAATAGCAACCCTGAGTGAAACAAGGCTGGAAAATGAAGGTCAGCTTACTGAAGTCAAAGCTGGATACACATTTTCCTGGACTGGCTTCTGTATAGGGAAGTCCCATGAAGTTGGTGTAGGTCTTCCAATCAAAACTAACTTAGTCAACAAGCTGGTATGCCTACCGAAAGGAGTGAACAACAGTCTCCTGACAATGCAATTGCCACTTGCAGGAAATGCCACTCCACCATCATCAGTATTTATACTCCCACCATGATGAACCCTGATGAGGTCAAAGAAAAAATTCACGAAGACCTGGAGACCCTTATCATCAATGTATCAAAGGAGGATAAGCTTCTAATTCTTTATGCTAGAGTAGACTCAGACTATCAGATGTGGATGGGCATCTTTGGTAGGAATGAAGTTGAAAACAGCAGCAGCAATAGTCACTTACTACTGAAGATTTGTGCATTCATGACCTTCTCATCACCAACACTGTCTTCCATTTACCTAAATGCAACAAAATGTCATGGATTCACCTTCACAACAAACATTGGCATTTAAGAGACTATGTCATTTTAAGGAGAAGAGACAGATGGGATGTGAGAGTGATGAAGGAAGTATGTGACAGGATGCTAGACTGATCGTAGATTATCCTTGCTAAGCTAAATGTTCAAATTCAACAAAAAGCAGTAGCCCCAAGGCAAGATGACTACCAGAAAACTTCATGTCAACACATTAGATTGCTTCTCTGAGGAGGAACAGTTTGTTGCTAACTTGGAACATAAGCTGAGCCAACACACAGTTGGCGACAGTGGAGCAGAAGAGGAGTGGGCAGCTTTTAGAGATTTAGTGTGCATCACTGCATTTACTCATCTGGGTCAGAATACTTGGAAACATCGAGACTGGTTTGATTAAAATGATGGGAAAATTCAAAAGTTGCTCATTGAAAAAATGAGAATGACGCAGGGTTTACAAGTAGGATAATTCATCCGTCTTTAAAAAGGCATCATTTAACTCGACCAAAAGTTAAGTACAAGTGAAGCTTTGAGAGATGCATAATTGTTGACTCAGGAAGAAGGCAGATGAAAATGAATTTTATGCTGATACTAACAATCCAAAGCACTTTTATGATACCTTGAAGGCTATTTATGGGCCAAGGATGCATGCTGTATCTCACCTAGTCAGTGCTGATGGAGTCACATTGATTAGTGGTAAGGACATGATCCTGGAGAAAACTTCAATAGTGTTCTTAACAGACTTTCATCAATCAATGCTGGAGCCATTGATTGTTTACCTCAGGTTGAAGTTAATCCCATTGTAGACAAATTCTCAACTGAAGAAAAGGTTTTGAATTCCATTAGACTCCTCTCCTGTGGCAAAGTACCTGATACTTATTCTATTCCAGCTGCAATTTACAAAGTAGGGGGTCCATTGTTTATAAACAAGCTGACTGAAATTTTCCAGGTTATATAGTAAGAGGAGATTATGCCCCAGGAGTTCAAGGATGACTCCATTGTACATCTCTATAAAGGTAAATAAAATAGACTATCCTGTGACTATCATGGGGGTGGGGGGTCTATCTCAGTCATTGCTGGCAAGATTCTTTCCAGAGTCCTCCTTAATAGACTTATACTTCACCTGGAAGATGGTAATCTACCTGAGAGTCATTGTGACTTCAGAAAGGGTCAAAGAATGGTCAATATGGTGCTTGCTGACCAACAACTTCTGGAGAAATTCCAGGAGTGGAACAGAGGTCTGTACACTACATTCACTGATGTGATTACGGTCTTTGATACTTGTAAACAGTCAGAGAGCTTACGGGGAATTATGTGAAAATGTGGTTACCCAGAGAAGTTCATCAGTATTTATATCAATTTCACGATGGCATGCTTGCCCAGTGTCTGGATAATGGACAATGCTCTTGCACTTTCCTAGCTACCAATGGAGTGAAAAAAAAAAAAAAAAACCTGTGTGCTGGATCCCATGCTTTTTAGTGTGGCATTTTCAGCCATGTTTTCAAATGACTTCAATGAGGACAGACAGCATCAAGATCAGCTGCTGAAGTGATGGTAAATTATAAAATTTGAAATGGCTATAAACCAAGACCAAAGTGGAGGGAATGTTGGTGAATGATTTTTTTTTTGTTTGTTTGCAGATGACTATGCACTCAATGCAACCTCTCAAGCTGAGATGCAATAAAAGTATGGATTAATTCACTGCTGCTTGTGCTAATTTTGGCCTAACAATTAATACCAAGAAAACACAGGCACTCCACCAGCCAGTAGCACACTAGCCATACATGGTACTATTGGTTACAGAAAATGAAGAAATTTTAAATACTGTGATAAGTTCACTTACATTCTCAGTATACTTTCCTGGGATGTACACATCGATAATGAGGTTGCTACATGCATTGCCAGAGCTAGGTAAGTGTCTAGGAGGCTCCAGAGGAAAGTGTGGGAAAGAAGAGAGATTAGACTGACTAACAAATTGAAGGTCTACAAAGCCATTGTGCTGACCTCATTGTTGTATGCCTATGAAACCTGGACAGTATACCAGTGCCATGCCAGGAACCTGAATCATTTATATTTCAATTGTCTTAGGAAGATTCTGAAGATCACAGTGCAAAGATAAGGTACCAGACACTGAGGTACTTTCTTGAACTAAATTGCCAAGCATTCAAACTCTGCTGCAGACAGCACAACTCCTATGTGCTGGCCATGTTGTTAGAATGCCAAATGTATGCTTTCCTATTTTATGAAGAACGCACACAAGGTTAGAGCTCATATGGGGTCAGAAAAAAAGCAATACAAGGATACTCTCAAGGTCTCTGTAAAGAATTTTGGAATTGTCTGATCTCATACAAAGCAAAAGCAAAAACAGACCTAATTAAAAGAGAGAAGGAAAGGAACTACATTTTGCCAAAAAGGTACCAAAAACAATATAGTGTATCCATACTAAACATATATGCACCAAGTGGTATAGCATCCAGATTCTTAGAGGAAAGGTTACATGAGTTAAAGGAAGAAATAGAGAGCAAAATTATACTAGTGGGGGGTTCTCAAGCTCACCCTCTCAGAACTAGATAAATCTAACCACAAAATAAAGAAGGAAGAAGTTAAGGAGGTGAATAGAATTTTAGGAAAGTTAGATATGATAGACCTCTGGAGAAAACTGAATGGGGAATGGAAAGGAATATACCTTTTTCTTGGCAGTACATTGCACCTACACAAAAATTTACCATGTATTAGGGCATACACACCTCACAATCAAGTGCAGAAAAGGAGAAATATTAAATGTATCCTTTTCAGATCATGATGCAATAAAATTATGTATAATAAAGGGCTATGGAAAGACAGACTAAAATTCAATTGGAAACTAAATAATCTAATCCTAAAAAGTGAGTGAGTAAAACAATAAATCATAGAAACAGTCAATAATTTCATCAAAGAAAACAACAATAATGAGACAACATATGGAAACTTATAGAATGCAGTAATGGTACTTTTTAGGAAAATTTTATATCACTAAATGCTTACATGAATAAAATAGAGAAAGAGGAGATGGATAAGTTATGCATGGAACCAAAAAAGCTAGAAAAGGAACGCATTAAAGATCCCCAATTATATACCAAATTAGAAATTCTGAAAATCAAAGAAGAGATCAATAGAATTGAAAGTAAGAAAACCATTGAACTAATAAAGAAAAGTAAGATTTCATTTTATAAGAAAACTAATAAAATAGAGGAACCTTTGGTTATTTTGATTCAAAATAAAAGAAAACCAAATTACCAAAATGAAAAGGGAAATTCACCACCAATGAAGAGGAAACTAAAACAACAATTAGGACTTATTTTGCCCAGGCCTATGAAAATAAATCTGACAATCTAAGTAAAAAGGATGGGTACTTACAAAAAAAAAATCAAAATTGTGTAGATTAAGAGAAGAGGAAATAAAATATTTAAATAATTCCATTTTAGAAAAATAAATTTAGCAAGTCATCAGAATGAACTCCTTAAGAGAAATCTCCAGGGCCACATGGATCTATAAGTGAATTCTACCAAATATTTATAGAACAATTAATTCCAAGACTATATAAACTATTTGGAAAAATAGGTGAAAGAGTTCTATCAAATTCTTTCTATGGCAAAATGCGGTGCTGATATCTAAAACAGGAAGATTCAAAACAAGAAAGAAAATCATGGACCAATTTCTCTAATGAATATTGATGCAAAATTTTTAAATAAAATATTAACAAATAGATGACAGCAGTTTATCACTGGTGAGATTTATACCAGGAATGCAGAGCTGGTTCAATATGAGGAAAACTATCAGCATAATTGGCCATATCAACAACAAAACTAATGTAAATCATGAGATTATCTCAATAGATACAGAAAAAGCTTTTGACAAAATACAGCACCCATTCCTATTAAAAACACTATGGAGCATAGGAATAAATGGAGTTTTCCTTAAAATGAGAAATAGTATCTATCTTAAACCATCAGGGAGCATTATATGTAATGGGGATAAGTTAGACGCTTTTCCAATAAGATAGGGGTGAAGGAAGGATGGTCATGATCACCTTTATTATTTAATATTGTCTAGAAATGTTAACTTTAGTAATAAGAGAGGAAGAAGAAATTGAAGGAATTAGAATAGGCAATGAGGAAACAAAACTATCCCTCTTTGCTGATGATTTGATGGTATACTTGAAGAAGCCTAGAAAAAAATCTACTTTAAATAATTAACAACTTTAGCAAAGGTGCAGGATATAAAATAAACCCACATGAATCACTAGCATTTCTGTATACTACCAACAAAGCCAGCAGCAAGAGATAGGAAGAGAAATTCCATTAAAATAACTGTATACTATATAAGATATTGGGGACACTACCTGCCAACACAAATCCAGGCACTATATGAACACAATTATAAAACACTTTTCACATAATTGAAGTCAGATATAAACAACTGGAAAAATATCAATTGCTCATGAGTAGGTCAAACTAATACAATAAAAATGACAATTTTACCTAAATTAAATTACTTATTCAGTGCCATACCAATCAAACTACCAAAATATATATAGAGAGAACTGAGACAAATTTATAAGAATACAAGTCATTCCCTAATAGATAAATGATCAAAGGATATGAACAGGAAGTTTTCAGATGAAGAAAATAAAGGTATATATAGTCAAATGAAAAAAATGCTCTAAATTACTAATGATTAGAGAAATGCAAATTAAAACAATTCTGAGGTATCACATCACACCTATCAGATTGGCTAATTAGAGAAAAGGAAAATGATGGGTGTTGGAGATGATGTGGGCAAATTGGAACATTATTGCATTGCTGGTGGAGTTGTGAACTGATCCAACCATTCTGGAGAGCAATTTGGAACTATGCCCATAGAGCTGTAAAATTGTCAAGTTACATAAATTTTTTTGGTAATACTACTTCTAAGACTGTATCCCAAACAGATCATAAAAGGGACAAGGACTCACATGTAGAAAAATATTTATAGCAACTCTTTTTGTGGTGACCGAGAATTGGAAATTGAGGGGATGCCCATCAACTTGGGAACGGCTGAACAAGTTGTGGTATGTGAATGTAATGGGATACTATTGTGCTCTAAGAAATGATGAGTCGTCAGATTTCAGAAAAAACCTAGAAAGACTTACATGAACTGATGCTGATTGAAGTGAGCAGAACCAGGAGAACATTATACAGAGTAATAGCAACATTGTGTAATGATCAACTTTGATAGACTTGACTCTTAGCAATACAATGATCTAAGACAATTCCAAAAGGCTCACGATGGAAAATATTATCCACATCCAGAGAAAGAGCTATGGAGTCTGAATGCAGATAAAAGTATGCTGTTTTCACCTTTTTGTTTTGTTTTATTTTTTTCTTTCTCTTGTTTTTCCCTTTTGTTTTAAATCTTGTTTCACAACATGATTAACATGGAAATATGTTTAATATGATTGTACATGTATAAACTGTATCAGATTGCTTGCCATCTTGAGGGGGGGGAGATAGGGAGGATGGGAGAAAAAGTTTGGAACTCAAATTCTTACATATATGTTGAAAACTTGTAATTGAAAAAAATTCTAATAAAATTAAAAAAAAATGATTTTGGAATTAATTGCATGACATGGGAGACACTGGCACAGGACTGACCAGCCTGGTGTGCCCTCATCAGAGAAGGTCCTGTGCTCTATGGACAAAGCAGAATTGAAGTAACTAAAAGAAAAGTAAGATTTGCAAACATAGAGAATTCACCCCAAATATTCATACGGATTATTAGTGCTGGACTGTGTAGAGCATTCTGAGTTCATTTTGGTCTGATCAGTCACAGATGGATACATTGCAACTCATAGTGATGTCATTTTGGTCTTCTTCAAGAATGAACGGCAACAACCTAATCTAACTGTTAAGTTACATCAAACAAGAGATAGGAAGATACATGGCAACATGACTCGTGTCTTCCAAAGGCTAATAATGAAACCATATGGAATAGTCTTAAAAAAACTAACATGCAAAATGACAATTAGGTATTGACTTGTTCTCAGTGACTCTAAAGAGACATTCTTTGAGTAAATTATTATAAAAGTTCTTTATGTAATATAAAAATGAGTTATAATACATGGACATTTCCAACTTTCAAATAATGAATCTCTATCTGTTCAATCAATTAGAAAAGCAGAGAGGGATTGGTATCAAAATGTAGCAGCTAATGAGACTTCATGTTAAGACATGCTGTGGGGAAGGACAGAGTAGAGTCTATTGGTCCAGCTGGTGATTATGATAAAAGGTTTGACATTCTGGACTTTCTGTAATTAGCCTCTTCTTGGATCTACACACTCTCTCTTTCTGAGGCTGCACTACAGAAAAATGATGCCTTCAATTAATGCACCATTAACTTTGGAAAATGACATCGTTTATTTCATATATTCAAATGAAAACACTGCGAAACTATTTGTGTTTCTGCTGCATCATCTTCCACATGAGGGTGGACATAATACAAGAGCAAGAAAATGGCATAATTTAAGAAGCAATTTAAATCCTGGGCATACCGTTAGAAACATTTAGAATTCTATTTGTTACTGAATGCTCAAAACACATTTTGTTCCGGCCAAAACATTTCCTTATTAACCTTTGTCATAATTGTTCTTGCTAATATCTTATGACTGAAAATAAAACCTACCATGATAAAATTCAATTTTCTTCTGACTAGAATCAAATGAATTTGCAAATAATGAACATCAGGTAACAATAACAACAACAACAACAACAAAACCCAATCTTTCTCCGTTCAGACAATTGAGGATATGCTTTATTTTCTATTTATGTTACCATAAATCATCAACATCTAATTAGTTCTCATTTTTCTTCTTTTCATTACCTTATTCTCAACTAATATGGATTTTGTCAAATCTGAATTTCAGAATCTACTGATAAGTGTCCCAGAAGTATTAGGTTACCAGTGGGTTCCTTTCTTTTCTAACATATTTTTCCCCTATTCCATTTTCCCTAGTCATGTTTTATAGTTGTTTGTGAGTCTATACTCATTTTGGTTTTTCTTACTTCAATGAGTACACTCTGTTCTGTTGAAACTCTTGCTTCAAAAAAAGTAAATTCATTCTAATGTGTTTGATTTATTTGGGAACATTTTTAGCATCACCTGAATGAGAAACATAGCAATACTGACTGTATAGCTTCTAATGAAGACTAATGGTCATCCACATTATTGTCTGCAGGTAGACATACACCTATAATCGTTTGTATGTATACATCTCTAGTTAGCCTCATATCAATATGTAGATCAATATTCTCTAGACAATAGCTCTTATTTCTAGCTCGAAGTCCATCTTGAGCACCATTACCATCTCTATGAAATTCCTATTTGTTTACACTAATGTCAATGTTGACATTGATATCTATTTTTATGCCTACCTTCATCTCTACTTTTAAACATTATAGTCAAAGGACACAGCCTACTTGCTTCTGGATCATCCCATAGGAAATGGTGTCATAAGTTTAGATGAATGGGTTAATGGAAAAAAGAATTTATTAAACATTTAGTACGGGCCAAGGACTGGGCTTGGTGCTGGGGATACAACTTAAAAATTATTTCTCATATATTAGTCATTCTGAAGGGATGAGATAGATACAATTCTGGTCCAGTCCCCCATCTCTGAAGAGAGCAGAGTACCCAGCATCTAGATTAAGCTCAATGTCCTTCTCCTCTCCAGGCAGAAATCAATCTCTCCATTGGAGATAGGAAGAAAGATTCCAGAGAAATCATTTCTTGTCTCTTTGTGAGATGAAAGAACATAGAACACTCCATCATCCTCCTTAATTTTCCTCACCCAAGACAGTCTATCTGTCACTCAGACCTTTTCTCTAGCCATCTCCCATGCATGAAAAATTCGCCCCTTTTATCTCTGCCTTTTGGCTGCTCTGACTTCCTTCAAGTTCAGTTATCCTGTATATATGTGTGTATGTATATGTACATGTACACATATGTGTATATATTTTAATGCATATGTTCATGTTCACATACATATATCATAGATATATCTCCTGTGTATGTATACTGCATATATGTGTGTGTGCATGTCTATGTATATCCTGTGTATATATACATATATAATGTGTGTATGTATGTATATCTTGTGCATGTTTGTATATGTGCATATATACATACCTATATACATATATCTATCTCTATCTTGCTTGTACATAGTTGTTTGCATTGTGTCCTCCCGTTAGACTATGAGCTCCTTGGGAGTAGGGGCTATTTTTGCCTTTCTTTGAATCCTTGGCACAGTTCCTGGTACATCATTTGCTCTTAGTAAGTGCATACTGACTTGACTTGATTCTTGATTCTCTTATAGTAGTTATTGGAATTACTTCCCACTTCAAATTTCTTATATGTTATTTATCTGTGCAAATGCTTTATTCTCTGGGTAGAATGTAAGCTCTTGAAGACAGATAATTTTTGTTTAATTTTTGTAACCTCATTACTTACTCCACTGCATTTCAATTCAATTTAACCATATTTATTAAGCATTTGCTCCAATACAGGCAGCTAGGTGGCCCAGTAGGTAGTGCACAAGGCCTTGAATCAGGAAGACATGAGTTCAGATCCAGCCTCACACACTTACTAGCTGTGTGACCCTGAGCAAGTCACTTGATTTCTGTTTGTCTTAGTTTCCTTCTCTGTAAATGGGGATAATAATAATAGCACCTTCCTCCCAGGGTTGTTTTCATGATCAAATAAGATGATATATGTAAAGCACTTAGCATGTGCCTGGCACAAAGGAGGTACCTTTTAAATGCTAGTTATCATTATTACATTATAGAAACTATAACTAGCACCAGGGTTACATGGACAAAACGTAATCATGCATTCTACTTTCACATGGTAGAAGGCTAATAAATTATTGTTGACTTAATGATGTATCTTAAAACCTAAATAAAACTATTTCTTTTTAAACAAAGGCTCATTTTAATTACATGAGTGGGTGGAAGAGAGAGTAGGGGAAGAAGAACAAGCCAGTCACAAACAGTCCAGAAATAATGAAAGTTAAATTTAACTTTTATTTTAGGCTTAAGAGGTAATGATGAGAAGAAAATTAAAATCAGGTACACAGAGACCTTCAACTGCTGATGCTTTTAGTTGTTAAATTTTGTTTGTAAATGAATGCTATAAAACTTTCCCAGGAATTTAACCTAATTCAGTAGCTGTCTTTTTTTTTTCCTCTGGAGGGACCTGCCCAATGGATTTTAATACATCTGACTTCCAGGTATGTGCATTATTGCCAATTATGCCCAGTATAAAGAAATTAATGAAAATGTGATAAAGCCACTGAGCTACCTATTATTCCATAACCTTATAATAGATTACATTGATCTAATAGAAATTTAATCAAAATATACCAGTTTGAAAAGAACATGAAACTAAAATCTAGTTCCCCTAAAACTCCATGAGGTTTTTTTTTTTCATTTTGAGTCCAGATTATGGCTTTTATCATGTTAAGGAACTACCTATGATGAGCCATTCTCTACCAATTCTGATTGGTGACTCTTTTGTTCCTTAGAGAGGTCCCTGAGAAGTTAAGGGACTTTCCAGTGTCCACGTAGCTAGTCTCTGAGTAACACTGACTACCCTGGCAGGGCACAGGGCAAGCCCTCTTACATTGTCAGGGGCAGGATTGGAAACTAAGTTTGTTTTTTTGGTTTTTTTTTTTTGGTAATTGGGGTTAAGTGACTTGCCCAGAGTCACACAGCTAGTACATGTCAAGTGTTTGAAAGAGCATATATTTATAGCTGAGAGGGACCACAGACGCAATTTAATCCAACACTTTCATTTTGCAGTTAAGGAAACAGGGACAGAAAAATAAAGGGATTTGGTCATGCCTGTGGTAAAGTGCAAGGGAGGCAAATATCAACTCCCTGTATATATAAAGCAAATTCCTAAGAATTAGAGCTTCCAATTGTGGAATAGGCCTCTTCACGAGGTAATACATTTTCTCTAGATATTTTCAAACAGAGGATAAACAATCATGTGTTGAGACAGTATTTTTTTAATCTTAACATTTTATTTTCCCCAATTACATGTAAAAACAATTTTAATATTTTTTTGATTTCCAAATTCCTTCCCTCCCTCCCCAGCCCCACTCATTGATAAGGCAAGTTATTTGACATAGGTCATACATGTGTAATCATGTAAGTCATTCTGTGAAATAAAAGACAAAAAACCCCAAGAAATATAAAGAAAGTAAAGAAAAAGTATATTTGATCTGCATTTAGGATCTATCAGTTCTTTCTCTGGAGACAGAAAGCACCTTTCATATGTCCTACAGAATTGTCTTGGATCATTGTATTGCTGAGAATAGCTAAGTTATTCATAGTAGATCATCATACAATATTGTTGTTACTGTGTACAAAGTTCCCTTGGTTCTGCTCATCTCATTTTATGTCAGTTCATGTAAGTCTTTCCAGGTTTTTCTGAGAGCATTTTGCTCAACATTTCTTAAAGGACAATAGTATTCCATCATAGTCATACACAGCAACTTGTTCAGCTATTCCCAAATTGATGGACATCCCCTCAATTTCCAATTCTTTGCCAACACTAAAAGAGCTGCTATACATATTTTTGTACATATAGGTCCTTTTCCTTTTTTTATCTCTTTGGGATACAGACCTAGTAGTGGTATTGCTAGGTCAAAGGATTTGTATAGTTTTATAACCCTTTGGGCATAGTTGAATCAGTATACAACTTCACCAATAGCACATCAGTGTTTTAATTTTCCTACTTCCCCTCCAATGTTTGTCATTTTCCTTTTCTGTGATATTAGCCAATATGACAGGTATGAGGTAGTAGTTCTGAGTTGTTTTAATTTGCATTTCTCTCAAAAATAGTAATTTAGAGATTTTTTTTTCACATGACTGTAGATAGTTTTGATTACTTTGTCTGAAAACTAACTGGTCATTTCCTCTGATCTTTGTCAATTGAGGAAAGGCTCTTATTTCTATAATTTGATTCAGTTTTCTCTCTGTTTGAAAAATGAAGTCTTTATCAGAGAAACTCACGGTAATTTTTTTTCACAGTAATGACTACCTTCTATGTATTTCCCTTCATCCTATTTTCCCCATTTATCCTACTCTCTCTCTTCTTCTACGCTGTTCTCCTTCTATGTCTGTTCTCAAAAGTGTTTTGCTTTTCACTTTTACCTCCCCCAAACTGCCCTCTCTTCTATCAGCTCCCCACTCCTCTTATCCCCTTCCCTTCCTACTTTCCTGTAAGGTAAGATAGATTTCTACACCCGAGTGTGTATATTATTCCCTCTTTGAGCCAATTCTAATGAAAGTAAGGTTCATGTGTTCCCTTCCCCACCTACCCCATTTCCCCGCCATTGTAAAATCTCTTTCATGCCTATTTTATGTTAGATAATTAATCCCATTCTGTCTCTCCCTTTTCCCTTTTTCTAGTGCATTCTTCCTTCTCATGCCTTAATTTTATTTTTTGGGGATAATCTTACCATCACATTCAATGCACACCTCTGCTTTCTGCCTATGTATATTCCTTCTAACTGCTGTAATGATGAGAAAGTTTTTTTAAGGACCTGAAAATATCATTTTGTTGAGCAGGTTTTAACAAGGATTCTTCCTTAAGTAGGTATTGGACTGCATGGTTTCTGAGCTGCTTCTAACTTAAGAGTTCTATATTTTCATTTTTGCTTGAGATTTTCATATTTTTGTGACTCCTGACATTGGTTAGGCCCAATTATTTCACTAGTTTCATGTTGTCAATAATGATAGTTTTTATTTGCATCTACTATGTGCCAGGCACTGTGCTAAACACTTTGCAAGTAGTATCCTACTTAATACTAATGACAACTCTGGGAGGTAGGTATTGTTATTATCCATCCTGTATAGTACAGGAAACTGAGGCAGACAGATGTGAAGACTTGCCCAAGGTCATCCAGTAAGTATCAGAAGCTAGATCTGAACTCAAGTCTTCTTGGCTCTACCCAACATTTTATCTACTCTACCACCTACCTGTCTATGCTACTAGGCAACTCAGAATCTAATGATGCTTCCATATCATGTGCAACTCTTGTCCATGTTATCCTATTAGAGGCTTTCTTCTAGGTTTCTGTGCATTTTTTTTTTACTAACGGTGCAACACAAGACTTTCCTTGTTATATTTCCCTTTTACTATGTGACCAGCCCAAGTCTTTATTCTGATCATACTTTTCCTGGATACCACTTTTGACATTTTCTTGGGTTTAAGTTATTATTAGAAATAAGTCATATCCACTGAGAAACTGAAGTTAGAAAATGAAGAATCTGATGCTGTATTATATAGGGTCAAGTAAAAAAAATAGATTCTAGAATTCAATTTTATTTTACTATATATTTTAAAAGCCACAAGAGTAGTATTTTATTGCTAACATTTCCTTTCTTTTTTTTAATCAACTTTATAGTAATGATGTATCTCATAGAAATACCCACTTAAACATTGTTGCCTCAAGCAAATCTGATTTTAGCAGTGTTGGTAAATACTTCACAGGTGCAGATCATGTCTCTTCAAGTTTTAATAGACACTTGTCAAGAATTAATGCAGCTGGAAAAAATAAACCACTGCCTGTTAGCCAGCCTTGTGGTGATGAGTCCCGGATCAAAACAACTAGATCCCATCAATATCCCTGTGTTTGACAAGGTTCCAACATACTAATGCATGCTTGAATTTTATAATCAGAAGATACAGCCTTTGAGAGTCCATAATACCAGATTACTATGTTGAAACTTTAGAGAAGAATTCTCCCTAGAATTTTAGGTCCGACCAATCATTTCTTCCAACTCTTTTTAAATGGGAATCTCTTCTCCAAAATTCTTGCCAAGCAGTCTGTTTCTGTAACCATGACAAGAGGATGTTATATTCCTGGCATCCCCAGTTGGAAATTGGAATTCATTTCCCCATTTAAAAATGTGCTTATTAGATGGGTTATAGAGTGAAACTGTTAGGTACAGAGATCTATGCTAGATCTAGAATCAGCAAGACCTGAATTCATATCTGGCCTCAAACACCTACAAATTGTGTCTCTGGGCAAAAAAAACAAAAAATAAATAAAAAACAAAAAACAAAAACAAACAAACAAAAAACCCCTTAAGCTCTGTCTGCCTCAGTTTCTTTATTTGTAAAATGGAGGTAATAATATCTACTTCCCTAGGTTGTTATGAGGATAAAATGAAAAACAAAATATTTATAAAGTGCTTTGCAAATCTCAAATCTCTGTATAACTTTTTTTTATTTCTTTCTTCTTTTTTTTTAATGTATCAGCCGCTGTACTAGGTATTGGAAATGCAAAGGTACTAATGAAAAAGTCCTTTTCCTCAACGAGCTTACATTCAGTGAATGAAACATTCTCTCGTGGTTCGCTCTGGCCACTAAGCACCTTAAGAATAGCATTTCCATGGGATGTTTGCAAGCCATACACTTATTTACAGAAGCAACATGATGTTGTGACTAAGGCATTATCTTTGAGATAGGAAGACCAAATTTGAAGTATACCTCAGAAGTTTACTAGCTGTGAGACCATGGGGCAAGTCACTTATCCTCTCTAAGCTTCATTTCCTCATCTCTAAAATGGGGTGGCCAAACTTGATGATTTCCAAAGTCCTTCCCAGGTCTAAATATATGATCATATGGACTTTTGGGACATGGTTCAATTGTGAATTGGAGATGTCTATACTCTACTTTTTAAGGTACATATACTTTAAATACAATTATAGCTAACCTTGAAAAGAGAGATAAAAAATTAAATATAATGTAAATAAATAGAGATCCTAGGAAAAGTTAAAGGAAAGACACTGACAACAGCAAAGGAAATAGATGAAGGGAAAGGTTTATCACCATGGAAACACAGTATTTTATTTGTGGTTAATACTGTTATAAACTGGGAAAGTAGGAAATAGGCAGTTAATCCCTTTATGAACAAAGTCCTATTTACAGGGACACAAATTTAAAAAAAAAACAGAAAACAAATTTAAAAAGTAGGTGAAGCCATTTTCTCTATATGTAGGCATATTTTGTATTGCATTGCTGTTTCTTAGAAAGATTTTGTATTTTTTTCACCTTTTGAAATTTTCTCTAAAGCTATTTGACTTACTAATTCAAATCATCTCTTTAAAATGTAATGTGCCGATGTTTGTACTTTTGTAAGGATGATGGTAGGCTTCTTTAGTCTGAAAAATAATTTTATTTATTTATTTTTCCCTATTGAAATGTTAACTTCAGCTGTTCACTTCTCCATGGGTCCATCATTATGGTAGTCTCCGGCTCTTCCCTTTCTTCACTCCATAAGGGTTGTTTGCATTTTTGCAGCTCTTAAATGAGCCTTCTCCATCATTGTACAACAGGTGCCATGCTCGTTATACACCCATTCATCACAGAATGGACTCCATTCAATTGCTCCATGAAAAGGTCTCTGAGGAATTTGATTTGTGTGTAAAATGTATTAAGTTTATTGAATTGTCATCTGTGAGAGATTTGTCTCTGTGAATCAGTAGAGTGCCTCTTCCCTCTCAACTACAGACTTGCCTATAATATGTTCTTTTCGGTTAAAGTCTATAGATGTACTTTAAGACTTCAATGAATCTGTGTTTAGGCCAACATGGGCTCTTGCAGCTTAAAATACAGATCTCAAAACTTTTATAACTCGATACATTATTTTCATGAGTTTCTGTGACAGAAAAGCATAACACCCTGGTGAGAAGATTCTGAACTTAGTTTGTCTCATCCCGAGATTACAAAAAATCTCATTTTAAGTCAGGCTTGGTTTAGATTGGGTTGGTGATTCAGGTTCAAAAATAGAACAAATAAGACACCCTTCAACCATATAACAGCAGTCTTTCCATTTGGGAAAATCTGTCAAAGTTTGTCCTCCATGGGCATGGCCTTGAGAAACACATGTTGACCACCATACCAAGATGAGACTGAGATTGGAGAGGTACAGATTCAGCATCCCAGGGATAACGAAATGAAGAGGTTATGGGAGTAGGCTAACCATTGCAGAATGAATCCAAGTTGAGTACCAATGGATGGGAGGTGCACCAGTTTTGGTTAATCCCTTCTTGAGGTCTTATTTTCTGGTTTCTTCAGTAGTAGGTCTGATGGGGGTGTGTGTGTGTGTGTGTGTGTGTGTGTGTCTATCCTCAGAGCAACTAAGACAGGTAGAACAAGTGGTTTGGATCCCAGTAGGGATGCCTAAACCCCCTTGACAGGAGCAGCTGCAGTCACAATTATGTTTACAATCTACCAAAACCTTCATATTTTTATTTAAGTTTATTCCTTCTCCTCTTGCACAATGAAAGTAGTTATTAATATAAACTATGATGAATCTTTCCAAATTTAATGTTAAAGTTTCACCAACCCTTAACAGAGATTATAGTAAAAGCTGAAGTCACTCAAGGTCTCTCTAATGCCAAAGGTATTTCTATCCAGGTATCTCTCAACTGAACATAGTTAATCCTCATTAATAATATTTTGAAAATATGTGTTCAGAGTATTGCCCTTCTTGCTGGAAACAAACACCTAATCCTGTTCACAAAATTGGTGTTCTTTGATCTATTCAAGAAAATTTGACCTTTCCTTGATATTTACCTCTCTGACTGATGACAAGTGAATTCTGGTTTTTCTAAGTGTCTCAGCCCATCATTCTCGGGCAAATGTCAAACATCCTTCTTCAGAACTCTACCTCACTGGGCATGATGAAGTCAACCTCATCTTATACAAGATTTGATATTTAGATTTCCATTGAAAACTTTCATATTTTGGTCATGGTTAGTTCATTGAAATCTATTTGTTCACCTTGAATATGGAAGTAATTCAATGATTTTCCAAGAAATTCAAGGAAATCATTTAAAAATCTCCATCGTATTTCTAGTTTAAACTAAATTATTTCAGGCTATTAGTACTATGGAGGCCAAAAATATTTAACTAAAACTAAAATAAATTGACCTTTCAGATGGACCAACACACAATAGGGAGATGCACAGTGGGTGCACTTAGCCTGGAGTGTATTACTAAGGAAGCCTTGTATGCAATAATTAACTGAAACACATCATTTTAATCAATCAAGCAGCATTTCTTAAACACTTATGGTGTGTTAGCCTCTTTATATACAAAGGAAGGCAAAGACACAAAAACTGCCCTACATTCAAGGAGCTGACATATGATTAGAGGAGGGAACATTTAAAAAATATATACATACATGAGCCATAGGGCAATGTAATGTAGCATAATAATAAGACAGCTGGCCCCAGCACCAGGAAGATCTTAGTTCAAGTACCATCTCTGATAAATATTGGCTCTATGGAAGTTTTTTAACCTTTTAGCAACCTGAGCAAATCTTAGTGACTCTAAGTTGTAGAGAAAGAACCAGTTGTATTCATAGCACTACCTTACCAGGGAATTCCTGTATTAGCGAAATAATAGGTCAATCTAGTTCAGTATCTGATACAAACATCTTAAGAGGAAGGTAACCTTCAAGCTGAGTGTTGAAGTAGTGTCTGCGACATGCAGAAAGTAATGTTTGAGCTGATTCTTGAAAGACAAAAAAGGTCTCTCAAAAAAGATCTCGAGTCAGAGGTGAGGGATAATAAATGAAGAATCATAGAGACAGGAAATAGTGTATTTATGAATTAGGCATGGAGGGTAACATTGACAGCCTAAGGTGGTTTTTTTTTCCAGGAGATATATGAAAGAATATAAGAAAGACCTCCAAAACCATAGAAGACAAATTAGATTATCAAAGAATGTGATGGTGTGAATAGGTCACTATCTGCACCAGAGTAAGGAGCACCCACATCAGTGAGATCAGAGGTTTATCAGAGTATCAGAGAAATATGAGCTTTTGCAATGGGTACAGATAGTCCTATAAAAGTATGACATTTATGTACCAAAAGTGAAAATAAAAGAGTTGCATTTAGGAAACAAAATTCAATTGTACACATGAATTGAGTAGCTAGAAGTATGAAGGACAAAAAGGAAGAGAAATAACAAGAAATCATTATCTTGGTTAAATAGATTATGAGATAGCAGAAATCCTGAACCATGAAACAGTCAGGTGAGGAATTCTCTAATAGGTAAATGACATTAGAATGTAAACTCATTGAGAGCAGATTTTTTTTTTTAATTTGGGTCTCCATTGCTAAACATAGTTCCTGGCAATCAGTTAAGTTTTTTTTTTAACTTAACTGAATTATCATAAAGCGGAGGAAAGAGCATAATATAATAAAATTCAAATGTGACCTTTTTGTTATTTCAAAGGAACCTATACCTGAGATTTTGCAAAAAGAATTATATATATAATATATATACATATATATGTGTGTGTATGCATATATGCATGTATATATATATATATGCATGTATATATATATGCCTACTTCTTAAATCATTTTTATAATAAATATTAAAAAAATAAGGACTAGAAAGTAAAAGAGTGCCAGATCTGTTGTCAGAGAGCCTGAGTTCAAATTCTACCTATTCTGTACTACCTGCATACCTCTGCTAAGTCCCTGTCCTACATTGGCTCTTGGTTTCCTCCTCTGTAAAAGGAGAAAGTGAATTAGATGGATAGTAAAGGTCCTTTCAGTCCTAAATCTTGAATTATGGGGAACTTTACTTCAGTGCCTAGATCTGACATTTTATTTTCCCCACCTCTCATGTTATTGATAGTTTTACTTGCCTTGAAAATAAAAGTTAACCAATAATAAGGTTGCTTCTGATTGGCTCACTGGTCTCACTGACAAAACTGCATCAATTGAGCATTATATCAATCAATTGCTGTATTTATAACTTAATTTTCTTTAAGGAAGTTTAATTCCCCATTGGATAAGGTCATCAGCCTTGAGACTTCAAGGGAAATCTGACATAAGTGAACTACAGACTTTCAGCTTCAGGTTAACAATTCAGCAACCTTGCCACAAGGATAATAAGAAGTAATAAGTTGGTTTCCACCAAATTTCTAAGAGGTAGTGAGGTATAGTGGATAACATTCTGGCTTTAGGTTCAGGAATACCTGAGTTTTATTCCCACATAAGACATTTACTATCATTTCTGAAGAGCCAAGAAGCTCTTATTGGAAATGTCTGGGTGTTTCATTTCTCTTGGCCTCAGTTCCCCCTTTTTTTAAAGTAAAGGGTGAGACTTAATAATTTCTAGATTTTCTTCCAATCATAGGACCCTTCTCTAATGGCTCATCATACTATCATCTTTATCATGCCATCATCACCATCATTAACATGTAAATATCAAGTTAAGGCTTATAAAATACTTTATATATGTTCTTTTATTTGGACTTTGCAACAACCTTGTGAGGTTGGTATTGTTTTTATTACTCTTTTATAAAAGAGGAAATTGAGGCTAAGTTATGTAAAGTAATTTTATGAAAATGAATTGTAAAATGCTATGGCAGTACAGTACATACCCTGTCCACTCCAAAAAGGTGAAAAGTCTTTAAATAAGAGTAGATGCTAGGTGAACTATATTTTGGAGGTCAAGCTTAGATGAATTCAGAGAGCATCATCACCTAATTTGCCTCAAGGTGATGAAACTTTTATCCACAGCAACTCTTAGAGACCTTTCTACTGAGTCAGAGAGGGACGTGTCTTTCACATTGATAAAATCAAAGATCAGCCAAGTTTGATGTATGCTAAGCTAGAATGTTTCCATTAGAAATTATGAAATCAGATTTCTAGGTTCTGTGATACCCAATAAGATGAAGGATTGGATATTTTCTTCATTCCATCCTTATGGCTTTTCAAAATTGCACTAAATAAAATTTTTTATACAAGGGAAAAAAACATAATTGCAGCTGTCTTCACAGGCTAAGACACTAAAAATATTTTGAAGTGATAATCTGATGAATTAACAGCAAAGAAGGCTGATTCCTAACCTCTATGCCATTCATTAAGAACCCCCTCCCTCATTATTCCCCACACTCTGGGATAGCTGCACAGCCAGACCCATACACTCATAATCCAGGAACCATTCAGCAAGTTCCTTGCTGTAGCTGTATTCCTTACCAGCATGCTTCCCACTCCTGCCCTCACCCTTGAATACTGTACAAAAAGCAACAGAATTCTACTCTGTGCCTGTCCTCATCTGTCACAGAAAGGTGAGGGTATAGGAAGGCAGAAATCTGCTCTTTCAGAGGGTTGCAGCAGTGCTTAGCTAAAGAAAAACAAAATGGAGAGAACTGGGGCAGTGCATCAGGTCACATGTGGATCTATATTAGGCTCGAAGGAAAAGGTTCTGCTATCATCCTAGGGAAAGCACAAACTCTCTAGAAGTCAGGTGGGTTAGGAAGTGAGAGAGGTAAAAAATGAATTTTCCAGCATGGAAGGAAGGTGAGGCAATTCTGAGGTCTAATCCTTGGCATCAATCACTAAAGTGAAAGTAATCAAAAACTGAAAGGTGAAAGAATATAAAGGGTGGAGAGGGACTTAATTACCAAATATCTTAGGAAGAAAGGAATTTATCTAAAGACCTTGAGCATAAGCTGATGCAACAACATGGAAGACATTAATAACAGAAAAATGTGTTCCAAATCATCTAAATGTGTTCAAATAGCTTTAATAAATGTTGCAAGTAAATGAAAAATGAATCAAGACATGATGAGACAAAGGACCCACTCAGTTGCCAAGAGACTTTCAAGCTACAGTAGGATTTTGTGAATGTTTAAAGAGAGAAATAAAAAAAATATGGAAGCAGAAAAAATATGAAAAGTCTCGCACAGTTGAAATGCTTGGCAACATATTTATGTATATGTATACACACACATACACACACACATACACACACATACACATATCACAGAAACTTTGAATCCATGGTGGTAAGTTTCTATAGGTAAATGAAACAGAAAAATCATTGATTAAAGATATTAATACATAGAAGAGAAGAAAAAATTAACATTAAAAGAACAAATGTTCTCTATACAAGCAAAATAAATTGATCTCAAAGATAGATAAAGTTGAGAAAATTTAGGCATCACAGATCTCCAGGAAAAAAAAAAAACCTTTAGGATCATAATGCAAGAAATAGTATGAAAAAACTTCCCAGAGCTTCTGAATACATAAAGGTGCCAATCAAAGAATCCAGAGTGCCAAAATAACAACAACAACTCTGCTGCATATTCTAAGACATACAGTAAAGTGGTAAAATTTACCAGTTTCAATGACAAACAACAAATTCTGTAAGTAACCAGTAGAAAAAATTTCCAAGATAAAGGAAAGGAAGTTTTAATAGTACAGGACTATTGTATATTCACCAGAAACCACAGAAGGGAATGTGAAAAAAAAGTATTCTGAAGAA
This sequence comes from Vombatus ursinus, assembly GCF_900497805.2. Taxonomy (NCBI): domain Eukaryota; kingdom Metazoa; phylum Chordata; class Mammalia; order Diprotodontia; family Vombatidae; genus Vombatus; species Vombatus ursinus. Next base: position 20,609,988 of record NW_020954625.1, on the reverse strand, counting down.
CCAAGGAGTTCAAGATGTGACCTAAAGTTACATACTATGTAAACTTGAGCCTAATCATAAATGAAAAATAAAAGATGAATTTCAATAGAAAAGAGGCATTTGAAATATTGCCATACACCTCCAATACACACAATGAATGAGCAAATATCCCCAAACCATGGAAACTCAAGAAAGGGAAAAATGTAAAGTAACTAAAAAAAGCACAAATGACAAAATTAATTTCCCCCAGTTTAAAAAAAAGAATACTAGACTAAGGCTGCTATGAGGTTAAAAACAACAGGAGCAAAAAATAACAAGAAAAAAATAGGTTTTTTTTCCTAAAAGTACAAAAGAAGATAAAGATGAAAATGGAATTCAAATAAAATAAATGGAAATGGAGGAATAGGCCTTAATCATTGTTGACTAAGCATCACCATGCTTCACCTATGAGAGAATCAACATTTCCCTGTGGCACTAAAATGTGGAATGAAAGGGAGCATTAAAAGGGCAGGGGAAAAGCTAGAGGGGAATGTGTAATGCATGCCAGTGAAGTAAATTGTAAATGAGGAAGGGAAAATAACTCCTAAGTCTTCCAGGAATAAGAGGGTCTTTGGGAGAATGGGGGAGATGGAAAAGGGAAAGATTGAAATACGGAGTGGAAAAGAGAGGATTTTCAAATGACTGATTGAAGCAGGTCATATTACAGAAAATTCCCATGGAGATGAGATATATGTGAGAGATTTTTGGTAATGGAGATGGAGGTCTTAAAATATATATAATCTGCACAGATTTTATGCTTAGAGAGATTACCATCTGAAAGAAAGAGGTGTACCTTTTAGACTGCATCTTTTCTCAGGAGGAGAATCAGAGCTCCTGGATGCAACTTTCATCCAGAATAGTGGGAAGACATTAAATTGGAGACAAGATTTTCATAGAAAATGGGTGAAAATTATCATGGGGAAGGCATGGAGAATCACACAGTCAGAAGCACATAAAAAATTTCTATGATGGGATAATTCTACTATACTCTATCTCCTGCAGGAATTGATACATCTAAGAGTGAGTCACAACAACAACAACAAAAAAAAGAAGATGAAAGATTTACAAGGCAGTAATATATAACCTATTTAGAATAGGGGACTCAAAATTGGTAATGGAAGTTTTAATTCCATGATGAAAAGAGATACAAAGAAGAAAAAAAAAAGTTTAAGGACTCTGAATCAAAGAATATAAGCCTAGAATACATAGAAAGGAAAGATAATTAATGAACACAATAAGAGAAAGAAATCATTGTTTGAAAAATATCAGAAAATTTAAAAAAAACTAACAAAAGAACTTGAAAGGGAAGAAATGAATTGGGATTTTAAAAAACTACTTAACTCAGAGAAAAGGAGAGGGATAATTAGTAAACTAGATAAAAAAAGAGATAAGTAAAAAAAAATAAGTAAAACAAAAAAAAAAACAGGGAAAACACAGGATAGCTTGAGAGTGAGGGGAAGTAAGCCTGTAGAAATATGATCATCTTATATTAAGCAGCAATAACAAGAGATAAATTACTTCCTTCACAGAGGAAAAGTAGGAAAATATCCTAACTCAGAAAAATAAAATATTAAGACAAATGAAAAAATACATGAACAGAATTCTCAAAACTTTAAAAGAGAATATATTATGCAATCCAACAAATTGAAAGAGAATGATAAAACAAATACAACTAAAAATCAAAGACAGGATAAAAATGGAAGTTGGGAGCAAAATTTACTATGCACAAAGATAATCCAAAGAATGTTTGAAATTATTTTATCAAGTAAAATAAAAACAAAATTTATAATATAAGTATAGCTAAATAATACATTGCACTATGCTGAAAGGAACCACAGTCAACAAACCAATATCAATATTAAATGTATGTGCTTCAAGTTACTTATCATCTTAATTCATTCACTAAATTTCAAGGAGATAAACATTAATAAAATAAGAGCAAGGAACTTGAATGTACTTTCCTTGTTTTGGGAAATCCAAAAGAAAGATTAAAAAGAGAAATTAAAGAATTGAACAAATTGCTGCAGAAACTAGAGATAAAAAGATACAACATTTCTAAATGGTACTATTAAGGAATATGCATATTGTTCAGTGCCACATAGAACTTATGCAATGATGACAATGTTTTCAGAAACAGAGATATTGAAAATAAGAATTAAAATACTGGAATAGTAAACTCATCCTTCAAAGATTATAATACAATAAAAATAGAAAATACACAAATGACAAATACAAATACAAATAGCATAAATGACACAGACCCAAATGGAGACTGAACAATTAAATCCTAAATATAAGTGGTCAAATAACTGGTCATAGACACAATTTATAATAATGTGAAAGGAGACAACAATAATGAAAAAACATATCCAAGTTTAAAAGATACAGCTAACATTGTTCTTTGGGGAAAATTATATCCTTAAAACATTTATTAAGAGAAAAGAAGAATGATAAACTGAATATATATTTACAAATTAGAAAGCAAATAAGCCCCAAACAAGAACAAAATATATGATACCAGAAACTAGAGGAAAAATAAATTGAAAACAAATAAAACTATAAAGATGATAAACAAAACTCAAGCTGTTTTTTTTAAAGATTAACAAAAAATGATAACCTTTAGACAATCTGATTATAAAGAAGAGGACAGAAAATCAAATCAAAAAAACAGTAAATGAACAAGATCAAATAGTAATAATAAAAAAGAACTAGAAGAAATATCAAGGAATTGTCACAACCTACTATGCAAATACCTGAAAATATGAAATAAATACAACCATGGTTTCAAAAATATAAAATACCTTAAATGATAAAAGGCTAAATGTTAATTTTGAATAATTTAATCTCAACAAAAAAATGCATCAAGTTACGAAGGAACTACTGGTTATGTGTATCAGAGTTATCAGAGTTATCCTGGGCCTGATATATATTTGTAGAAGAATAATATAGATAATGACAACACTACAAAAATATTTTCAAAATTGAGAAAGCATTCTATTAGACTACTCTTATGAGTCAAATATATTTCTAATATCTAATTCAGGAAAAGACAAAGCAAAAAGATAGAACTACAGATAAATAATTATTCAAATTTGATCAAAATTTTAAAAATAAAATCCCATTCAACAGATAAAAGCAATTCATCTAAGACATTCATCATGACCAAGCTAAATTTACATAAGGGATTCAAGAATGGCATAACATTAAGAGAACAATCAACATCATTAATCATCTTATATAAAAAAAACTAAAACTATATTATTCTCTTGGTAGAAGCAGAAAAAGCCTTTGAGAAAAAGCCTTTGAGTGCTATTATCCCTCCCATTTTACAGATGAGGAAACTTAGCCAAAGAGAAGTTAAGTGACTTGCTTAGGATCACACAGTTGTAAGTGTTGGAGGTCAGATTTGAACTCACATCTTCTTGACTCCAGGTCCAGTGCTCTCTCTACCGCACCAGGAATAAAGATACAAAAGAGATTAAACTACTCCTAAATGCTAAAGATATGATGGTTCACTTAGAATATCCTAGAGAATCATCAAGGAAGCTAATTGATAAAATAGTTTCAAAAAAATTACAGACTACAAACTTCCCTCCTCCATCAATATTATTTCTACATCATAATTATGAAATATAAGAAGCAATCATTGAAAAAGGAGATTCCATTCCAAATGACCACAAAATGCATAAAATACTTAGGGACCAATCTACCAAAGCACTTCAAAAACTTGTATAGATTCAATCCCAAAATGCTCCTTAAAGAAAAAAAAATACAAAGATCAATTTAAATAGTTGGAGCATTATTCAATGCTCATGGCTAGGTCATGTCAATATAATAAAAATCAAAATATTATTAAATTAGTTTATAGTTTTAATGGCATAGGTAAAAAAAACTTTCAAATAAATGATTTATAGAATTTGATACAATAATAACATGATTCCTTCTAGAAACAGAACACCTTGAACAACAAGGACAAGAATGAAAAAAAAGGAAAGAATAAATAAAGTCTAGTACTTCCACAATGCAAAGTACATAATAAAACAGCAGTCATCAAAATCATTTGCTAATGGTTAAAAAAGAGGTAGATTAATATAATAGATTAGACATGGGAGAACAAGAAATAATGGAACACAATAATCTAGTGTTTGATAAACCAGAAAACACAAACTCCTTAGGAAATAATTCTCTATGTGATAAAAAACTGCTGGGAAAATTAGAAAGCAGTCTGGCAGGAATTAGGCTTATAATAACACATTACATCCTAACTCTCGATATAGTCTAAATGGATAAATGACTTTAATTTTAAACATGATACTATAAAATGTTAGAAGAGCAGGTCATACATCTTTTAAAATCACAGGTAGAAGAAATATTCTGAACCAAACAAGATACAGAAGTATTTGAAAATTTTAAAAAAATAGATAACTTTAATCACCTGAAATTGAAAAGCTTCTGCCCAAGCAAAAATAATACAACTAGGTTAAGAAAGTAAAAGGTCAAACAGAGAGGAAAAATAATATAGTATTACCAAATATATAAGTGGCCAAAATATATAAACATAATCCTCAAAAGAAAACAAATTTAAAAAAAGAAGACAAATGTGGGCAGTTAGGTAGGGCAGTGGATAGAGCAATGGCCCTGGAGTCTGGAGAGCCTGAATTCAAATCTGGCCTCAGACACTAGCTGTATGACCCTGGGCAAGCCATTTAATCCTTATTGTCTAAAAAAAAAAAAGACAAAGAAAAAGAATGAAAGAAAACAAATATAAACTACGAATAGTCATGTGAAACAATTCACTAAATCATTAATCATAAGATGAATGCAAATCAAAACATCCTTGAGATATCATCTCATACCCTTTAAATTGGTGAACATGACAAAGAGTGGGGATAGTAAATGTTGGAGGGATTATGGGAAGAAAGGAACAGTAGTACATTATTGTTAGAGATGTGAATCATTATAATCATTTGGGGGAAACAATTGACAGCAAGTAGATGGTGACTATCCTTTTATTAGGGATTCCATTATAAGGCTTGTTCCCACAAGAAAGTCATTGATAAGAAGAAAGTCCACATAGTCATCAAAATATTTACCATGGCAATTTTTGTGGTAGCAAAGAATTGCAAAATAAAGTAAGAGCCCATTAGTTAGGGATCATTAAACAAATGTGATGGAATATTACTGTGCTGTAAGAAATAGTAACTATGATAAATACAGAGAAACATGAATAGATCTACATGATTTGACAAAAGCAGAAACAAGAAAATATTGTACAAAATAACCACAGCATTATAAATGGAAGGAATGATAATAAAACAAACAAAACTGAATGATATGAAGTTACCAAAACCAAGTGTGGCCCCAGTGAACTGAGCAAACATCGCCCACACACTCCTTTACAGAGGTGGGAGTCTCATGGGTGTGGTACTTTACATATATTTTCAGACTTTTTCAATGCATTTATTGGTTTTACTGACATTTTTAAAATTTTCTTTCTCTTTTTTTTCCCTTTAAGAAATAGTATTTTTTATATAGGATGGCTTTCTAAGAGAGAATGAGGAGGAAGTACTCTGGGAAAAATCTTGATGATGTAAAAAAAATAGCAAGATAAATTTACTTACTTATTTTTTTAAAGCAAAGATTGTCCCTGCACTCAAGGAGCCTACATTCTACGAAGGCAAGAGAACACATGTAGGAGAGTGGTGATCAGGGAGGAATATGTTGATTTGTAAAGTTAGTGAGTAGAGATATAGACGAGCAGACTTTCTTTTCTTGGAGCGATAATATAATTGATTTGATTCTGATTCAAGAATTGAAAAGCAAAGGCAGGGTAAATGTGGCAGCAGAGTACTTAAGTCAGCAGGTTGGGCAATAAGAAGGCCAGGAGTAGTGTGGATCATGACTGGATCAAGGACTAGTTGTAGTAGGTGTCTAATGCAGCCATTAATCCAAATAGCAGGATAGGGTGTGGGATTATGGCAGTGATAAGAAGTCCAGGTCAAAGTATCTCATCCAGGAGGCAAGCTAGATACTGAGAGGCTGGACTAGTAATGGAATGACACATGCCTGGAGCCAGGCTTCAACGTAATGACTGATAGAGGCTATCACCAATTAGAACAAGAGGGCCCTGGGGCAGGGATTTCTCCTGGTGATAAAATACTCCAGAACACTGTTTCTGGCCTGAGCAGCAAGAAGCCTACTTGTCTTGCCATCAGGACCAGCAACCATGGCAGCATTCTATGAAAGTAATTAAAAGTGGTACCAATTAAGGAGGTCAAAAGAGAGGGACATTAAATCTGGAATGACCAGGGAAGGTAGGGCTTGTAACAAGGCTTGAAGAATGAAGGAGATAATCAGAAATGGAGGCATATGTCATTCTAGATTCCAAGAACAAAATGAGCAAAGGTTCAGAGGCCAGAAAGTAAAAGTTGTTGATGGGGATAAGTCACTGAAATCAGGCAGATGTGGATGAGAATAGTGAAAAAACAAACCTCTCCAGATAGGCTGGTATCAGATTAAAGAAGGATCGAATATCAAGTTGAAGAGTTAGGCCTATATTTTTTAGGAAGTATTATTGCTCAGGAAGTAGTATTTATTAGATATAAATGCATTTACATGTTGGGGTTACTTTGAGTTTGGAGTCTTAAAACTATAAACTCTTCCTTTGACAATTATGTCTACTGCATTAAAATTATGGAAAAAAGTTTTCCATAATTATGAAATTCATTCCGCCTTAATTTAACAGGATTGAAGGAAGGCAAAAATAAAAGATGTATTGTACTAGTGTTCATTGTCACAACATAAGAAGAAGATCTAAGAACCCTAAGACAGGAAACAAAGATAGTATCCAGTGATATTCTGCTCAAGGGGATTGCTCTTGTTTAATGGAATCCTAACTGGCATCTATGGAATTGGTGAATGACTTTAGAAACCTTTCATCACATCTTTTATTTTTTTCCAGAGGACCAAGACTCTGTCTTTGTCTCTCTCTGTCTCTGTCTCTGTGTGTGTGTGTGTATATATATATACACACACACACACACATATATATACACACATATATATATACACACACGAATATATGTATATGCAACTAAATATATGTACATAAAGAGTATATGTATATATGTATATATGTATATATGCATATATATGGAGAGAGAGAGCAAGTTTTTCAATAGGAAAAATCCCCAAGCTATAACACACTTAAGTATGTGAAATGAGGAAAACTGAAATATTTGGCTTTCTTTGATGCTGTTACCCACATGTAGATCAAATAGACCCCTAATTGTTCTTCATCACAAACACTTCTTGTGAACCAAAGTCAAAGTCCAGAATGGGTCATTTATCATCTGTTGGATGTATGAGATTTCATGCTTTTAGGACTGAAGAGAAAGAAAATGGCAGGCCTATTGTCACAACCCAAGAGCCAGGCAATTGTCAGTAGCTCAAGATATAAGTGGTTTCCATTTTCAGAAGGGATAATGGCCTCTGTTTTTCTGCCTGAGTAAAGGCAGTGTGATAGGAATGACACAAAATATGAGTAGGCAAGGCTTAGATCATTGTGATGACCTGAACAAAACTAATTTACTGCTCATAAATCTCATTTGTACTGTGATAGATTTTTCTTTTGTGATTAAGCCTATTAAACATCTCAGGAAAATAAAAAGCCTGGAGAAATTAATTAATTGTCTGCAAACTACAAAGTTTTATATAAAGTACCCAAAGTTAGAAAGGTTTGGGGTAGGAAATCTTTCTGAACTGTAGGTTAAAAATAATATTTAGTGTTGCAAAGTGCTTTAAATATATTATTTAACTGGATTCTCACAAAGCTCTGCAAAGTAGGTGCTATTTTTGTCACCATTTTATAGACAACAAAACAGGGGCTGAGAAGTCAAGAGACTTGCTGCAGTTCATACGCTTCTTTTGTGTCTGAGCCAAGATTTGAATTCAGTTCTTCCTGATTGGACCCCCACTTCATAGAATCACAGAACCTTAGAGTTGGGAGAAACTCAACAGCCATATAGCCCAAACCACACGTGAAAGTAATTCGCAGGATACCACATCCAATAAGTGGTCAACCAGACTCTGCCTGACATCCTCTAGTGAAATTTGTAACATGACATCATTAGAAAAGGTACTTTCTAAGTTCCATTCCAGCCCAAAATCTATGGTCCTATGACCTCTGTCTTCAAAGTGCTTATTCTTCTGGGTGTACAGTTTTCTGACTTCATGTTATTGACGTAGACATTTATTTTCTCTCCAATGACCATTTATTCCATGACAATGATGGTCCTCAGATCTTTTATAAGTTGGCTAGCAGTACATTGCCACAGCAGTTGTAGGCAATGATACACTGAGGGGAGTCATATGCCCTGGGAAGCATCCCTAATATGGGTATCAGTCTTTGTTCTGTTTTTGTTTTTGTTTTAGATTCTGCTAGGTAGCCAGGCTTCCAGCACAGGACATTAAGCTTCCTATCATTCTAGCACCAGATAATTGACAAGTCTTTGTTCTCAGAGTTAGCACACTAATGAACAGATCTGCATTTGTACAATCAAATATGTAGTTGGTGTCTCTAAAGGGGGAAGGTGAAAGGTGGTTATTATGCATTTAGCACCATTTTTATGTTTAAAAAAGGAATATTAAGCAATATTACTTAAAATGCAAAAGAAAAAATAATCAGTTGGACAGTAACTTCATAGTCAATAGTTTGCTAGTATTTGTTAAGCACTTACTATAGCCTAACCACTGTACTAAGTGCTGAGGATACAAAGAAAGACATAAGATAGTCTCTGCCCCCAAGAAGCTCACTCCTTAAGCAGGGAGACTACATATAAAAAGAAGGTGTAAAAAGGGGTAGATCAAAGAAACCAGTTGGAAAATTTGCACTATGAAGTTTTTGTTCAAAGATGTATTTGCTGATGTAATTTACTTATGATCTCAGTAGGTTGGGGAGGTACTGTAAAGTAGTGGGTAGCACACCGGATTTGGAGTAAGGATTACTGTGATCATCCTAGTGTTTGATTTGTATTAGCTGTGTAGCCTACCTTTGACAAGTCACTTAACCTCTGTGGGCATCAGACCACTGTCCACGACATATATTAAACTATAGACAAAGTGTAATCAATACTTTAAATGGATTTACCATTCTGATGAAACTACAGGTAAATCACCAATGTCAGTCAGACTTTCTGATATTTCTGGCATCCATTATTGGACTTGCTTTCTTCTTTTTTTCCTTCTGTCACATTTGAAACATGGTCCAAATTGCCCTTCATCTACAAAATGACATTACTGACCCATTATGGGGGGGGGCACAGCTTTTGAGTTATTTGGTTAAAAAATCAAATGGATGAAGAACACCTATTTCCTAATCTACAATATGCAGTTAGACAGTCTAGTGAGTTCATTCATCAGTGTATGTATCTGTTGTATATATGCAAATGGACAGTGACTTAGCTCCAGAATTGAGTAGGAAGAATAGACTGAACCATCTTTGGAAAATGTCAGAGTTATTTAATGACCCTAAATTTCTATCTTAAATGATCATCTACCTTTTTAATGCTAATATTCTACATGAGTTGTTGTGTGTCTATGAGTCTTAGAATGCCATCATCTCCAAAGAATTGAAGAAGAAAATCACCTTAAAGGTAAAAGAGAGGTGTGTGGTAGGTGTGCTCCAACTGCAACCCATTAAAATAAAGGTCAGGCTTAGTGTTTGATGAGGCAGTGATATAATAAAGGATATCAAGGCAGAAAAGAGGAGAAGCTGATCATCTGGAGAAGAGGCAAAATTGAGTGATGGCCCATGTGCCTCACTGCTATCTCTCCTAAGTAATGAGAAAGTAAAAGGCTCCAAGCATAAATCAATGGATTCCCTTGTAGCAAACCCATGGGAGAACTTGGATAGGACCAGCACAGACTGGACAGTTTTGGCGGGTCATGAACTGCATCATTGAAGGGAACTTCTTAATAAACAATCTCACAAATCCATTTAAATATTAGTAATATGATATCCTGATTGTTCATATTCTGTCATATTTGTCCTCTTAATGGTAACAATAGTAATAATTCACATTTCTAGGAAGTTTTAAGCGTTACAGATCACTTTCCTTACAACAGTTGCAGGAGATAGTTGGCCCAAGTGTGATTATACTCATTTTACAGATAAAGGAAATCAAGTCTCAGAGAAATCATGTGGTACCTGCAGGATCAGAGATGAGATATGGACTCAGATTTCCTGATGACAAAGTCAGAACTCTTTTCACTAAAATGTACCAGAAAATGGCCTGCATCCATTTTGGCAGTAATCTTAGAAGTAAATCAGGCAGAAAATATTTGTTCAACACCTATTATGGTCCAAGCACAGGGCTAAGGCCTGTTAAATGAGATTTTGTAAGGAAAACACAGAAAAAAGAAAGTTGAAATACTACAGGAAACTTAGATATTCCCTCCAGGATATGGATTCCTCCTTTGACAAGGTTTCAGTGGTTATCTCATCTCTGCCTTCCACCCAGTCAAGGCTTAAGTTTTAGAACTTAAACTCTAGAACTCTATTTTTAGAACTTTACGTTCCATTGGTATAGAACTCTATGTTGCCCTTCTTGGTTTATTTCCCTGTCTAGTTACAATGAGGGACCACAGCCAAGATAGTGTCTTCCAGACCCATATGGGATACGGCCAAGTGAGTCTCAGGAGCATAAATCTCCTCTTAGGCTTTGTACTGCCCACTGAAAGACTCCATATATGATAATACTTGTGCCTCTTCTTGGTTTCCTACTGGCGACAGAAATTTTCCCAGTATTCTCCTAGGTCAACGTCATTAGGAGAAGCACCTGTGTTCACAGAAGACTTACTCATCAAGTAAGTAATCAGTGCCATGACCATGTCCTTTTGGGCAAACCAGGCATGACTAAAAGAGACGCTTGAGTGCTTCATCGCCCACTGAAAAGCTGCCATCCCCCAGAATGGGAACCCGATATTGGGAACTCTCCTGGTCAAATGCATGTAAGTTGTCCTCTGTCAATTAGACTGACCAAAATGAATAAAATGCAGTTTCATGTATTAAAATCCCAAAATGAATAAAATGCAGTTTCATGTATTAAAATCTGGAAAGGCAGATATGCTTTCAAGAGTGTGAAATCTGAGCTCGGCTTCATTTGACAAACACTTATTAAGATCCTACATAGCATTTTATTTAAACATCTCTGTGCAGTTATCGCATAGCCTTGTACATTCCAGTTATTTGTAAGTACATTTTATCTCCCAGTAGACCAAAATCTCCACTAGAAGAGAGACCAGGTCTTGGCAAAACCTAACACAGTATACTTTCTCCCTGCCTAGGAAAGAATTCTAAACAATTGATGCTCAATAAATGTTTGTTGGATGAGTGAATGACCATTTGATCAATTAACAGATGTGTATTAAATGTCTACTCTGTGGCAGGTACCCGGGATACAAAGATAGCTATGAAAATAATCTCTGTCCTGCAGGACCTTATATTCTTTCAGGGTATACATGTATACATATACATATACATATACACACATACGCATCCACATACCTATATACACACGTGTGTATATATGTGCACATAAATATATGCACGTGCATGTATATTTGTGTGTTGATATGCATACACACAAAATTAATACAAAGCTCTTTTGGGATGGAAGAAGTCAGGAATTATAGTATACTGATAAACTATCAGATTCCAACTATTACACCTCCCTCTTGGCCTCTTACATGTATTAACACATTCAAGGAACAACCTTCTTTGTCCATAAGTGTGCCACATGTGTATGGAAGAGAATATAAGGCTTCAGAGATTTTTTGTTTGTTTCTTTTTTTTTTCACAAAAAAGTAGTCCTACAGGTGGTCTAGAAGGTCAGTGAGATCTACTTGAGGTGGGGCTCTGGGATTTTCTCTTCCTTTGCCTTCCACACTAATAGGGCAGAAGATGATTGAATAATAGAATTTCTCACATCTCTAAAAAAAGGGGGTTCAACTCACTGGCTTCTGTGGAACCTTTTGGACCAGAATCTGTGCTCCTATGATCTTATACCATGGCTCCCCTCCATTAGTCCAACTTAGAGATATTTGACCAAGCCTTTCTAAAATTATTTTTTAATATTCAAACATTTTCCTATTAGATAAATTATATAATAGGGAAAGGATTAAAGTAAAATTTTAAGAAAAGCACAAGTCCCTCTCATCTTCAGTGAGTCTGAGTTGTGGGGGTCAGTAGTAGGGATGTCTGAACAAAAAAATTTCTTTATTGTTTCTATCATATTTTATGAGGTCTCTTGTCTTTGACATGTTCTTATATGTAACATTATACATATGTTCCAACAACATCTTAACTGAACTAATTATCAATTCAACTGCAACTATGAATCCATCAATCAACTGTCAAGCATTTACTAGGCACTTAATACATGACAGGCATAGAGCCAAGCACTGGGGAAACAAAGGCAAATGTGAAACAATACTTTCCCTTGAGGAACTTGAATCCTGTTGGGGAGATAATATATATGAACATAAGGATATGAATCATGTATGTTCTGTGTCACCTCTGCTTGTCGTATTTGAATGGCAAGACCAATCTCATTTGAATGACCTTGAACTTAATCAAAAATGCCCTCTAGAATCCAATGGCTTGATGTAGTCATTATAGTGTCACCTGCAAACAGAGATAACTGGGGAATCTCACCTTGAGAGAGGGAATCCCTTGCATTTTTCACCTTTGTGCCAGAAATACTTTATAACATTGGCGAAAAGCTTTGGAAAACACCTTCCTCCCTATCTCATGCCTCACTTCTCATCGATCCTCAATAGATAATCAGTTAATTGAATCAAATTATGTACATGTTTTCATGTGTCATGGAATGTGATATTAGCATTGGTATAAAGGCTGGTTAGATGGAATAGAGTATTGAAGGCTGCATTTTGCTCTTCTGAGTCAAGTGCTTTCTTTTTTTTTTGCCATCAATATATGGTTGTTACAGTGCAATTTTATATTCTGTATACTTTTCAGTTAATTGTGTGGTAAACAAACTGTCTGTTAAAGAAAGTTGAAGAAAACTCCTGCCCATTCCCTTTCCAGATTTTTCTCAAGGACTCACTGTATATCTGCATAGGCCATCCTCATAGTGATTGGCTAGACATAAGAAAACAGGATTAGTAAGAGCCAGGATTTCTTGAGCACGTTTTCTGAGGTAGCAATCCTGTCTGGAATACTCTGCATTCCTTTGAATGCTCTTCTCCTTTGGAATATCTTTAAAAAAATGATTGTGAAGTGCTTTTAAAGAAAATTTACTTTTAGATTATTATTTCATATACAATTTAGAATGGTTTATTGCATTTGGAAATGATGAGAAGCTCGTGTAAAGGTACAGTTCTTACTCCCAGATAGCTTTGTGTCACTTAATCTATAACAGTAGCTAGTATATGGAGAGTGCTTTAAAATTTTCAAAGTACTTTACATACATTATTTCATTGGTTTTTTTTTCCCTCTCACAACACTCCTGGGATATTAGTGCTATTATTTCCCTCATTTTATAGTTCAAGAAATTGAGGCAGAGAGAGGTTAAGTGAATTCCCTAGCGTAACATAGCTAGAAAGTATCTGGGTAAGAGTCGTAACCAGGTCTTCCTTACTACAATTCTAACACTATATACAATGATATCTAGCTGTCTCTGTTTTGCATTGAAATGAAACATAATAATAAAATACCTTTATAATTTTATTTTGTATACATGTATACACATAAATATACATGTGTATATATCTACTTATATATCTATCTATATCTATATCTATCTATCTATCTAGACACTTATGTATTGCAATACCTAGTTCATTCAAGTTTCATTGAATGAGGTGATTCAGAGGGAAAAATATGTATTCAGATTGCCAGTTTGTTACCATATTCTTCTGTGGCTTGGGGATCTTAGTCCCAGCAGCAATGCAAATCATAGCCCCCTCCTGCCCCTTTCCTCCTGTATGATTCTGGTTCATGCATTTTTCTAAATTTGACATGGGGGTGCAGCTAGATGGCACAGTGGATAGAGCACTGGCCCTGGAGTCAGGAGGACCTGAGTTCAAATCCAGTCTCAGGCAAGACACTTGACACTTACTAGCTGTGTGACCCTGGGCAAGTCACTTAACCCCATTTGTCTCGCTAAATCAACCAATCAATCAATCAATAAACAAATTAATTAATTAATTAGACGTAGGAGATTCAGCAAATGTGTTGGGTGCTTCCTCACTCTTAATATCACAACAATATCAGTAGAGTTCCTGGTATGCCTCATTCTTGCCATATGACCCAATCCTGGTAACAATGAGTTAAGAAGATCTGAGTTCTAATCCTGCCTTAGATATATACTAGCTTTTTATTATTTTTTTACTACATTTGCAAACACAAGGCAATTAATTATTCACAGCCTCAATTTCCTCATCTACAAAATGGGGATTAATATTAGGACCTGTTTCATAGTGTTGTTGTTAGGATCATAGCTACCATGTATAAAATGCACTGTAAACCTAAAAGCACTGCAGAAATGCTAATAATTGTTATTATTTTATTGTTGTTGTAAATATATTTCCTGATGGCATATTTTATTCTGGTTCTTTGAAATTAATATATTAAAGCTTAAAACTGCACCAAAGTTTTTGGGACATCTGTTATTTTAGCCTATTCCTATCATCCATCCTGCTTTTCGTTGTTCTCTGAGTGACATTTGTTTCTAACTTTTTGGAGAATGTAGTTTTTCATGACTCATCACCATAGGATTATATAGGTATGGGTGACTGTATCTGGGAGAAATTTAGAGACATTAAAGAAGGCTTATATTTTCCAAACACAAATCATCCTGTCCTTTTCTAGTTTAAATTGTGAACCCAACTTATCAATTTGTCCTGTGTCCTGGACACACACACACACATACACACACAAACACACACACAGACACACACATAGGTGGATAAACTCTAAGTGCATGTTATAAGCTGTATAGTAGACATTCTTCATCCACTTAGTTTTTCCTATGTGGATGCTTGAGTCTCATATCCTGTTATCTCTAGGATAAAATGTAAAATCCTCTATTTGTCTCTTAAAGTCATTCATAAACTTATACTGTGATATCTTTCCAGTCTTGTTATACATTATTTGAACACACACACACACACATACACATACACACACGTTATTATACCTCTACTAACCAGTAACATTGGCTTCCTACTGTTCCTACATCATGCTACTCCATTTCCTAACTTTGAGCATTTTTACTACATGTGCCCCATGCCTAAAACCCTTCCCTTCATCATCTCTACCTCTTAGCTTTCCTGGCTTTATTAAAGTTTCAGCAAATACCCCACCTTCTTCAAGAAGTCTTTTCCAATCCTCCCTAATTTTAATGTCTTCCCTCTGAGACTACACACAATTTATCCTGTGTGTACCTTGTTTGTATGGAGTTGTTTGCATGTTGGTTCCCCTATTGCATCGAGAACCCCTTGAGAGTAGGGATTGGCTTTCCCCATCCTTGTCTTTGCATCCTCAGAGCTTAGGATAGTGCCTGGTACATAGTAGGCACTTAATGAATGTTTGTTGACTAACCCCCAAAGTGGCAGTCACCAAATAATATTTTAAATTTCCACCCTGCCCCCATATGGTGATTAAGCCAATACCTATATTCCTCTTGTGTGAAGCGCGGGATTTCTCCAGGATGCAAGACGAGGATTTTCACTGTGGCACTTCCAGACATCACAGGTTCCCCGTCATCAAAAGCAACAACCTCCAGCTGGGGGGGGGAGGGAATGAATTTAAATAAATAGGATCAAAGTAAAAGAGGGTATTGTCATCAATGTGTGTCTTATATTTGGGTTGGAACAGAAGATGCTTTTTCATCGTGGCCACATAATGAGTTAAAAAAGGAGAAAAAAAATTATTTTTTTTAACCTTTACAGATTAAATGCCAATTCTGTCATTGTAAATAAATAGATAGATAAATGAACAGTAAATAAAATGTACAGAGAACTACAGAAATAGTGAACATGGTGAAAACAGAAGAAAACTCTGGAACTTTAGACACTTAGGTGATATTAGGATACTAGAAATATTGTTGGTGTGATTCTCTTCCTAATGGACATTTATCTTTTTGATAAAAACAACCCCCCCCCCAAAAAAAGCCCTCTGAAAAATATTTAAATAAAACTTATTTAACATCTGAAATTAGTCTAATATTCCAAAGGATTTGTGATGTTATCAATGTGAATATTCTCTTTAAGGATGTTGACCCTAATCCATCCATGCCTGCCAATCTTATGCCACTCTTAACCAGACTCTTTCCTGCTTTCCCATAGGGGATTCCTCTAGTGGGCCTGGTGTTGGGGATAGTGATCTCACTCAAGTTCTTTTGATATCATGGGCATGACAATGAAGCATGTAATTGGTCAATTGCTTTTACCTCATGCTCACCTCATTATCAATTCATGTCATTTTTTTTTAGTTACATAAATGATAACAATTTATTAAAAAAATACACACACACATCTCATTTCTAAAATAGACAGAATTATAACTAGCAATTTTGGTACCTAAGGCAAAAAAGTATAAAATGTATCCTTAAATCTACTTTTTAATTCATAATGTTATTATAAATGCATATGTGTATATTCTAGACTATGTGTATATATGTACATAAGTGTGCATGCATATATGCACGTGTGTACTCTAGATTGGTGTTTTCATCAATGTCATGTACTCCCAGTGTCCCTAA
The DNA here is from genome assembly GCF_900497805.2 of Vombatus ursinus. Taxonomy (NCBI): domain Eukaryota; kingdom Metazoa; phylum Chordata; class Mammalia; order Diprotodontia; family Vombatidae; genus Vombatus; species Vombatus ursinus. Next base: position 20,593,183 of record NW_020954625.1, on the reverse strand, counting down.
TACATATCATATGGCCAAATCACTGAAAATGAAGTCTTAGAGAATTGTTTGGGACACTAAGCAGTGTAGACTCCTGCCCCAGGTCATATAGCTTTGCTAGTATGAGTCAGAGATATAGTAGAACTCAGTTATTCCTGACTCCAAAGTTATTCCACTCTGCTAGGCCATGAAACCTCTTGTGGGAATTGAGACACTTTGCTTTGTAGGAAGAATAATGTTATGATAAATGCTTACATATCAGTGTTATTAATAGTGCCCTCAACTCAGTAGCTTCCTATTTTGATTAATTATACTTTCTAATTATCTCCTAAAATCCTAGGTAGTAACCAGGACTGCTGAAGAGTACATTAGTCCTTTTGTTTTTCACTCTTCAAGGTCGAAACCATGAGCAAATCCCCTGATGCTCTTCTCTATTCATGACTCTGAGAACAGATATAGCTTGGAGGAATCACCATGTGATGAATGAAAGAACTCAGGCTTTATCTAGAAGATGACTCTAGAATTTCAACCTCTGACTTAGCAAAAAATAATTTTAAAACATCCTAAACTTCAGTTAAAACCACAATATATTTGGAGGTAACTACATATTTTAAGCAAAGAAATAACTTCTGACAGACACATGAAAATATGGCTAACAAAATGTGAAATTAGATGGAACTAACTAAAAAGAGCTACAGATTATAAAGCCGTAGCACTTATTGAGCTTGCTTTGGAAACATATATATATATATATATATATATATATATATATATATATATACACACACACATACACATACACATATGTATATATATACACACACATAATATATATACATACACACGCATATACATACATACATATATGTATGTGTATATATGTATGTATATATATGTGTGTGCATGTGTGTGTATGTGTGTGTATGTGTGTGTATATATATATATATATATATATATATATATATATATATATATATCTTTAAGTATTTAAAACCAAGGGGTTTTACTTATGGTTGAAGAGTCATTACAATATTTCTAATATGCTATACCATAGTAGACAGGTATAAATTGGGTATATATGTGTACCAAATTCCAAAATGTCTTAAAGAAAACCAGATCAATTAGATTGTAAATTTCTGCAGCACAAGGACTATATTTTGTCTTTTTTTGTACCCCTAGCACTTGGCATAGTGCTCGGTAGAAAGTACGTAGCTAACAAATTTTTATTCATTGATTGATAACCAAATATTCACAATATCTTCAAAAGAATTTGAAGAATTGGTATCATTTCCAAAGTCTAAAAAAAAAATAACTTGGCATGTAAGAGAAAAAATCAAGAATACTGACAAATCCACGAGCAAACTTGCATCTACCTTAAATATCGTACTGGGTTCTTCATTGAGATTCACTCGAGTGATGACACGTCCTGAATATTCTTCTATGTCAAATATGCTTGCTGGGTAAGGATATTGTTTGTCCTCCACTCGGTACCGCACATGGCTTGCTGGTAACCCCTGGAATATAATTGCATGCTATTAAATTACCATTTACAACATGAAAAGAGAAATTATTGGAAATCTCAGTTACAAAATTCATCTTTCTTTACAAGTGAACAAGATGTTTCTGTGATGTACTTTGCACCATTTAAAAATGTACTAAAACCTAAGTTAGAATAAACTGGGGAGAAGGCCAGTCTGAGTTGGAATCTAAATTGTAGAGTGTTTGAAAAGGAATAATATCCATATCATATTCATCTATATCATATTTGTCTACCCATATCTCTGTCAATATTAACTCTGACATAGATGATGTAGACCTAGGCAGAGATACGGATGGATACAAAAGGGGTGCTCTGTACATCTACAATTATAGATATATAGATACACACTCTATTGCCTTTCCTTCTTTTTTTTGGCAATCACAATCTTCAGAAAGCTCCTAGTGCTTCATACTATAAAATAACAACAGCTCACATTTATATGGATTTCTAAGGTTTGCAAGCTCTTTACTTACATTATCTTATTTGATCCTAAAAAAAAAAGAAAAAAAAATCCCTGGGGTATAGATGTTCTCTACTATACAGATGAAGAAGGTGAGACCAGGAGGGGTAAATTAATTTGCCCAAGGTCACACAGCTAATAAATGTTTAAAACAGGATGCCTGCACTAGACTCAGATAAAAAGTCTTCCTGATACCATATTAAGCATACTATCCGCTATGACATGCTGCCTCTCAAAATGAAAGGTATAAGTTAGATGACATACATAGTTTCTCATGACCCTTGGATCCAATGACTGGTCACTTTGTCAAGACTTGACTCTATAATTCTTTTTTTTTTTGGGGGGGGCATTAGGGTTAAATTACTTGCCCAGGGTCACACAGCTAGTTGGTCTGAGGCTGGATTTGAACTCAGGTCCTCCTGACTTCAGGGCCAGTGCTCTATCCATTATGCAACCTAGCTGCCCCTTGACTCTATAATTCTTGAATCAGTTGCAAGAAGGCTCCTAAACTTTTTGTCTCCATCACCATAACTGTACTGCTTTGGGTTTTATCTCTTCAGTATCCTTTGCAAATGAATTGACAAACTAATCAGGATTCATAGGATTTTAAGATTAGAGATTAAGATCTAAGATTAGAGACTTCAAGATCGTCCAGTTCAGCCCTCGTATTTTGTGAATGAGAAACTTGAGGCACAGGGAGAAGTGACTTGCCCAAAATCCAGCAGGGGTAAGTAGCAGTATAAGAATTTGAACCCAGATCTTTAGCTTTTTCCTCTCTCAGAAAAAAAAAAAAGTTGTATTTAAACAGTGTGGGTTAGAAACTGGTGCTGGAAAGATCCCATGAAGGAGGAGGAAAGCCTTTACTAAGTTTCAGAAAATGACATAAATGGTGCATCACTTGTCTTATAAAATCAATCATCATTTATGAGGGTACGGCAACCATCACTAAAAAAATCTGTATATCCCATTTTACGAGGTGGAAAGAATTCCTCTATTTTGTTATTGTTGCTCAGTCATTTCAGTCATGCCTGACACTTCATGACCCTATTTGGGGTTTTCTTGGCAAAGATACTGGAGTGGTTTGTCATTTCCCTCTCCAGCTGATTTTACAGATGAGGAAACTGAGGCAAAAAGGGTAAAATGACTTACTCCAGCTCACACAACTATCAGGTGTTTGAGGCTGGATTTGAATTCAAGAAGATAAGTCTTCCTGACTTCAGGCTTGGCACTCTATTCACTATGCCACCTAGCTGCCCAACAAAAAAATCATTAAGTAGGAAATTGTGCTGAGGAAACAAAATGAAACAATATCAGCCCTCAAGGAGTTTGCATTCTCTGTCCATTTCCTTGATTTGACAGTAAACCCAGTAAAAGAAAGAATGCAGGGGAGGAAAACAAAACTGATTTCTTTTTCCTTTATTCAGGGAACAAACATTCTCCCAGGATACAGGAAAGGACCAAACAGCCCAAGGTTTTCCCTTTAACTTTTAGGAAAATATTGACCTTCTCAGATCCTATTTCCATTGTAGTCTGGATAGGAAAGCTAGCGTGTGTGTGTGTGTGTGTGTGTGTGTGTGTGCGTGTGCGTGTGAACAAACACTTACTTTTACTGGTCCTTAACTTTTTTTTCCTTTCCTTTTTATTACTGAAATTTAAATACACAATAATAAAAGAAAAAGAAACATTTTATGAACTCCAATATTGAAACTTAAATATAAAATAAGAAAAGAAAAATGTCATATGTACAGCAGAATGTAAGAGAGGATTCAAAATATATAGCAATAAATTTCTATTTCAAGAAAGTCTATATAATAAATATTATGCATTATGTTGAGAGCTGTCCATCTTTTCTTTGCTTCCTTATTAGTTTTATTTTGTTCTCTGCAGTACACTTTTTACTTTGTTCTTTTCTCAGCCTACTTTAAAGGTGTCAGAAATGACCTCAAACACCCCAAAGCAATCTTTGGGTATAAAAAAGAAGCAAGTGTCCAGAACAATGAATGACAATACCCCCCCCCAACATCCATCATACTGCTCCAACCCCATTTAGAATGTTGTGTTCAGTAATGGCCATATTGTAGGAAGGGGGATGCTAAATTTGGCTTATGTAGAGTAGTGGGAGGGAGATCAGAGCATAAGAGCAGAGGTTTGAAAGAACTAGTGATGGTTAACCTTGAGAAGATTTAGAGGAGACAACATGGAAGAATGTTCATGGCCATCACAGGGAAGCAACAGGATGTAGAGAGCTAGCCTCAGAGTAAGAAAGACTTCTGGGTTCAAATCAAGACTTGATACATCCTGGCTGTGTTACCATGGGCAAGTCAATGAATTTCTCAGTCCTTTACACAACTCTATAAGTTTGAGTTGCAGAGGAGGTACCATTTTGTATCATCAAAAGAAGTTCTACACCAATGAAATCACAAACCTAGTTAAAATGTGAATGAGAGATTAGACTTGTTAGACTTAACCTTCCAGAATAGAACTCGTACAATGCGTAGAAACTGAAATGGAAGATGTGGACTCAACGGAAAACCTGTCTGACAATTAGAAGGACCCAAAGGGTCTCCTTTCAGAGGGAATCCACTTCAACTCTTTCATTGTATAGAAGAAGAAACAGAAACTTTGATTCTTTGTGTATCCATGGATTAAAAACCACCACCAGCAGCAGCAGCAGCAGCAGCAGCCTCACCTGTTTGTTATTAGAGTCCTTTGTCAGGACACACTCTTTCAGTGGATTCTATTGCCCTCCCTCCTTATCTCTGCCTTCTGGTTTCCTTTTAGTATCAACTAAAATTTGCACCTTCTAGAGAAAGCCTTTCCCAACCTCTCTTAATAACTTCTCTCTGTCATTTTTTTCCTATTTATCCTAGATAAATCTTGTTTGTACATAATTGTTTGCTAGTTTTATCTCCTATGAGATTGTAAGTTCTTTGAGAACAGGGACTCTTTGGCTTTTCTTTGTATTCCCAGCACTTACTACTTAGTAAGTGCTTAATGAATGCTTCTTGGCTGAATGATTTCAATCTAGAACCATTTCGACAACTCTGTGGGTACTTGTGTCTACATGTTTATGTTGGCTTGGTCATAGCAGAATTGAAGCCAGGAGGACCAAGAAACCAAGGAATGAAATATAGGAAAATTAAGGCTGGAAATTAAAATATAAATGCACTCTAAATTCTGCCATGATTTTAAGTGTAACATTATATCTTAGAATTTACCCCATGTGTTTTTAAGTATAACATTATATCTTAGAATTTACCCCACGTGTTTTATTCCATTTCTTGCAATTTTTCTTGACTTCAGGCTGGACCTAGTTATACTTTAATTAAAGGTCATGTATTACTTGTCTTCCCACATGCCAGCCACCTCGGGACAGCCTAGACAGAGCCTTTCTAATGCAACTCTAATGCCTCTCCCTTTCCTACTCCGACACGATGATCAAATTAACTCTACCATTGTTCCTGGAAAGGTTTTGTCAACCTATTCCTATATGGTCCCTTCACCTTCCCTGAAACATCTAATAATTATAATGATGATGATGGTGATGATGGTATTTGCAAAACGTTTTGCAAATATTATTTTAAGTAATTCTCACACCAATCCTGGGAGGTAGGTGTCAGTATTATCCCCATTTTACAGATGAGGAAAGTAAGGCAGATAGAAATTAAGTGACTTGCCCAGCATCATACAGGTAGTAAGCATGGGATTTGAATTCTGTTTTTTTTTTACTTCAGGCCTAGTGCTCCATCCACTCTACTTTCCACAGACAATACTAACATATATGTATACTTTTCTCCTATTAGAATATAAGTTCTTTGAAAGCAAGGCTTATGTTTCATTTCGTATTTGTATATTCAAAATTTATCACAGTGAACAGCAGCAATAAAGACTCACTAAACATTTTCATTCATACCAGATTCTCAGGAGTAATTTTTTTGGGAAAAAAAAATCAGCCTTAAGGAAATAACTAGAGACAAGGACTGTCCTCCAGATATCTCCCCTTTCCATCCTCCCCATGAGGTCCTCATTGGACTTGTCATGAGAAAGACAGTTATTTTCAGAAGACTCAATATTGAAACTCAATCAGATATCTCTTAGGAGATTTTCAAAGGAGACATGTCAACACAGTGCTTTGTTTCAGGAAGCTTTTTAGAAGTTTGGTCTTGTTTTCATAAGTGAATAATGAAGTGGATGTGATCTCTGAAGGCAACTCCTTTGGGAAATAGACTATAATCAGTAGATGTCCAAATCCCAACAGGGACCTTAGCTGAATGAGCATTATTCAGGACATGTTGCTTTGAAGAAAGGGAAGGGGAGAAAGAAAAAAAAATACTTTGCTTTTGCTAGAAGGCTAGTATCACTGAGATATAAAAATTTCCAAAAGATGAAAACTTGAGGGCTGCCATCTAATTTGTTGTTTTAAATTACTATTAGAAGACTGTTTCATATATCCTGGGCCCCCACAAATACCAGATTCCACACAAAATACATTAAAAAATTTGGTGGAATTTTTTTAAGAAAAATTACTTAAATTTTGTAGGAGTATAAGCAAATGGAAACTGGTGGCTGGTCTAAGTCAAAAAACTGTAAAAATTGTTCAGACTTCAGTGAACAAAATTGTATTCTGCTTTTTTAAATTCAACTTGAAATTTTAGTTATGGCAAACAAGATACAGAGATTTAGAGTTGGAAGAAATTTAGAGATCATTTCAGTACAAAGCTCTCCTAATTTGTTCTGTATTGGAGAAGATGGTTTCTTTTATAAATTTATTCTGTGCCTAACATAATGTCCTAATTAATGCTTGTTTTTGTCTGAAAGTTTTTTTGATGTCTTTTCTTTTTCTATCATAGTCATTTCCAGATGTACTCTGCCTCAATGCAGTGAGCCTTCCACATAAGAAATAATCCCAAGAAACCTGACCCAGTGACCCTATCTCACAGCACTGGCAAAGTATGCCACATTTCCAACCCATAGTTCCCCGCGTCTCACAGGAGAAGAGGGAAATGCATTTCTTCATCTTTACTCCAGGGCTAAGATTAGTTTTTGTATTAGCCTCCCCCTTTAATAAGTGATTATTGAATGGAATTTGTCCTTAAATTTAATTTTGTAAATAGGAACTTGAGGGCCAGAGTACAAAAAATGAATAAATCTAGGTCACAAAGAAAATAAGGGACCAAGACTAGATTTGAGTCGAGATGCTTTGTTTCCCACTCCAGTGTTCTTTGTACGGCTGTCTCTCCTTTGGCTTTCTACATGCCTAAGGAGTCAGGTTGGTATTTTTGTCAATTATGCATAGGAACATAATAGTTTTCTTTTAATTACTAAATGTTCACAAAAACTTAAACACATGACAACATCACTGTCAAAAATTGAATTCACACTTCTTTTAAGACTACCAATATGGCAGGCATAAGGCTGTGTTTAATGAGGAAGGTTCTCCGAAATTTCATGGTTTTTGACCATAGCTGGAGGCTCTTTGAACCACTTAGGGATTTATATTCACACCCAAGAATTCAGCAAATATTGTTTTTCCACATAGCATATTGTTTGGAAATTAGGACTTTAATCTTTCAGTGTAAGGAAAGAGTGCAGCTTTCCCCATACTCTATAGCATGAGAATTAAAGTCATACATCATAGTGGTGAGGAAAAACACAAGCAACTCCAATAATCATTATTTGGGGCATGAAGGCCCCACTGGAGATGCTCTATTCCCTTGCCTTCAGACAAGACCTCCTGGGCATACTTGAGCTAGATTTTTTAAGACCATTCAAAAATTAGATTTCATAACTGGCCTCAGAAACCCACTTCAGCATTTGATATTCTTTACAATCTAGAAGGTCAGTGGACCATAGATTTAGAACTGGAAGTGACTTTAGAAGCCATCAAGTCCAATTCCCATTTTACAGATGAGAAAACCAAGGCATGCAGAGATTAAGTGATTTGTCCATGATAGCACAACTTGCAACTGTTTTTGCCTTTCTTTGTATTCCCAATGTGTAGAACAGAGCCTACATAGCCATAATGGACGAAATTGATGAGTGAATGAAGCAGTTGAGACAGGATTTGAACCTGGGACCTTCTAATTTCCATTCCAGTGTCCTATCTTATACGTTACGCAACCACTCAAGTCCTTCCTTAAATCTGATCCAAACTCTCAAGCTAGAGAATAAGGCTTGATAATTACGAGATATAGAGCAGCTTGATATATTTTTCTGCTTTGAAGATTACCATTTATATTCTAAGGGGAAACAACAATATTTTCATGAAGAAACTTTGTCTCCATTGGGACATAAAGGAAAAAAAATTGCTAGAAGCCTGGAGATCTGGATTTGAATTCATAATCCTGGCTCTATGTTTACTACCATGTGAATACAGACACCATCAACAATCATTTGTTGTTGTTTTTCAGTTGTTTCAGTTGTGTGTGACACCATTACCCCACTTGGGGTCTTTCTTGTAAAACATACGAGAGTGGTTTGCCATTTCCTTCTTCAGATCATTTTACAGATGAAGAAACAGAGGGAAACAGGGTTAAGTGACCTGCCTAGGGTCACACAGCTAGTAAGTGGCAGAGGCCAGCTTTGTGCTTATGAAGTTGAGTCTTCCTGACTTTAGGCTATCCACTGTGCCACCTAGCTGTCCAAAACATTTAGTTCCTACTATGTGTCAGGCACTGTGCTAGATATATTAATTTCCCTTTTATGAGAATCAGGTTCCTCCTCTATCATCTGAAGTGGTTATAATGTGATATTTCTAAGGTCCTTTCAAGTCATAAATCTGGTGATCCCACAAATATTTCCAATTCTTTCCTTTCGGGTCTTCTTTTTTTTCTTTTCTTTTAATATGTTTTTGTGTCTCTTCCCCGTTGCCTCTGACTTTGTGAGGTGCAGTCTGCAACAAACTTTAATATTCAAGATTATTAGGTAGTTTTATTTCAAAGAAAGCAACTTTTTTAAGAAATGCATGCCAAGTTATACATGCTTAATTTGTATTGTGGGCAGGCACCAGCCAGATTTTTCTGTCATTCTGGCAGATATGCCAATCACTAGTACCTATTAAGCGGAAACACAGTTGGTCATTAGAGTCAATCTAAGCCTTCAATATGAGATCATATAAAGAATTTCCATAAGCAACAGTTTATGAGATGGAATCTGGAAAGGGCCTTCTTATTTCTTTTATATGTTAGGTGGATTCATGTATACAGTACCTTTAGTGATTAAAGTTCTACTTTAATACCTTATCATGGCACATAAGTGCTAATCGTCCATCACAATCTGGAAAACTTTCTAATATAAGTCTGACATCTGTAAGTTAGCTGAGTTATGTTTACAATCAATATTACCTTCACACTTTCTAATCATGAGACCAACAGTCCAGTGTGAGCCCTTATTCCCTTTCATTAGGATTGTTACAGCATTCTCTTAATATGACTCCATCTTCCAGTTCTTCCCTCTCCAATCCAGTCTCCACTCACCTGTCAAATCATCTTCCTACAGCACAAGGATGGTCATGTCCCTCCCCTGCTCTGGAAGAGCAATGATTCCCTTCAATGATTCCCTAATAATATTAAGATAAAATATCAATTTCTTAGTTTGTAGTTAAATCCTTTCACAATTTGGCTGTAGCCTACCTATGAAGGTTGATTTCATACTACACTGTCCTTGATATCTTCTATGTTCCAGACATACTCCCTTACTTGTGTCTCTTAAAATATTTCATTTCATTCAAAGCTCAGATCATATGTCAAATACTATTGAGAAACTATAGGAAGAACTATGGAACACCTTTCCCATTGGCTTTTATTCTGAATTCTCTTCTTTCCTCTTTTTATACCATTTTTTTTTGGCTAAGCAATAGGGTTAAGTGACTTGTCTAATGTCAGACAGCTAGTAAGTGTTATGTGTCTGAGGCCGGATTTGAACTCAGGTCCTCCTGAATCCAGGGCCTGTGCTCTATCTACTGTGCCACCTAGCTGCCCCCTTTCTATACTATTTCACTTAGTGATCTTATCAGCCCCCAATCGTCAATCAGACAATAAATATTTGTTGAGCACCTACTATGTGCCAGACATTGTGTTAAGTGAAATTGTCATAGCTTATGCTAATGATTTTCAAATTGATCTATCCTACCCTAAACTTTTTGCTGACATCCAAACTCAAATCTCCAACTGTCTTTCACACATCCTAAAGCAGATGTCCAATAGAAAGCTTAAATTCAACATGTCCAAAACTGCTCAATATCTTTCCTCCTAAACCTTCCCCCAACCTTCCATGTTACTGCAGAGCACAATACCAACCTCTCATTCCCTCATGCTCGCAACCTAGAAAGCACCCGGATTCCTCTTTAGTTCTGAACTCTCAGATCCAATCTGTTGGATCTTGGGACAAAGTGAGGCCCTAACAAGTCCCTGAACAAAGAAGGAGGTTTATTTTGCCCTAACACAGCAAAGGTATAGTGGCACTTCCTGTCTCCATATGGAAACTCCTCTGATCAGTATGCCAGGGTTTGGCGACCGTATGTGGTCTCAGGCACCCATGAAGTCTCAGATACTTGAACAATTACATATAGCTGGGACCTTTTATATCCCAGACCAGAAAGCTGCACTGGGGAAGCTGGTACCAATCATGGTCCAAAGTGGGGGAAGAAAATAAGGAAGTCAAAGAAACTTTGGCCACAAAAAGCTAATCCTATCAGACATGGGATATAATGGGAAGGGGTGGTGAGATGGGATAGAACTAGATAGGTTCAGCAGATGGTGACTCTCATAAAAGCAGAAAGTGGTTGCAACCTTCACGAAGGAATGATGAATTCATAGTTCACTGAAAAATCAATTGTAGGAATACACTGGTGATTTTCGAAAAGCAAGATCAAAAGCATTTATATTTATGGTTATGATTGCCACAGACTGAAGTGTCCTCATGATTATGGGATTCTAAAAAGGAAATTGATCTTCTCTCCTTAAATTGGTAGTCAAAAGCTTTTTCCACATCTATTGAGATGATCATGTGGTTTCTGTTAGTTTTGTTGTTGATAGCATTCTGCAAGGATGGAGAGGCATTTCCCACCATCACTCCTGAATAAAATAACTAGAAAACTTTTTCAGATTGCTTGATTGTTATATGGACAGGGAACAAAGATAGCATTTGCACGGAGATGTTTGTTGTATAAAATATGCTTTAAAATTCGATCAACAAAGGATAATTTCATGACTTATTTAAGGGAACATTAAAATAACTGTTACAAAAGAATGCTTTTATGTTGATGGTGATCATAGAAATAAAATTCTAACTATATTTTTAGAAGAACAATATCTTTTTGTAATAATAAAAGTGCCTTATGTTTGTATAACTTTTTATGGTTTATAATATGTAACACTTCATTTATGTATATTTCACATATTTTTATCCCGATAATCTTGTAAGTATGGAGAATAAGTATTATGAAACCCACTTTACAGATGAAGAAACTGAAGTAATATAAATCACTCATGCCTCTCAGCAAGAAACCCTGCTTCCTTCTCAGAGATTCCTCCAACTTCTCTTAATCCATCATGGCTACTTTCCAGCAGCTGGTAGGCAAATGGCAACTGACTAGAAGTAAATGATTTCAGGAACACATGAAAGAACTGTAAGTGGGCATAGCCATGAGGAAAATGACTACTGTGGCTAAAACAGATGTTTCCATCTCTTTGAATGAATATAAAATTACTATTAAGATAGAGTGATATCACTTGGAAACTGAGTGAGAAGCTTGAAGAAACCACAGGAGGTGACAGGAAAAGTCAGACAATTTTGACCTTCACCAATGATGAACTGGTCCATCCGTTCATATGCGATAGGAAGAAGAGCATAATAACTAGTAAACTAAAAAGATGGAAGGTGGGCTGAGTCATGAGCAAGGTCACCTGTCAAAGAATCTATGAGAGCAGAATGGAGAAATTTCATCTTCACAAGGAGTAGCAATTAGATGTTGTGAATGAAACAATTTAAATTAAAGGAACAGATCACCACCAAAAAAAAAATTATCATAGAAAACTGTCCTGATATTCTAGAACCAGAGGGTAAAATTGAAATGGAAAGAATCCACCAGCACCCCCTGAGAGAGATCCCAAAAGGAAAACTTCCAGGATTATTATAGCAAATTTCCAGAGCTCCCAGGTCAAGGAGAAAAAACATCCAGAAAGAAACAAATGAATATCAAGAAGTCATAGTCAGAATAACACAAAATGTGGCAGCTTCTACATTAAAAGATTGGAGAACTTAGAATATGATATTCCAGAGGGCAAAGGAGCTAGGATTACATCCAAGAATCACCTACTAACCCTTAAGGAGAAAAATGAATATTCAAAGAAATAGAGGACTTTCAAGTATCCTTGATGAAAAGACCAGAGTTGAATAGAAAATTTGACTTTCAAATACAAGACTCAAGCAAAGCATAAAAAGGCAAACAGGAAGGCGAAATCATAAGGGGCTTAATAAGTCTAAATTGTTTATATTTCTATATTGGAAGATGATACCTGTAACTCATAAGAACATTCTCATTATTAGGGCAGTTAGAAGGAGTATTTATAGATGGGGGCACAGGTGAGTAAAATACGGAGGGATGATATCTAAAAAATAAATTTAAGTGGTGAAAAAAGAATGTATTAGGAGAAAGAAAAAGGTAGAGGTAGAATGGGGTGAATTATTTCACATAAAAGAGGAAAGAAAAGGTTTTTACAATGGAGAGGAAGAAGAAAGAGTGAGTGAATCTTACTCTCATCATAATTGACTTAAAGAAAGAATAACATACACACCCAATTGGGGATATCAATCTATCTTACCCTACAGGGAAGTAAGAGGGGAAGAGGATAAGAGAGAAGTAGGGGTGATAGAAGGGAGGGAAGATTGAGGAGGGCATAGTCAGAAGCAAAATACTTTTGAGGAGGGACAGGGTGAAAGGAGAGAGAGAATAGAATAAGCAGCAGAGGAAATAGGATGGAGGGAAATACAGTTAGCAATAGTAACTGGAAAAAAAAGTTTTGATAAAAGTTTATTTGATAAAGGCTTCATTTCTCAAACATATAGAGAACTGGGTCAAATTTATAAAAAATAAAAGACATTCCCCGATTGATAAATGATCAAAATATATGAACATTTTTCAGGTGAAGTAATCAACGATATTTATAGCCAAATGAAAAACTCTCTCTAACTCACTATTTATTAAAGAAATTCAAATTAAAACAATTCTGAGGTACTACCTCATACCTATTAGATTGGCTAATAGGGCAGAAAAGGAAAATGAGAAATGTTGAAGAGGACATAGGAAAAATGAGACATGAATTCACTGTTGGTTGAGTTTTGAACTGATTCAACTATTCTGTAGAATAATTTGGAACTATGCCTAAAAGACTATAAAACCATGCATACCCTTTTACCTGGCAATAATACTACTAGGTCTGTAACCTAAAAGAGATAAAAAGCAAGAAAGAAAAGGACATATATGTAGAAAAATATTCATAGCAGCTCTTTTCTAGTCCCAAAGAATTGGGAATTGAAGGGATACTCATCAATTGGGGTATGTGATTATGAACAAATTGTGTTATGTGATTATAATGGAATATTATTGTTCTATAAGAAATGATGAGCAGGATGCTATTAGAAAAACAACTGGAAAGAGTGATGCAGAGTGAAATGTACTGTATACAAAGTAATAGCAATATTGTAGGATGATCAGCTGTGAATGACTTAGCTATTCTCAGCAATGCAATGATCCAAGACAACTCTGAAGGACTTATGATGAGAAATGCTATCAATCCCCAGAGAAAGAACTGATGGTGTCTTAAAATTGATTGAAGCATCCTTTTTTTCTTTTAGCTTTCTTTATTTTTATTGAGTTTTTTTTTATCTGTTTGCTTTCACAACATGGCTGTATGGAAATGTTTTGCATGACTATACATGTATGACCTATATCAAATTGCTTGCTTTCTCAATGAGGGAGTTGGGGGAGGGGAGAATGGAGAGAATTTGGAACTTTAAATTTTAAAAATGAATGTTAAAATGTTTTTACATATATCTGGAGGAAAATAAAATATCAAAACGATAAACAAAAAATAGAGTTATGTAGAACATTGAAAAATAAAGTGACTTGACCAGGGTCACACAGCTAATAAGGGACTGAGGCTGAATTTGAACCTAGGTTCTCTTAAGTCCCAAACCAGATCTCTATCCATGACACAATGCTGCCTCTTGAGAGCAGCATAAAACTGTCATCTAAAAACCTTGTGTCATATTTTACTGAAAACAATTGAGGCCATTTACAGAGAGCTCCCTCTTAAACCCTTTTCCTAATCTTCTATATCTCAAACACTTTTGGTCACTATGTCCTCCTTCCATGTATCACATGAAGTGATAGCCTTACACCTTATCATCAAGATTTTTGGAGACACCATTTTCCAGAGCTAAGTTCTAGCAAGTAGGCTGTGCCCTGAGCTTAGCATAACAACAACCATTTGTGCTCACCCTCTGGATGATCTCAACCTCTGGCAAAATGTATTGCTTTAACCAGTACCAGGTGTTCTCTGAGGTATTTATGATTTTCCTCTTAATCAATGACTACTTAGATTCATTGGAGCTTCCTTCTTTTTCTCCAGGGAACTGAGAACCATTAACAGCCCATGTGCTGCAGCAAAAGTGATCCATCAACATCTACTGACATTCTAATAATCCCTGTTTCTTGTAACTGCTAAGTGAACTGAACCAGAGACTGCACTCCTTTTCCCACCACACTAACTCTGGTTCTGTACCCTGCTGAACAATCACACGGCTTAAAGACTTTTATGCAATGACTCTGATGACTTAAGAACTGTACTGATAGGACTCCAGAACACCTGTATTATACCAAAAAAAATGCCTCAGGAATGGGCCTACCATGGGAACTGTTTACTCAAGACTTAAAGATGACTGCATTGCTTTCTGCATTTTTTATAGTTTTCAGGCTTAGAAGTCCTACCCCTGCCCAACATACTAAGCCCCCCTCCTCAAGAAGTTATATTTCCATTTACAAGCATGTTATTCACTCTGAAATTAAGCTTCACTTTGATTGTTGACTCTCCTGTTTCTAGCCTGTTTTATTCAGCTTTGGCCACCCACAGGTTAGAGACTGCTTCCAGTCTGTTGACATTATTAAGGCTAACCTCTATGTCTGCTGAAGAGAATCCATTCAGTAACATCTCCTCCACCAGATTGGCTTCTCTCTTGAACTCACTCTATCATTTGTCTTCAATATTTCCATTTTTATTGGCTCCTTCCCTACTGCTAACAAACATGTCCACATCTCCTTCATATTAAAAAAACAACAACATTACTTTATCCTAACATCACTGCTATTCTCTGATTTTTTTCTCTTTTTCAAATCATTATTCTAGCATTTTCTTGATAAATTGAGTTCTTATCTCTCTCTCTCTCTTTCCCCCCCACAGTTCCCTCATGCATTAAAAAGGCAAGCAAAATGATACCAATTATACATGTGAAATCATGGAAAACATTTCCATATTAGCCATATCACAACAACAAAAAAAATCAAGAAAATAAAGTGAGAAAATTATACTTCAATTTGCACTTAGAGTTCTTCAGTTCTCTCTTTAGAGGTAGATAGAATTTTTTTTTAATGATGAGTGTTTTGGAATTGACTTGGATCATATTGATCACAGTATCCAGGTTTTCACAGCTGATCAAAATTACAACATTGCTGTTATTGTACAAGATGCTATCCATTTTTGCATCAGTTCATATAGGTCTTGCCATGTTTTATTTTTTCCCTGAAATCAACCCCCTCCATCATTTCTTATAGCACAATAGTACTCCATGATAATTATATGCCACAAATTGTTCAGTCATTCCCTAATTGATGAGCATCCTCTAAATTTCTGATTCTTTGCTACCACAAAGGAGCTACTATAAATATTTTTGTACATAGAGATCCATTGCCTTTTTCTTAGATATCTTTGGGGTACAGATCTAGTAGTGATATTATTGGGTCACAGTAGATTCACGATTTTATAGCCATTTGGTCATAATTCTAAATTAATCTCCAGAATGCTTGGACAAGATCACAACTCCACCAATAGTGTATCAGTGTACCTATTTCCCCTCATTCCCTCCAACATTTGTCATTTCTGATTGGTGTGAGATGGTACCTGAGGTTTTATTTTTTTTTTAAATTTGTATTTCTCTAATCAGTGGTGGTTTAGAGTATATTTTCATGTAAGTCTAAATTGCTTTGAGTCCTTCTTTTGAAAACTTCCTGTTCATATCCTTTTGACCATTTTTCAATTTGACTCATTGCCCTATATATTTGAGAAATGAGGCTTTTATCAGAGAAATTTTTGGTCAAAAAACACTTTTGCTATGACTTCATTGTCTACAGTACCTTTTTAGCAAAATATAGTTTTAGCAAAATATAGTTTCCCCAATTATTTGATTTAATTAGGTCTATTTTTGCTTTTGCTTTACCTGAGATCATGACTGCTACCCCTGCCTTCTTAACTTCAGCTGGACCATAATAACTGCAGCCCTTTATTTTTTAACATTGCATGCGTCTTTCTGTTTCAAGTGTGTCTCTTGTAAATGACATTTTGTTAGATTCCGTTTTTGAATCAATTCTGCTCTCCACTTCTGTCTTGTGAGTGAGCTCACCCCATTCCCATTCACGGTTATGATTACTGTGTATTTCCCTTCACATTATTTTCTTCTTTATTTTTCTTTCCCTTTTTTATCATCTCTCTTCAGAAGTCTGTTTTGCTTCTGACCACCATCTCCTTTTATCTATTCTACCTTTTACATACTAATTCCCATGTCTTTTATGCCTTCCCTTTCCCATTTTCCTATCTGGTAAATAGATTTCTACTCCCAACTGAGTGTGTGTGTGTGTGTGTGTGTGTGTATGATATATGTGTGTGTGTATGTATATATATATATATACACACACATATATATACATATATATATGTATACTTTCTTCTTTGAACCAATTCTGATGAGAATGAGGTTCAAACATTGCCCACTACCCCCTTTTGTCCCTCCAATAAAAAAAGTTCTTCCTTATTCACCTCTTTTATGTGAGATAATTTTCTCTTTTCTAACTTCTCCTTACCCCTTCTCCTAGTATATCCCTCTTTCTCACACCTTCATTTTTTTGGAGGAGAGCTTCTCAGTGTGACTGACTCACGTTCAAGCCTTCTGTTCAAGAAGATTCCTGCTAACTACTGTAATAATGATACAGTCCTTGGAAATTACATGTATCATCTTCCCATGTAGGAATATAAACAGTGTAATTTGAGTCCCTTTATACTCTTTCATGTTTACCTTTTTATTCTTCTCCTGAATCTTGAATTGGAAAATCAAATTTTCTATTCAGCTCTGGTCTTTTCTTCAGTAATGTTTGAAAGTTCCCTGTTTCATTAAATGTCCATTTTCTCCCTGTAGGATTATATTCAGTTTTGAGAGGTAGGTGATTCTTGGTTGTAATCCTAGCACCTTTGCCTTCCATCATATTATATTCCAAGCCCTCTTCTCCTTTAAGGTAAAAGCTGCTAAACCTTGTGAGATCCTGACTATGGCTCCTTGATACTTGATTTGTTTCTTTCTGTCTGTTTGCAATATTTTCTCTTTGAACTGGGAGCTCTTTGATTTGGCTATAATATTCCTGGGAGTTTTCATTTTTGGATATGTCTCAGGAGATGATTAGTGGATTCTTCCAATTTCTAGGCAGTTTTCTTTAATAATTTCTTGAAATATAATGTCTAGGCTTTTTTTTTTTGAAGTATGGCTTTCAGGTAGTCTAATAATTCTTAAATTATTTCTCCTGGATCTGTTTTTGGTCAGTTTTTTTTTCAAGAAGATATTTCACATTTTCTTCTATTTTTTTTATTCTTTTGACATTTTTTCCCCCAAAGCCTAATGGAGTCCTTCTCTAATTCTAACTTTTAAGGAATTACTTTCCTCAGTGAGTTTTTGTACTATGTTTTTTTTTTCCCATTCAGACAGTCCCATTTTTAAGGTGATGTTTTCTCCAGTATTTATTATTATTATTATTATTATTAAGCTGTTGACTCTCTTTTCATAATTTTATTGCATCACTCTCCTTTCACCTTTTTTCCTCCACCTCTCTAATTTTTAAAATCCTTTTTAAGCTCATTCAGGAGTTATTGTTAAGCTTATGTCCAATTTAACTATCTTTTTTTTCTTTGTGGCTTTGTTTGTAGATGTTTTGACATTGTTATCTTCTTCCGAGTTTGTGTCTTGCCCTTTCCTGTCAACATAGTAGCTTTGTATGTTCAAGTTCTTTTTTATTGTTTTGTTTATTTTTGCTGACTATTTCTTGACTTTTAATTTTATGCTTAAGTTAGGCTGTTGTGAGAGTTAGACAAGGGTTAAGTTTCCACAGAGGTGAAATAGTGCAGAGGGTTATCAAAACAACTCAAGGAAACAGTTACACTGCAGGTGGGCTTGGGCTTAGCCAATTAGAAGTAAGCTGATGGTTCCATGTAGACCCCAAAATCAAGATAAGAGCAGATCTGGTCGAGTTCAATCAGGGGACAAGGTTAAAGCATGCTTAGTGGACCTCAGGCATAATAACTTCTCTGCAGGTGGGGTGGGGCAATAGCACAATTGTTGGCACAATAGGGTGGGAAAAGGGGGCATTCCAGAGGCATTCCAATCCAGGCCTGAGAGGTTTCCTGCCAAAACTAACTGCATAAAAGCACCCTAGCTTCTGTACTCAAGGCCCACCCCTCCTGAAGAGGGGTGGAGCCCACTTCTGGCCGGAAATGTCTAAATCCTCTGGAATTTCTCTGTAATAAACTTTTCTGGATACTAAATTTTTGGTGTCAAGTGTGTTTCTAACAGCTCTGCTCTCGGTGTGGGAAGAAGACTGTCCCAATCTTCAGGTTTTTTGTGCTGCTATTTTCAGAGGTAGTTCTGGGGGAATCTTTAAGTTTTCAGTGCTTCTGAGGTGGTGTTTTCTGGACACAGGTGTTTTCACTATTTTCATGTCCTGTGCTCTGTTTTTTTTTTTTTTTTTTTCCCTGGGAAGGGACCTTGCTCCCCTGCAGCTGCACTCATATTGACCCTGGAGCTATGAACAGGTCCTATGTTTACCTTCAGCTACAAGCACTAGTACTCATTTCTGCCCTTAACTGAGATCAGGGCCCCTGCACCCTTATGAGGGACCACAACCACTGTCCTCTGCCCTGAGATTTTAACCAGGGCTCCTACTGCCCTCCAGCTGCAAGTTCTAGTGCTCTCTTGGCTCTGGAAAGGTGACCTGGGATTATGTCTGGGCAATGCAACAGGGTCCTGCACCTGATGCTAGCAAAATGTCCCATGTAATCTCTTTGATCAGTTTTCCCAAAACCTTTACCATATCTGGGCTCAGAGCTCCTGAAGTTGCTGGTGCCGATACTACAACTTCCTTCAAATCTCACTGCTGGTACTGCTGCCCTTTGTGCTCCAGGTCACTCTAGACTGGTCCCCACCATCATGTCATAGATGTCACCAGACAAGCTCCTAAGTTGTCTTAGTCTCGAAAAATGTCTCATCCTAACCTTTTGTTGACTCTGCTACTGCATAATTTTCAAACAAATTTAAAAGAATTTTTTTGGAGGGAAATTTTGAGAGAGTTAAACTGAGTTGCCACCTTTACTCCACCATCTTGACTCCTATCAAACAATACGTAGGAGATACTATCCTTTTTGGTCCTTAGCACAAAGCCTGGTCTATGATAAACATTTAAGAAATCTCTCTTTTGTTAATTGGTCAGTCCATCTACTTAATTATCTATGCAAAGTGCAGGGTAGGAGAAGAAAGTTAAGACTTAAAAGATGACTTCACAAGGGACAGAAGAACTCCATCTGGTGACAAAAGAATTTAATTCTTAAGAATTGAAAGAATGCTAAGTCCCTCTCCTCACTCCCTCTACAACAGTTAATGGTTCTTACTCAATCCCATTTCCTTTCCATTTTATTGTCAAATAGAAGGATTTTTATTAGCTAATTCTGAACCTTTTCTGGATTGGGAGACACAAAGGCATTTTTTTTTGATTACTCTAAAATATTTGTGAGCCAAGGGAGAGGTAGGTGGAAGGCAGACACATTTAAAATGCTTTTTATGTTCTCTGCCAACTACAAGCCAAGATTTATGAGTCCTGAATTATGTTGTGGTCTCCTTTACTATTGAAGATTTAGATCTGATCATATATTCCTCTGTGCATTTATAGCTCTGAACACACACCACAAATCCACTGTGGGATTTAGATAATCTCTGTGAGTTTCACTGACCTCTAGACACACTGGCTGGTTCCTTTGCAAATTCCCTAGCTTTATTACAGGAGGGACAGGTCACATAAATTCTTCCCTACTTACTGTCTTTGATCTTGTCAGCCCAAATAGTCAAATGCAGTTGAATATACAACTGGAGAAAAAATGAATGCCTCATTCTCCAGGTTGGTTAACCTGGGGAATCACTCCTTCTGTAGGCATGTCAGTAGAATGCAAACTTCCTAGGGGCAGAACTGTCTTTACTTTTATCTTTGTTTTCTCAGTCCCTAACACATTATAGCAGAGTAGGAATGTCAAGATGGGTCTTGCTCTAGGCAGTATTTATGGCCTTGTTACTCCTATTCTCTCATAAAGTACTCTGTTCTCCCAGTTCAACAAATTATCTTAAGTTTCCTTATTAGTGTACATAGTTACTTCTCCCCCCACCCCCAAGAGATTGTAAAGGCCTTGAAGTAGGGCATGTGATTTGAAATGGAACAGTCAAAGTCTTTTTAGATTATTCCTAGCCTGGAGGACTTTCCAGAGGGTAGATTTTTTTTTTTTTCAGGACAACTCAAAGAATAGTTAAGAGCATACTACACTGGTCCCTTTTCTTCCAATTTTACTCCATTTATCACTTCAATTACTCCATTGCCTTGGAGTTAGTGAAGAAACTAGTATCAATATGGTAATGATAGCAATAGGCCTCTGGAAACATTACAGAACTAAATTTACAAGTGCACCATAGTTACCAAGGAATTGTAATCTCACTGAAAAGTTAAGGTTTTTGAATTTTACTACAAGGGGATATGGCTATTAAGGACACAACCAAGTCAGCCAGAGGTCAACTAAAGGAAGGCACTAGAATTAAGGGGGAGAATTTTAGTTGGTACTTAAAGGAAGCCAGGGAGTTTTGGTAGTTGGAGTAGAGGAAGGAGAACATTTTAGTCATTGGAGAGAGCCAAAGAGAATGTCCAGAAAGAAGATATGGAGAGTCTTGTTTGTGGAACAGCCAGATCAGTATCATTCCATCAAAGAATATCTGTTGGGGAGTAAAGTGTAAAAAGACTGGAAGGGTAGGAGAGGGCTAGGTTATAAAGGTCTTTGAATGCCAAACAGAGCATTTGCATGTGTATATGTAAATGTATGTATGCACACACACATGCATGATCATGTATGCAGCATGTGTATGTATATTAAACAGGTATGTGCGTGTATACCCCATGACGTATGTACATGCATGTGTACATGTGTAATTTATTATATTTCAGGTGTGCGTGCATATATGGAATACATACATGCATATTTTGATGCACGTGTATATGTATGCATATACATTATATGCATGCACATGTGCATGTATTGTTTGTTTATACTGTATATGTACACATATATTTATGTTTATATGTACATGTGTGCATGTATGTGTATATCCCTGGAGGTGACACACGATTTCAGAACAGAGAAAGCCAAAGGAGAAAAAAAAAAGCTTCTGCACATTCTACGTTAGGGGTCAGTGCCTTAACTTAAAATGTTTTGCATCATTCCAGCTGAAGAAAGTGGAGTATCAGCCAGTCTACCCAGTGACTGAAGGTATAAGAAAGGCTGCCACTGCTCATTAAAGAGTGAGCATACATTGGGGCCCCATTTTCCCTGGAGAAGAGTCCAATGGCCCAACAACCTGAACTTAAGTTCTTTGTACATCATCTACTACCTGCATGACCCTAGATAAGTCCTTTAACCTCTCTGAGTCTCAGTTTTGGGAAGTCAGATTGGAATCATACGACACAAGCTCTAACAACATGAACTTTCCAATCTTTCAGGAGATGAAAGGTTGGGGCATAAGTAACTATATTACATATGTAGGAACATGGCAAAGACACATGAGAAGTACTAAGTGACATAAGTATTTGGTTGAGAAGAGGAAACTTTTCTAAGGAGAAGGAATCAGAGAAGGCTGCTGTGTGAAGTAACTGGGATCTGACCAGAGACCTGAATCATAAATAACTCAGAAAGAACATTCTACACAGAGCCATGCGTTGCAATATCTTGCTGGTGTGCCTGTCTGTCTCAAGTCTTTCCCTACTTCAATCTATCCTCTATTCAGCCACTATAGATTTTCCTAATACACAGATTGGGCCATACCATCCTTCTACCCAATAAACTCCAATGGTTGTTTCCCTATTGCTTCCAGGATGAAATTCAAAACTCTGCATAGTTTTTGAAGATCGTTGTAGACTATTTGTCTCTTACCTTTCCATTCTTCTTGCATCTTATTTCCTGCCAAATACTTTTTAATGCAGTGACATTGACCTCTTTATGTTCCAAGAACAAGAAACAATCTCTCATCTCTGGACATTTTATCTCACTGGTCCCCTGCCTGGAATGCTCTCCCTCCACATTACCCTGAATTTCCCTGGCTTCCTTTGAGACCCAACTAAAACCCATCTTCCACAAGAAGTCTTTCCTATCCCCTCTTAATGTTAGCACCTTCTCTCTGCTGATTATTTCGAATTTATTACACACACACACACACACACACACAATTTATTTGTGGACATTTGTTTGTTGTTTTCTTCATTAGATAATGAGCTGCTTGAGGTCAGAGATTATCTTTTGCCTATTTTTTGTTTCCTTAGTGCTTAGCACAGTGTTTGGCACATGGTAGGCACTTAATAAATGTTTATTGATTGGTTCATGGAACAGTGGGTAGTGACAGAATGAGGGCCTAGTCTTCACTGGGGGAATGTAAACTATGTGAAAGAGTAGAATACTGGGAAGAATGTTTCAGAGGCAGAATGGACAGGATTTTACAATTGATTAGATGTGTCAAGTGAGAGAAAGAAAGAATTAGAGGGAACAACCAGGGTTTGAACATTTCGTGACCTGAAGAATGATGAAACTATGGGATGGAATAAAAATGGATTTGGGGGAAAATATTCAGTTCATTCTATTAAGCTAGGTTTAGATTCTTAAAATATTTTAAATGATTCCAGGCTTCTTTCTACTGTTATCTTTTCACCATTGATGGACCTACATGATGTGGCTGTAAGTCGTGATTATCAAGATCATAGAAAAAGAAGTGTCAGGTGGCCCACTGTGATGGAAAATTCACAAAGAGTTTGTGGCATATTACACATGGTACTTTGACTCAGAAGCAGGTATAAATGATACTATTAGTGAAGTGACATAATAGAAAAGGAGGTGAGCTGTTCATGTAGCAAGATTGAGAGATAATGGAGGTATAACTCCAGTGCTGAAATGGGATCCATGAAACTAATGGCATCCTAGTAAAGTCTCCAGAATGGTGTCTAGATCTTCTGTTGAGGAGTCACAGGAAAATGGATATATGTATCCATCCCTCAGGATGAAAAAATGTGGCAGGATCATAATTTGCACTAGTGGAGAGAACACCTCCACTCAAGGGGTAGTCAATTCATCAAGTTATTGAAATACCATTTCATCAGAGACCACTCTCAACAACATTGAAGGGAAACTCTTGATTTTAATTTGAGACTTTACTGAATAAGCATTCCTATGATAAATTGGGGATTTTGGGCCTGGAGAAGAAGCTGTGTGCTGTCTTAAAGAACTTGAAAAGTTGTCAGTTGGAAGAAGAATCAAATTTGTTCTTGGTCTCAGAAGGCAGAACCAGAAGCAGTGGGTGGAAGTTTCAGAGACAAATGGAGACTTGAGGGAAGGCATATCTTCCTCATAATCAGAGCTATCCTATAGTGCACTGGGCTGCATTGGGTGCTAATAGGTACCTTCTTATATGAAAATTTTAAGCAGAGTTTGGCAATGTATGGTTGGAGGGATATTTTTATTTGTTGGGGGCTAGGTAGGCCTAGACCAGATAGCTGTGGACAACTTTTCCAACATTGGATCTTGTGACTAGATATCTGTGGCCAGCCTTTCCAAAGCTGAATCTTGTGATCCCTTTTGTCTTGGTTGTTGATCTGATTGTTGGATACAATAGCAGTTATGTGATGTAAGGTGAAGAACATAATTAATGGGATATCATTATATATCCAGGCTAGAGATATGTCAGGCTTGCAAACACAGGGAATTTCAATTCAACAGCAATATCCTAAAGTGATTGTCTCCTCAACATCAGCGGGTATCCTGATTCAGTCATTTTTTAAAAATACATAATTATCTAGAAACAACTTCCTCAAATCCACATAATTGTCTTCATAATAATGGCAATTGCCTCTATCTGGGAACACAAAGCCTGCTATTATCATTAACCATACCCACATTAAGTAATTTGTTTTTAAGTAGACAAAGCTGTTGAGAGAATTTTCTCCCAGATGGCATTCCCCAAATTATTTTTCTTTCACTAGCTTTGAGAAACGACACACCTGATTTAGTCACCAACTATATAATTGATAGAAGATGTAAAAGATCTGTTAACCCAAGAGATTATTATAAATGGGTCTGATTTTCTTGCAAAACCTTAATTACTTATTCACGTGTGGACTGATCTACCTGGATGCAAGGTTCAAAATGGAACTAGTATCTTGAAGTGGAACATGAAAGTATGGAATAAGAAGCCTTTTCATTCCTTTTGCATACACAGGGATAGAGACAGGGACTGAGCTTGTGATTTCATGGATGTAGGGAACCTTCAACTGAGGAAACTTCCACTGTTAGTGTAGGTCACATCTTCCCTCCAACTTCTATTCTCAGAGAAATGCCTTGAAGCATTATAGAGCTCAGCCACTCAGCCAGTATGTTTCAGCAGTGGGACTTGAGCTGAGGCCTTCCTAGGTCAAGGTCATTTCTCAACCACCTACATTTAGGGTCTAAATTGACAGGCTGTGTGCCTAGCTTCCTGCCACACTTCCAGTCACGGACATTTCATCCCTAGGGATGGTGAGAATGATCAATTTCCATACCATGAGTACAGACTCCTGAAATATACTTTCAAGCCCTACTCAAAAGCCCCATCCTCCTTTCCTCAGGACTCAGCTGGTAACAACCTTGTCCCTTAGATTTCATATGGCATTTTGCTTTTCATGTCTTTCATATGATTGGTTCTGTTTTATTTAAAGCAAAAAATAATTTTTGATGCTTTTTTGTTTGTTTTTAGATCACATTCATTCCTAACAACATCCCTTTTGCCCTACTTTCCACTTTAGTCTCTTTTTTTTTGTAATTTACTGGGAGGAAGAAGGAGCATATGTGTGTGGGGGGAATGATGCAAGGACCCTCTGATCCCTCATCTCCTCATTGAAGTAACAAAGATTATAAAAGAAAAGAAAAAAATGATCATTAAGGCAGCACATAATTTGAGTCTGACATGATATATACACCTTTATTTCCCCACCTCTGAAATGAAGAGAGGAAAGTAATTTTTTCTCAGTTCTTGTCAGGAGTCAAGATTGGTCATCATAATTACATGTTTTTCAATTTCCTTTTATTCTTTCCCTTTATGGTTTTATAATTCAGAGTCAAGTCAATAAACTTTTATTAAGAAGCTACTATGAGCTAGGCACTGTGCTACGTGCCAGAGATTTAAATACAAAGAAGAAAGACAACCCTTGCCATCAGTGAGCTTACAATCTAGAGTCAATGAGGTGGTACAGTTTATAGAACATTGGACTTAGATACAGGGAGATCTGAGTGTGAATCTTGCCTCAGACAGGCACTTACTAGCTGTGTGACCCTCAGCAAGTTACCTGACCTTTTGTACCTCAATTTCCTTATTTCTTAAAAGAGAGCAATAATAGCATGCACCTCCTGGGGTTATTATAAGATTTCATAATATACATAAAAATCTCTGTCACTCTCCAAACTCTACATAAACTCTGTGGACATTTATTAAGTTAGTAAATGCTAACTATTAAGACCTTTCTGTATCTTGTTATCCTGACTCTGCTTCCTTTACTTTGTCTCTGATAAAATTAAAACAAAATCTTGTTTATCTGATATTTGAGGATTATTGCTCCACAAAAGTAGGGACCATTTATTGTTAAGCTTTCTATCAACCCCTCCCCCACCCTACCACTACACAATGGTATGTATACACTTAGTGTTTAATAAATTCTTACTGAATGAATTGAAGTGTTGAATTTCACTGAATTTTTATTAAGTATTTCAGGGTTTATTAGTGTGATTAGCACAGTGACAGCTTTAGCATTTGGAGGGCCGTATCTTCTACCGGAAGACTTTCATGTGAACTTTTCATAATATATTGTCCACAATGCTGTTGAAATGGAAAGAAAACTGGCTTTGGAGTCTGAGGACTTGGGTTTGGATCCCAGATTTTGACTTTTGCCCATGAGGGTCTTGGACCAGATGGGCTCTGGTCCCTTCTAGTTTGAAACCTGTGATCCCATGAAATCCTTAGGGGAGCAGTCTTACTGTTTGATGTTGCATAGTGCATATACTGAGCAGATGCTTGAAAACCTCAGTCCTTTGGTCACTTCTGTCCAAAAGCATGTGGCATCATTTTGATGTTTCTATGGAGAATACTGTTGAGGAAGAGCTTCAAGGCTTCTGCATTTTGTGCTACCAAATTCTTTCTAGCAGAAAGGGGAGATAGACTTAGCCAAGCTCTGGGGACCAGACCCATCGGTAGCAATGAGAGCTGGGATCTGGACCCCTTTGGGCTCACGTGGATGATATATTTATACTGATAAATATAAGACCATCTGAGAAGGGAAGAGAGAATTGAACAATGGCAAGGAGCAGGAAAGGCTTCCCACAAAAGATGGCAACTGAGTTGTACCTTGAAGAAAGCTAAAGCTTCTATGAGGCTGAGTAGGGTGTCTGTGTTGGTGTGGATTCTGGAAATAGTAGACAGCATATACAAAGACCCAGAGGGTGGAGTTGACAAGAGAAATTCAGGGCATAGCAGCTAGGCTTGTTTGGCTGCTATACAGAGTGCATGAAGAGATATAACATGAAGCAAGTCTATAAAGGTAGTGTGAAGCCATGCTATCAGAAAGGATATTTGACAATAAATGCCAAGCAGAGGAGTTTGTACTTTATCCCAGAGGCAATAGGAAGTTCACAATAGGCAACATTCACTTTACCAACATAATTGTTCTCAAGCTGAATCTACAAATAATAAACAATGCGGATGACTTCATTTTGAAAAATCCCTATATAATCCTGTTTAGTAACTCATTGGGCCCATGGTTTCTTTAGAAACCCTTTCCTTCTAAAGCCCACTTAGGCTATCTAATCTAATTATAACGCCTGCCTATTTCATGGAGAGATTTCTCACTAATTAAGCACTAGAGACCAATGGGATTGAGGCCAGATCTACCTTATCTTCACTCTCACAGGCAGATAGGCACAGCAGCAATTGCTGAATGCTGCTGAACCACTGCTAACAGAGAAATAGGAAGAGAAAACACACTAGGATCTATTTTCTTCCTGCCAGCCTCTCACTCAGCACACCCAGTAAACACTAAGCTGGTTCTTTAAAAGCAGAATTTCTATCTCCATGGCTCGGGATGCCCGGAATCTATTTTTCAGTGCAACAAAACGTGGGGATGTTGGGGAGCAGTGACAGATCAATCTGTGAAGATATTGCATGAAAAACTAGAAAGAACAAGTCCTTCAAGGATGTACAAAACAGGCTCCACCACCCCAGATGGTTTAGTCCAGGAGTGGCTAGTTACCTCCCCTCCTTTTAATAGAAGCAGCTAAATTGTGTCTGAAGTTGATTTGGGCTCTCACTGTTCAATTACACCCCCTGCTAATAGATTGTTAGCAAATGGCTATTTGGAGGTTTAACCATTTTGAGAAGATGCCCATGAATACCTGTGTTATCCTGTCATTTTAATAAAACATGTGGTGCCTGCAGGAAGGAGAAAAAACACCACCACCACCACCACCATCACATTTGTGTTTCTCCCCATCTAGAAAGGAACAAAAGTGTCCTTGAGTGACTGAGATGGGTGGTTAAGCCACCTGGCCAAGCACTTTATAAATCATTTCACAGGTAGTTGATCAGAACAATGATGGGTCAATAGAGCTTTGAAATGTTCATCGTCAGTGGGAAAGAAAACCTGGTGTGTTTCCAATTACCAGTACCTTTATAAATGCAATTTCTGAGAAGGAAAAGAATGAACAATGGATTATGGGATGGGGGGATATCCGTTAATACACAGTGGAATATTGAGAGGTAACAGTAGGTTATAAATTAGTAGCCCTAAATTATGTTCCTATAAACTGAACCCCAATACGAGAAGTGACCTAGCCAAGGTCCCATTGGTAGTACGCGGTAAAGCTGAGATTCAAACATAGATCCTCTAATTAAAAAGCCCAGTGCCCTAATCATTCTACTACACTAAGTTGTTCTCCACAATGGCCAGCAACATTCACAATGCTGACATTGTACATGTAGTAGTCCATCAAAAAGAATAATAGGAAGGAACTCTATCCACCTCACCTGCCTTGCATCCATCTCTAAATGGGGAATTTATTAGTGTTACAACAGTAATACAAGTTATCTGAATGATAACTTGTTACAGATTTAATCTCACACTGCTGATTCCATCCATTGAGTCTCTTTCTGTTTTCTGTATAGTTATTTGTTTGTTTGTTTTTTAATTGGCTACTCTGCACCAGCTTCAAAAGCTCTGTCCTTTGGAGTTTAGCCTAGTGAGAACATCAGTATACTTAAATACCTTCAAACATTACCTTAGTGAACACTTTAATTAACTTTAATGCAATTTAGAATGAAGATTTGACCCAAAAATGTGAGTTGGAAGGGATTCTAGAGGACATCTAATGTAAGAAATGTTAGCAACTACCTATCCATTTTGGGGCAGGCATCTATTTCACAAAAGCCACTCCCCCTTGCCCTCTATCTTTAGTCAATTGTTACCATTCACAAGACCACCAACCAATCTTTTTTGTCTTTGTCAGCAGTTGGGAATTGTAATGGCCAGTTTCCAAAAGCTTTAGAAGTGATATCACATGGGTCCAGCAGATGGAGGTACTGCATAGCACAAGAGAACTCTCAGAAAAAATAGTATAAGACACTTCGTATGTTACAGCGTTAAGATATGAGAGTTTTATTCCTTTGGGGAAGTTTCATAGAGAGAGGCCCAAAGGTCTGTATTTTCAACCTCGGGTGAAGAATTAGAAAGAAATCACTTTAATAAACAAATTCTAATCATGCCTACCCATATTTCTGACCCTGAATGGTTGGCATTTTTAAGACAGGAGGTAGTGGTAAATTAGGTAGTCCTTTGCTTCATAGTGATTTGTCAAACAAACAAGCATGTCAGTTTCACAGTCATTGGCACACCAGGCAACATTCTTACCATAGGACTTTTTTTCTTATTTAAGTAATGATAACACAGTGATAAATAAACTGAACCAACCAACACCACTACCATCACATTTCTGTTTCTCCCCCTCTAGAGAGGAACAAAAACCCAACTGAAATAAAACTTGTTACATAAACAGAGATCTACTTCCTATAGAGAGTCAATGTTTTATTAAGTAGAGTGACCCTCCTGTCATAGGCCTTTTCTATTTTCATTGGTACCCTGAAATGCCATCATGGAAAGTGGATTGAGGAGTAGAAGTTGTATTTATTTATTTTTTATTTTGTGTCTGGGTAGATTATACTTTGTCCTTGAGAAGAACACTTTTGTCATATGGATGCAGGACTGAATAGTATATGGCCCCCAAGCTTATGACTTTTTGTCTTGTCTCTAGCATTTGAGTGGGTATCTGAAGACTGAAGGTTGAATGTCCTCTAAGACACTGGTCTCCGAAGGAAGGGCTAGTGCTTGACAATAAGGAGGTGTGGGAAGAGCCAATGAAAGGGTGAGAAGATGGGTCCCATTCCCACCCTCTCCATGATAACTAGTAGCAGGGCTCATCTCCATCATAACTACATCTACCCTCATTCCACATCAATCTTCAACTCCTCTCCTTCCATGCATTGTGAAATCTCCCAACCTCCCCTTTTCTCAGCCGGGTGTTGGCCCCTCAGAATAGTCATAGCCTAACTGCTGCTATCTAGGCACCCACAGCAGCAACTGTCCAAAGGCTGATGGGAAAATTCCAACTTCTTCCCCCAATATACTCATCCTTGTTTCCACCATCACCTCATTACTGCAGCAGATGCCCCTGGGAGAGTGGACTTTGATCAATGGTGGAAAGTAAAAGCCTATCACCTCTCCTTCTTTTGCATTCTCACAGAATGAGCAGGCAGACATGGGTTTCAACATATCCCAGCATTAAGTACATTACCTTTCCCCCTAAACCTTCCCCTTTCCCAAACTTCCCTATTTCTGTGGAGGGCTCTATCATTGTTCTACTCACTCAGGTTCATAACATTAGACTTTTCCTAGATTTTTCTTTCTCTCTCACCCCACAAATCCTAACAGTAGCTAAATACTATTATCCTCTCATTTGTCACTTTTTTTTCTCCTAGCAACTTAGTCCATGCCCACATTACCTCTCTCTCTCAGACTAACAGATGTGACCATGTCAACCACTTTCCCTTCCCTCAATAAACCCCGGTGGCTTCTGGGATTGACTATAAAATCCTTTGTTTGGCTTTTAAAGTCCTTCAGAACCTGTTCCCTCACAATGTTTCCATTCTTCCCTTGACCCCTCTCTCCATATACTCTAGGATTCATAAGCCATCTCCTGACTCTGTGCCATTTAATTGCCTATTAGTGGCAGTTAGGTGTTATAGTGGATAGAGTGCTGGGGCTAGCATCAGAAAGACCTCAGTTCAAATCCTGCCTCAGAAACTCTAGTTATGTGACCCTGGGTAAGTCATTTAATCTCTCTTTGCCTCAGTTTCTTCAACTGTAAAATGGGAACAATAATAGCACCTACCTCACAGAGTTGTTGTGAGAAGCAAATGAGGTGAGATGTATAAAGTGCTTAGCACAGTGCCTGGGACGAGGTAGACATATAATTATTCCCTTTGGAATGGGTTTTCTCTTCACTTCTGCCTCCGAGTTTCATGGTTTCCTTTCCGATGAAGCTCAAACACCACCTTCTGCAAGATACTCTTTCCTAATAGATTATAAGTGCCTTCGATGTGGAGTTACCTTCCTCTCAAACTGTATTCAACAATATGTATTTGGTATACACGTAGCTGTATTCCTGCTGTCTCCCTCGTTGGAATGGGAGTTTCTTGAGGACAGGAATTGTTCCCTTTTCCCTTTGTATGCAGTGCTTGGCACACTGCCTGAAACATAGATAGTGCTTAATAATGCTTCTTCTTGATGATAATGGCTTATCTTTTTCCAAGGAAAGAAGAACTTTCAAGCATAATTTGAATGACCACTAGCCGGTTAAGCTCGTATTGGTAATTCAACTTGTGTATGGCTTGGAGTAGATATCTTTTGAGCTTCCTTCTAACGCTCAAATTCTGGGAAGCTATGATTCTTTTCCTACTCCAGTCCATCCCCCACTCTGTGGCCAGTGGTTTCTCTAAAGTGTGGATGGCCACAGTACTTCCCTGTTTAATATACTCTAGAGGCTCTCTATTAACTACAGGTTCAAACATTCCTTCATTTTTTACCTCATCCTTATTCATTTAAAATGTATATCATTTTATAATGTACTTAATTATTATTATAGTAAAATACCTATGGAATTTTAAAATACTCAATTACATATATTTTGGAGTTTCATTTTTCTGATAGGGGTGGGTGCCCAAAATATTTTTTACCCCACTACTCTACTCCACTCTTAATGGTCTGGGGCTTATAGAGAGGTAGATTTCTATTGTAGGCTGGGGAAGAATATTTCCAAAATCTAATAGTGTTCTGGGTGATATAGTCCATGTGTTTCATTTTACAGATGAGGAAACTGAGGTACAGTAATTTACATGATGTGCCAAAGGTCACAAAGTCAGCATCAGATCCAGCATGTGGACCCAAGTTAACTGACTCCAGATTCATCATATTTTCAGTATTCCATACTGTCTCATTTAGGTTAGCCATATTGTTTTAAAGATGGGAAAACTAAGTCCCAGAGAAGTGAGGTAAATTGCCCAAGGTTACAAAGGTAGTAAGTCATTGAGTGAAAATTTCGAACTATGCCCTCCTAACTCTAAACTCAGCACTTTGTTCACTAAATCACAGTGCTTCAACCTAGAACGCATTGGCTAAGAATTCGTCATTTCAATACTGAAAGTTTCCCAAGGATGCCCATTATCACCACTGCTATTCAATATTATACTAGAAATGTTAGATTTAGCAATGTGAAGAAAAAAAGAAATTGAAGGAATTAGTATAGGCAAAGAAGAAACAAAGCTATCACTCTTTGTAGATGATATGATGATATACTTAGAGAATCCCAGAGAATCAAGGACAAATCTACTTGAAATAATCAACAAATTTAGCAAAGTTGCAGGATATAAAGTAAACCCATGTAAATCATTGGCATTTCTAATTACTAACAAAGCGCAACAGTAAGAGATAGAAGGAGAAATTCCATTTAAAGTTACTGCAGATATTATAAAATATTTGACAGTCTACCTGCCAAGACAAACCCAAGAGCTATATGAACAAAATCACAAAACACTTTTCAAACAAATAAAGGCAGATCTAAATAATTGGACAATTTCTGTAATCTCTCTGGGCCTCATTTTCATCTTCTGGAAAGTGAAAGGCTAAGACTTTTTGAGCACTGAAGACTCTTCCATCTTTAAAAGGGAATTAATGAAAACAAATGCAAGGGAAGGTGGCCTAGCTGTATCAGATCTTAAATGATATTATAAAGCAGCAATCCTCAAAACTCCTTGGTCCTGGCTGAGAAGTAGAGTGATGGATCAGTGGAATAGGTTAAGTATGCAAGAAACGGTAGTCAATGACTGTGGTAATCTATTATTTGATAAACCCAAAGACTCCAATTTCTGGGATAAGAACTCACTATTTAACAAAAACTGCACCTAAAAAAAATCTTTGTCGATTTATTGACTGATACTCAATTCAGTTAATAAGCATTTATGTTTTATTTTGTTTTGGTTTTTTGTTTTGTTTGTTTGTTTTTCCCCTTTCTCCAATGTTTGGCACAGTGCCAGGAACATGGTAAGTTCTCAATAAATACTAATTGATTGACTGATACTACATGTCAGTCACTACACTGACAAAAACAAAAAATCAAGGTACTTCATATCCTCAAGGTACTTACATTGTACTTGGAACTACTGGGCTTGGGTATGTCTACAGGTATATATTACCTGTGTATACACTTACGTCTATATGTATATGTACATATAGATATGTATAATTGATCACATATGTTAATGTGCATACATTCATACACACACATATATTTTCCCCAAAGGATCAGATGTCTACATCGGGAAGGGAACCTTAGAGATTAACATGTCAACCTCAACTCCTTATTTTACGGATGGGTTAAAATGAGGCCTAGAGAAATGAAGTCATGTTTCCTAGGTCACACAGCTAATACTTGACAGAGGGAGGTTTCAGTATCAATCCTCTGAAGCCAGATCTAAAACTCTTCCCATCACGTTTTTGAAGAAAACTGAAAGCAGAATAGACTGTGCAAATCAGGACACTTCTCTAGGGCGTGGCTCATGACACTTTCTAATTTGACTATTTTAACTATTTCACTATTATGCCTCCCACTTTTTTTTTAACCTATTAAACCAAGCTAAATCAGTAACAGAGAAAAGAACTTGAAGTCAAAGGTCTTGAGTTCTGATTCTGTATCTCCCTCTTCCTACATGTGTGATTTTGGACAATTTCTGTAATCTCTCTGGGCCTCATTTTCTGCTTCTGGAAAGCGAAAGGCTAAGACTTTTTGAGCACTGAAAACTCTTCCATCTTTAAATCTATGCTCATATGACTCTAAGGCCCAATGATCTCATCAACTTGAAGGGGAACAGAGGGACTCATTGTTTACCCAAACCACTGTACATTATCAACATATTGTTATTATCTCAAAAAGGAAATAGAAAGCCTACAGATGAGCATTGTTCCAAAGGCAGTTTTCTTTTGTCAAAGTTTGGACAGAGG
The DNA here is from genome assembly GCF_900497805.2 of Vombatus ursinus. Classification (NCBI taxonomy): domain Eukaryota; kingdom Metazoa; phylum Chordata; class Mammalia; order Diprotodontia; family Vombatidae; genus Vombatus; species Vombatus ursinus. The sequence goes on along the minus strand of NW_020954625.1, from coordinate 20,558,917 downwards.
TGTCTCTGGTGGACAGGAAGGAAAGGTTAACACTTTTTTTTGTTTAATATCTCGGATGATCAGTCACTCACTCTGCATGTCTCTTGTGAACTCTATAATGTCAACTCTGCCACAGAGGAAAGAAGGGAAATAAGATCCTGAATAACTTCACTGAGAATAGGGCGTTCTCTAGAAATCAGCCTCCTTTTCTTTAGAAATCACTCTAGTTTTGCAAAATTTGAGTTTTAGAATCTTATGAGGTTCAGAAACAATATTCCCTCTGGCTAGTAGACCTTCCATTAGCATGTTTCTCCTTTAAGTTCTTTGGAGGATTCTATTGTTACTATGTCATGGTTGAAAGTGAGCATGCCTTAGTTAGAAAATTTTAAGATTAAAGGCTGTAGAGCAGGGGTGAGGAACCTGTAGTCTTGAGGCCACATGTGGCCCCCTAGGTCCTTGGGTACAGCCTTTTGACTGAATCCAAGTTTTACAGAATAAATCCTTTTATTCTGGGAATTTATTCTGGGAAGTTTGGATTCTGTCAAAGGGTCACATTTGACGATCTACAGGGCCACGTGTGGCCTCTAAGCCACACGTTCCCCACCTCTGTTCTAGCTGAGGTCCAAGGAGCTTCAATCCTATTATGGATGTGCATGTGTGCATGAGTGTGTATCAATACGACTATCTTGTAAGCATAGCCTGAATATATCCTGTGGCAGTTACTGACTTACCCACAGCATTGTGCAGTGGAATCTGAAGTGAGAGGACATGGATTATAAATTTTAGTTCATTTCTTTAATTTAAATTGTAATATGTTTTTAATGATCCTTATGTTTTTAGTGGTATAAGCATCATTATAACAGATATTTTTAAGAGTGTAAAGAGCCTCTCAGTTCAGTCACCTTACCACCCAATGATGTAAGAGGTCCTTCAAATGTTATTATGCTCACTTTACAGATGATGGGACAAATGCTTAGATAAATGAACTTATTTACTTAGTCTCACCACTCATTAATGTTAGAGGTCGAAGTGGAACCCAGGACTTTTTTATTTCAGGTTCAGTAATTTTCTCTACTCTTCTGTGTTGCTTCTCTGACACAGCAATCCTGACATACATATGCTAAGATCACATTGTACACAAAAAAAATCATATTTGTCACACACACATATATTTGAAGGCTGTCTAATCAAAAGAGTATTGGACTTGTTCCATTTGGTCTTATAGAAAAGAAACAAAACACTGGATAGGTGTTGCAGATGGTGAGATTTAAGTTTGGTATCTTAGGATCATACAATTAGAGCTGGAAGAGATCTTAGAAAACATCTAGGTCAATCTCTTAATTGCTACAGCTAAAAAAAACTGACAGACAGAGACATGACGTGACTTCCCTGGGTCATTTTATCTGGCTGTCCTCCATTCCTGCAATGTTCTCCTTCCTCTGGCTTCCTTCAAGTTTCAATTAAAATGTCACTTTTCTCCAGAAAGCCTTTCTAACCCCTCTTAATTCTCATGCCTTTTCTTTGTAAATTATTTCCTTTTTTAATCCTGTACATCTCGTTTGTATGTATCAGTTTGTTTGTTGTCTCTCCCATTTTATTGTGAGCTCCTTGAGGGCAGGGATGGTCATTTGCCACTCTACACTCCCAGTACTTAACAGAATGCCTGGCACATGGCAAGCACTTAATAAATGTTTACTATTGACAAACTCAATGACACAAGGACCTTGATCCCAAATCCAGGACACCATCTTGCCTCCTAATAATGAGAGACATTCAAAGCTAAACAAATTACCTTGAGAGTCAAGTCTTCAACAAGCAAAAACAAGAGGACCATTAGGCATTTACTAGAGGACATTCTTGGGCTGATATGGGTTCGACTGGAAAGCCTCAGTTCATCTTTTGGTGAATAAAGCCATTGAGTTCATTCTACTTTATTTTTGATTCACTCCCCAAATTTACTAAAGGATTGAAATGAACATTACCAGTTGAAGCTCTTATGTTTGGGATGATCAGTGATCTGTACGTCTATGATTGAGGAAGCTTGCACACTGCAAGTTCTTTGTGTTGAGGAAATCATAGTCCTTGTGCATATGTACCACTTGATCCACCTCAAAACAGTCTTAGCCCTTATTTCTAGCATAATCTTTGTCTTTTAAATATCCAGAGCTGGGAGATCTTGATCATTACCCTAATTCTCTCCTTCAGTACCTCTTTCCTGGATTATTGCATTAGTCTTGTCCCTGCCTTAAGCCTCTCCACACTTGATTCCATGCTCTAAACAGAGCTGCCAAAATGATTTTCCTGATGTAGTGGTTAGAAAGTCAGCCTGGTGAGTCAGACGAATTTGGATTCAAACTTGGTTGCTGACATAAATGTGTTCTTTGCTCCTGGAGAAAACTTGCCCATATCAACCACCCTTTCTTTCCCCAACACAACACTCAATAAATGTCAGGGACTTCCTATTACCTCTAGGATTAAAAACGTACCTCTAGGTCCTCAAGTGTGGCCTTTTGACTGAGTCCACATTTTACAGAACAAATCTTTTTATTAAGGGGATTTGTTCTGGGAAGTTTGGATTCAGTCAAAGGGCCACACTTGAGGACCTAGAAGACCACATGTAGCCTTGGGGCCACGGGTTCTACACCCCTGTAGTTAAACTGGCCTGCTTGCTAATCTTCATGCATGGCACTCTGTCACTTTTATGTCCATCCTTTTCACTGGCTAGTCCACTAGGCATCAAGTCTCCTACCTCCCTTGTTCCTCTTAGAATTCCAGGATTCTTTTGAGATTCAGCTCAAATTGTGCCTTGTACAGGAGGGTATTGCTAATGTTTGAAGCTTCTAGTACCTTCCTTCCTCATTAAAGTTACCATCCATTTGCTTTGCGTTGTTTGGCTTAGTTCTCATTTATGCAGATGTCTCCCCAATTAGAATGTAAACTCCCTGAGGACTTGAACTTATTTTTCTTTGTACCAACAACTTAGATCACAGAGTTTGGAACATAATGAGCATTTAATAAACGCTTCTCAACTAGATCATTGACTAATAAAACCAGAGTTTTAGAACTGGAAGGCATCTCAGAGGCCATCTAGTCTAAGCCCTTCATTTTCTATATGAGGGAACAGAGGCCCATGGAGGTTAAGTGACTTGCCCAAGGCCATATAGTTAGTAAACATCTGAGATGTCTTCTGACTCTAGGTACTGAGTGGTGCAGATGGGATTTGAACTTAGCTTCTGGAGCTTCAAGATTCATCCCTCTTTCTACTAATACATGTACCAATGTCTTTGTTATAAACTCATTTCAGAGGATTTTTAACTGCCTTGTCAAATCATACTCCAAACTTACCAGTTGTTTTCACTCAGGTCAGCAGTTTTAATTCCCTTGTTATCTATTGGGTTATCACAATAGGAGCTACGTAATTCAACTGCTATTCATTCAACTTCTCAACCACTTCTTTAAGTAAATGATATGCAAGTTAAGTAAGGAATAGAAAATCGGATTTTTAAAGTCAACTTTTCAACTTTCCTGAATTTTGTTCCTTTCCTCATTTTTTTTCCTATTTTATCTGATTTTCTTTATTTTTATAAAGTGATAAGAGATTTGAAGAGATAGGCGTCAAGTAAATCTCATCCTATTCCCAGAGCAGCCACTAATACCTTCTTTAGACTTAAGTAAACTTTCTTCTGCTATCTATATCACTTGGGTGCCATGAGACTGAAGTACTATCTACAAAGCACTTTGAAATTTTTATAGAAAATAAGTATAGTCATAGTGTGGTACCACGGCCTACTATTATCTCTCATTAGGGAGGCAGTTAACAATTATTAAGCACCTATAAGCAGGTACTGCTAGGGATAAAGAAGAAGAAAAACAAGAACAGTTCCGGCATCAAGGAGATTACAATCTAATGGAGGTAGACAGAAAGCCAGCCCGGAGAGCCTTTGACCCACACTGTGTGGCCCTGGGCAGGACACTTACTCCCCCAATGATATAAGCAATCCTTTAAGGGTATAAACTGCAAATAAATTATTGATTTGTATTAGTGAGGAACTTTTTTTTTTTTTGGTCTATGTTAATAAATTACAGATCTAGTCCCTATCCCTTTATCTCATAAGGGAGTTTCTAAACTTGACTGTCATTATAATAGCATTTTGGGTGAGAGCTATGTGTCTGACAACTAAAAAATAATTCAGGATTTGCTGAAGAGACCCATATACATCTATTTAATAGAAGCACCAGTTGAGTAGAATGGCCATCCTAGGACCAAGGGTGCCTCTCACACACAACCTATAATTCTTAATGTCATCACAACTGAAAACTGTGATGCTTTTTTAGTGATAAGATTAGTTGTGCATATTTAAAATGGAAGATGCACAGTAGGAATAGACCAAACCGAATGTTTTGGACCACATGTACTAGATGGAAGAGAAGTGGCTGGAGAGCAGTTTCTCTGAAAAAAGATCTGTGAATCACTAACTCAATGTGAGTCAATAGTGTTATATGATGGCCAAGAAAATCAATGTGTTCTTGGGGTGCGATAAGTGAAGAATAGTGTTTGGGACTAGGAAGATAGTTTCAATGTACCATATCCAAGGAAGACAACATCTATAAAAGTGTAATTAGTTCTGGATGTGACAGTTTTGGAAGGGCATTAATAACCTGAGTACACCCAGAAGAGGGTAACCAGGCTGCTGAGTTTGTGCCATGTAAAGATGGGTTGAGAGAAATTATTATATTTAGGCTTAATAGGGATATGATAGGTATTTTCAAGTATTAGGAAGACTATGTAATGAAAGATTTTGTTTTTAAAAAAGAAAGATATATTAGGATTCCTCTTAGGCCCAGAAGATAATCCAAGGAGTAATGGGTAAAAGGTTCAAAGAAGTCAATTTAGGCATTAAGAAAACAAAAACAACTGCATAACAAGGAATACTCTCCAAAAGCATCTCAGGAGGAGCTGGCTTGCCACCTTCTGGAGATCTTTAAGCAAAAACTGGTTGAGCTCTGGTCAGGGATGATGGCGAGAAAATTCTTGTTCAGGGACCAATAGACCTTGATGGCCTCTTGGGTCTCCTTCTACTTTGAAAGTCTGTGATCCTGTCAATCAAATATACCATCCCTTTTAGAAATCCACAAACTGGAACCTGAAGGCAATGCAAATTCAGGTGGATTCTTCCTCCTTTTCACAGCTATTTATTCTGTGTCATGTCTTAAGGAGTACATTCTGAAACTTTCCAGTCCATAGGCAATAGGTAACTTGAATTGTCCTTAGAATAATAGTCTGACCCCCTGAGGCAATGCATGACGAAGATCATTATCATGCAAAATGTATCAGGTGGGAGAGTTCAAAACCTGTACTCAACACCTCGGTTATTTCATGGACATAGGAATGCTTATTTGAGTTCAATATTTGCTTTCTATAGTTGGGGATTTTAACTCAACTTACTGGAGGATCAGCATCTTCAGCAAAAACAGTAGTGATCAGCGTGCCCTTGACTGCATCTGGAGCAACCATCCCTTTGTAGAGGTGCTTCGAAAACACAGGAGGATAATCATTCATATCCTGTAGAACAAAATTTGTAGGTGAGTCCAACCAGGTTAGAGAGGCAGTGACTCCTTCAGTCTCTACCCATTCACTCCCTTTGGAGTATAGAACCCATTTTCACCGTCAGTCCCTCATACTCAATTCCATTATTCTCACATCAGTTTGGCACCCAAGAGGATGTGGCCAGATTCCCCATACAATTTTAATGTGTGAGATAGCAGCAGAAGGCAATTCAGCTTCTAAACACAGTCTGTCACCCAGGAAAATAAAGCATCCAGAAGCTTCTGGCAGAAACTTCCTAAGATGCTTCCAGTCACATGGCTTAAAAGTTCTAAGTCACTAAAGGACTTTGAACTTCTATTAAAAAAAGTGCTAAGCTAAGAGACAGATAATTAAAAACAACATCAGCAACACTGGGGAAAAAAAAAAAAAAGCTTCCTCCTCATCTATTTTGTTGAAATAGGAAATTATTTTATCCAGTAATCTGAAAGGTCATTGCTAGGACAACCCAAAAATGAGAGAAGTGTTCACTGATCAATAAATAAATCAACAGGCACTTAATAAACACTTACAAGATTTTAGGCACTGTGCTAAGCCCTGAAGATACCAAAAAATCGAGAAAGCTACCCTGCCCTTAAGGAACACACATTCTAATGGAAGATATACACACACACACACACACACATACATATATACATATACATAAATATAGATGCACATATACATATACATACATACATATGTATATGTACAGTATATATATGTGTTTGTGTGTGTATGTATATGTATACATAAGACACATGAGCATTTAACCCTTCAAATAACAAGTATTTATTAAATACTTCCTATGTGTCAGAACCTCTGCTAAGTGTTGGAATTCAAAGAGAAAGAGAAAATGATCCTTGACTAAGAACATTATATTATAATCAAGGAGACAGTATGTGCATTTAAAAATGTATATTCCAGATATGTATAGAATAGATAGATGGTAATCGTTGAGGGGAGGGTTTCCAAGGTGGGGGAAACTGTGACCTCTAGGATACATGTGGCTTATTAGGTCTTTGGGTGTGGCCTTTTGACTGAGAACAAGTTTTACAGAACAAATCCTTTTATTAAGGGAATTTGTTCTGTGAAGTTTGAATTCAATCAAAGAGCTGCACTTGAGAATCTAGAGCACTACATGTGGCCTTGAGGCTGAAGGTTCCCCACCCTTGGTTTAGGCAATTAAGGGAATTGAGAAAGGCCTTCTAGAGAGGGTAGTTTTGAGCTGAGTGTGGAAGAAAGCCAGAGATTCTAAGAGGAAGTGTTGATGAGGAAGAGCATTCCAGACATGAGGGACAACCACTGAAAACATGCAGACCTGGTTAATGGAGAGTCATGCAATTACTTGTTAGCTCTACTATAAAGGGCATTCTTATTCAGATATATGCATTAGACCATACTGTCTTTAAGGCCCCTTCCATGTTCCATGATTCTGGGATCTCATTTTACATGGATATAATGTGATGCAATTAGATCAGATTTTATTACCCCCCAATTGACATATCAGAAAAATGAGGCTTCAGGAAGCATGTAATACTAGTGTCAAAATCAGACCTAGAATCCCAGGCTCTTGATATCTAAACTATTACCCAACTACATAAACTCTCCACCGTTGTCTGACTCTTTGGTGTTAGTAATGAAAAACAGTCCTCAGATTATTAAACAATTAAAAGACTTGATTTATCCTCTAGCAGATTGCTTTTAATAATTATTCCCTATGCCCAATGTTAGAAGCCCATCAGAGGTCAAGGGCACTTTGACTCAAGGCTAATTTTTAATTGCTTATCAAGGCCTTTGGACTCACCTTTTTTCACTTGGAGTTATACCCATTATCCTACAGAGCCTTTGGTATTTGCTCTGATAAAACAATTTTATGGACGACGGAAAGTGAAGAAACACTAATTAAGTAGCTATAAACTCCTTTCCATGAAGGGGAAGTGCAATTATTGAACTGCTGTTAAACATAGTTCCCTTTTATGTTTACAGTGCACTGGACTTCTAAAAAAGAAAAGCTGAAGGAACTCACATATTCCTGTAAGGATGAATAAATCAGATAACACTATGGAAAAGTAAGAGGAATCTTTCTCCCTTGCCCCTTATAACTATTTTGACTAGAGGAAGTATGAGGTAGGAAATACAGAGATAATCTCAAAGCTAGGAAGATCTAAGCTTAAGTTGTGCTTCTTCCCCATATTATGTGATCCAGATACAGTCACTTAATCTTTCAGAGCCCCAGGTAACTCTCTGAGTTTCCCAACCATATTAATGCAAGGAAGAGATGGAATTGGCTGCCTTGAAGGCACAGATGGTCTTCAGGTAAAGCTTGGATGATGGCCCTTAATGTGGGTTGGATTTGATGGTCTTTGAAGTCTTTTCAAATTCTGAGATTCTGGATTATATGAAGCAGGAAATGTTAATGTCATCCTGAGCACAGTAACTCATGAGTATAAGCCCTCTCACCGCCTTCTACTGAATTCCAGAATCAGAGATGTTACAAGAGACTACAATGACCATCTAGTCCAGCCCACACCTAAAAAAGGAATCCAGTCTTTTGATCATAGCTAAAAATGTTCATCGAGCCTTTGCTAAATGACTTGCAAGTGAGGAGAAATGTACTCCCTTTCAAAGCAGCCCATTCCACTCCAGGGTAGTTGGAATATTTGGCAAACTTTCTCCTGATGTCAAGCTTAAATTTTCTTCTTTCCTGCTCCTATCCAGTCTAATCACTTTTCCATAGGACAGTCCTTCAAACACTCGAGCAAAGCTATCACGTCTTTCCTTTGCAGGCTAAAGATGTTCCATTCCTTCAACTAATATTGATATGTCCTGAACTCAAGGCCCTTCAGCAACCTTGTGACCACTGTCTTTGTAGATACTCTCAGTAGTTTATAAGTTGGGCTTTGTGAACTTAAAAAAAATATGAACGTTGACAATATATTTCCTTTGTCATCTTATGTGTTTGTTTTATGCACTTACAAACACTATTCTGAGAAGGGGTGCATAGCTTCACTTGATGACTGATAGGGTTCATGACATATAAAAAAGTGAAGAAGCCCTTCTCTTCCTCATCAATGTCCTTCTTAAACAATGGTGCCCCAAATTGAACACAATGCTTCCCGGTCTGACCCGGAAGCAGGCCAGTGAATTCCTAGGTCCTGGAAGCCACACCTCACTTTATATAGCTAAGATCAAACATCTAGACCCAGATTTAGGAGCCAAGAAGAAGAAGGAGAGGGCCTAACACGCACACACAAATAGCAAATTTGGCCTCATCTTTATCAAGTTGAGCCAATAAGCATTTATTAACTTATACCACACACACAAGGCACTGAGCTTTGGTGGAATGAAACCCACGGCTGTCATGTAATTCTGGATGAGTATGCTTTGTTTAAGTAGGAAAGGGGCAAATCAAATGGTGGGAGAGTATCAACACATCTGAGGCAGATATATTCATATACAGAAATATAGGGTCCATGGGGAGGGGTATCCCTACTGGAGTCCATATGAATGAATATTCATGGAGGGAAAAAGTGATGTTGTTATCAGGTTATGCTACACCTCCCCTACAAAGACAAATAAAAGAGAGGAGGATTGGGGGAAATAGGCCATCAACTCGGCATAAATCCTGAAATTGCAATGAGGTGGGTATCAGATACCTGCTGGAATTCTCTCTCCATTGAAAGCAGGGAAGCTTATAATGTCTTGTCTTAATGATGATTTCATCCTTCAAGAGGCAGAGCAAACATCAAGTAGGGGCTTTATTCCAATTCTGATTCTCACTGAGAGAAACTGTATACTGGGGTGAGAGATTATGGGGACTTTGTGGGGAAATCAATACTCCTTAGAGTTTGTGATCAAGGAGAGAAAGCCAGAAAAAGTCTGATAGGGACTTCGATAGAACAGATGGAGAGTATTCAAGATGCTAAAATTCTGCAAGAAGAAGAAGGCAGCCCAAGGTTATAATAAGAATGAAATTCTGAGGAAACAAAGGAACCTTGTCAGCTCACCATAATATTAATTGCAGGGGAATTTGAATTCTGAATAGCTCAGGTTTTCCCCATTTTCAAAATAATATTCTCTAAACAAAAAGAGAGAAACATATTTAGGGTCATCAACTTAGCTAGCAGAGTGGATCAATTGTTGCAAGCTTTTGGAAGGACAGAGATGAGAGTCTCGGGGGGGGCCGGGATGAATCCACTGCTATCACTGAAGGGAAAACCCACATTAAAATGATAGAAATCACATATCATTGAAACTTTGTCAGAAAAACTGCCGCACTTCCTGTCTGAGGGAGCGGGGGAGGTTTCTCTGGATTCAATTCTCAATTGAATGCACAATAGAGTTAAAAAAAAATAATTCCACCACACTGGTTAATTATTCACCAAGCTGAGATCATAAAAAGTGGGGACTCATTAAAGAACGGACTTTTGCCTCTTTATTTTCTGTACTTGACAAGATGAGTTAGTAATTCAGAACTGTTATTGTAGCCATATTTTTCTTTTATGACACACTGAGCCGGCGCTCCTTATGGGGTTGTGATCCTTGATTGGCCCTAAGATGTCCAGTGAGTTGGTCATTTTTCTTCTGGAATGTATCATTTCAGACAAGGGAAAGTGAAGAGACAGTATTAGTGCTGGGTGGAACCCACTGCTGGTTCTAGCTGCATCCCAGGAATATCTGAATGAAGTGCCCAGGAAAACAATTATTGTGTGTGTGTGTGTGTAAATGTTTTTCTTGAATGCAGTGAGTGATAGAGAAGCCGTTCTCCACACAGATGTTTTTCTATTTTTTTTCTTTTCTTCCAGAGGGTATTACTATCCAATCAGAAGAAACTTCAATTGATAAAATCACCACCATGTCTTCCCCATCTGATGAAATCATATTGTGGTCCTATGCAAGCCTACTTCCACATGCCTGACAAAAATAATCAAGCATATTTTATCAGGACTACCTATGTATATGCACTGAAGTTTCTTGTAGAAAGCCTGTTGTAGTTTCTAAAAAAAAAAAAGAAGAAGAAAAAGAAAAAGGAGCTGTGGGAGTGGAGCCAAGATGGCAGAATAAAAACTTCCAAACACCTCCAAATCTCTATAAAAAATGACTCCAAACAAATTCTAGAGCAGCAGAACCCACAAAAAGACAAAGTGAAACAAATTTCCAGTCCAAGACAACGTATAAGGTCAACAGGAAAGGTCTGTTGCACTGGGCTGGGAGAGGAGCACAGTTCAGCAGAGGCTGTGCAGGCAAAGACCAGGCCTCAGCAAACCTGGAGCAGGCCTCAGGGGAGTGAATCAAGGGGAGCTGTGGTGGTTTAAATACTTCTCGATCCATGAACACCAAAGACATATAATTTCAGAAGGTCAGTGGGAAAGGTCTATAAGACCTGGGTGAGAGAGAAGCATGGCCCAGTCCTGGCCCTAGCACAGCCCCAGGGAGGCAGCCACAGTGGCAGCAGCTGTGTCTAGAGCTCTCAGCCCACAGTCAGTGGGGGAATTAAGCAACTGATAAGAGGGGGATTGCAGGGATCTCTTTACTAGAGCTGAGACAGGAATCTCCTGCTTTGTCATGGCTTGGATCTGGGTCTCAGTCTTGGGTGGACATCCTGGTATGAGGAGGAGTGCCAGTGTGGTGGAGCTTGTGGCGGTGGTGGAGAGGGAATCCTCCTTACAGTTCCAAGGCAGAAGAGAGTGCTTGTGGTCACTCAAAGACCAGAGCACAGGCCAGGAAAGAGGTAAACACCTCCCCTTTGATCATACCACCTTGGAAGAATTGAAAATTTACAGATCCCTAGTAGTATCTATGAAAGCAGTTACAAAAACCCTTGAAGCTTGGGACAGTACACCCTCCACACTGGAAGTAGACCTCTACCTTAACAAAGAGTTAAAAAGTCAAGCAATTGACTGGGAACATGAGCAAACAGAGAGAAAAAAAAAAAACTCAGACTATAGAATCTTACTTTGGTGACAAAGAAGATTAAAATATACAACCAGAAGAAGACAACAGAGTCAAAGCTCCTACATACAAAGCCTTCAAGAAAAAAAAAAAATATGAATTGGTCCCAGGCCATGGAAGAGCTCAGAAAGAATTTTGAAAATCAAGTAAGATAACTGGAGGAAAAATTGGGAAGAGATATGAGAGTAATGCAAGAAAATAATGAAAAAAACTAGTTAACAGCTTGCTAAAGGAGACCAAAAAAATAATACTGAAGAAAATGACACCTTAAAAACCAGACCAGGCCAAATGGCAAAAGAGATATAAAAAGCCAATTAGAAAAAAATCCTTAAAAATTGGTGAAATGGAAAAGGAAGTCCAAAATCTCACTGAAGAAAATAATTCCTTAAAAATCAGAATGGAGCAAATGGAAGCTAATGACTTTATGAGAAATCAAGAAATTATAAAACCAAACCAAAAGAATGAAAAAAAATAGAAGACAATGTGAAATATATCATTGGAAAAACAACTGACCTGGAAAATAGATCCAGGCGAAAGAATTTAAAAATCATTTGACTACCTGAAAGCCATGATAAAAAAAAAAAGAGCCTAGACATTATCTTTCAAGAAATTATCAAGGAAAACTGCCCTGATATTTTCAAACCAGGAGGAAAATAGAAATTGAAAGAATCTACTGATCACCTCCTGAAAGAGATCCCCAAAGGTAAACTCTTAGGAATAGTGTAGCCAAAATTCCAGAGTTCCCAGATCAAGGAGAAAATATTGCAAGCAGTCAGAAAGAAACAATTCAAGTATTGTGGAAACACAATCAGTATAATACAAAATTTAATGACTTCTATATTAAAGGATCAGAGGGCTTAGAATATGATATTCTGGAGGTCAAAGGAGCTAGGATTAAAATCAAGAATCACCTACCCAGCAAAATTGAGTATAATCCTTCAAGAGAAAAATGGATATTAAATGAAATAGAGGACTTTCAAGCATTCCTGATGAAAAGACAAGAGATGAATAGAAAATCTGATATTCAAATACAAGACTCAAGAAAAGTTTGAAAAGGTAAACAGAAAAGAGAAATCATAAGGGGCCTATTAAAGTTGAACTATTTACATTCCTACATGTAAAAGATGGTGTTTGTAACTCATAAGACTTTTCTTAATGTTGGGGTAGTTGGAGGGAATATATAAAATATCTTACATAAAAGAAGATAAAGCTTTTAAAGTAGAGAGAGAGTGGGAGAAGGTAAGAAAGAATGAATGAATCTTACTCTCATTGGATTTGGTTTAAGGAAGGAATAACATACATGCTTAATTGGGTATGGAAATCTATCTTACCCTATAAAAATGGGGGAGGGAAGGGGATGAAAGGGGGGTGTATGATAGAAGGGAGGACAGATCAGGAAAGGGAGTAATCAGAAGCAAAAACTTTTTAAGAATGACAGGGTCAAAGGAGAGAATAGAATAAATGGGGAGCAGGATAGGATGGATGTTAATATACTTAATTTTTCACAACATGACTACTATGGAAGTGTTTTGCATGACTACCCATGTGTAACCTGTATCAAGTTGCTTGCCTTCTCAATGAGGTTGGGTGGAGAGGGAGGAAGGGAGAGAATTTGGAACTCAAAGTTTTAAAAATGAATGTTAAAAATTGTTTTTACATGCAACTGGGAAATGAGATATACAGGCAAAGGGGTACAGAAATCTATCCTGCCATATAGGAAAACAGAAGGGGAAGGGGATAAGAGAAGGGGAGTGATAGAAGGGAATGCAGATTGGGAGAAGGGGTATTCAGAATGCACAACATTTTGGGGTGTGGGGGAGGAGGGAGATAAGGAGAAAATTTGAAACTCAAAATCTTTTGGAAGTGAATGTTGAAAACTAAAAGTAAATAAATTAATTAATAAAAAATCATAGGTACCAAAAAATGAGCTTCAATTGGTTGGTTTTTAAATACTTAGTTTCAATAAATCTTAGGATTTCAGAGCTGGCCCAACCCTACATTTTCCGAGTTTGTGAGATTCAGGGAAGGTGAGTGAATTGCCCAATATTACATATCATGCAAAAGAGAAATTAAAACTCAAGTCAGAGAACTCTGATTATCAGACTTGAGATTGTATAAATATTCCATTACAATGCAAATGTTGTGATACGGGCAAAAAGCATGAAATACAGCCTCAGTTGAAGAAAGCAATAGAAACACCCACCCAGGATACTGATATTAGCCTAGTCGTGGAAACTGCAGTGTGTGAGGGAGTAGGAAGAAGGGGTGAAAAAAAAAGTAAATAGTCTAGCTCACAGAAGACTGAAGTAAAGCCATGTTAACTCTGCCCTGGTTAATGATCCTGGAAAGAAAAATGAACCAGAAGACATAGGCTTAATTTGTTTTCCAAAACAAACTCTAAGATAAACACTCACTCGCTCGTTTTGGAAAGTCGAGCCCAAACCTGACAGCTGATCTAAACCCTTCGTAGCCATTAGGTGAAGGGGAAAGCAACATCCTGCAATGTGGTAAAATTAAACAAACTGAAGCTTCGTGAGGAAATTAGACAGATATGCAGTAAAAAGTTAGTGTTGAAAAAATAATCTATTCTGGATATGAGAGGTCTCTAAAGAGGGAAAGATGCAATCCTTTTGTAATCTACCCTAAAAAGAGTAAATATGGTCATGTTCACTTTAATGAAAATCTTTCTTGGAGATACTATATTTTTTCATGCACTTAAAACAAAACACAACTGTTGATGATTTTTTTTACATTGCTTCATTTCTCAATGAATGTATCCCCCAACAGAACTCTCTCTGTAACACAGAAGTTGTCGAACACGCCCATGTCTGACAATATCTGCCTTATTTACCACTCTGCCAAGAGACGAGACTTTCCTTGAATTGTTAAACATCTAGTGCTCAAGCTGCAACCAAGGAGGGGTCACCTCCTCACTACACCTCTAAATATTGTGAAGGCCTCCCTAAACTGAACTGTACTGGTGAGATGAAGCATTGATGCCATGTAGTCTTAATGAGGCAGAGATGGCTGTGCAGAACAATGCCACTCTAAGCACCATGACACACAGGGCACAGGTTCTTTATGCTTAGTCTGAAGAGACAGTGGGGTCGATTGGAAAATACTGCAGACCACACCAACATAGACCTTGTGACTTCTTCTTCTTTTTGCTGGCCATCACTCATGGTAATTCAATCAAATTCAAATTCAACCTCTTCATGGCATGTGACCAAATTAGTAAACTCACGATGTTTTATGGCCTCCCACCTTCAGAGAAAAAGTATGGTTTCTCTCCTTTCCAAGGAGCTGAGACAGAAGGAAAGTGGCCAATTTATACACATCGCAAAAGATAATAAAATCCACAGAGGTCAGCAAATCAGTGAGTCAGTCCAAGCTGCCAGAAAGAAATATACTGCCAGCATGAAGCATATATACTAGAAGGTTAATGATAAAACCATATCTGTGGACACCCTGTCTCCAAAGCTTTTTAGTTGTGTGACTCTAGCTAACTGGCTTTTCTCTTTTTCTAACCCTCAGTTTTATAATCCATACAATGGGGAGCATAGTGTTATATACCTCTGTTGGGAGGATCAAATGAGGTTGCAAAAGGTATATCTTGCATGTTTTAAAAGCAGTATAAAAATAAGAGCTGTGATTAGTTTTATTTACCCCAGAAACTCCTATGTATTCTGTATTTACCTAGTTATGTACATGTTGCAGCTCCAATTAGGATGTAGACTCCTTGAGGGCAAGGACTCATTTTATCTCTTTAGTATCCCAGGTATCTAGTAAAGTGTATGGCACATGTTAAGTGCTCAGTAAATTCTCATTGGTTGACTAACCAACCGTAATAAGCCTAAAATAAACAAAACTATACAACCCCCCCCCAAGATGCAGCTGGGACACTAATGCACTGTTGTTGGAGTTGTGAACTGATTCAACCATTCTGGAGATCAGTTTAGAAATATATCCAGCAGACTATAAATCTGTGCATTGATCTAGCAATACCATTGTTAGGTCTGCATACCAAAGAGATCCAAAAAAGAGCAAAAAACATATTTGTACAAAAATATTAACAGAAGGTCTTTTGTGGTAGCTAAGAATTGAACACTGAAAGGATGTCCATCAATTGGGGAATGACTAAACAAGTTGTGATATATATTGTGATCAAATACTATTGTTCTATAAGAAACGACAAGCAGGAATATGTCAGAAAAGTCTAGAAAGACTAATATGAACTGATACAAAGTGAACTGAGCAGAACCAAGAGAACACTGTACACAGTAACAGCAATATTGAACAATGAATAACCGAATGATTTATCTGTTCTCAGTGCCACAATGATCCAAGACAATCCCAAAGGACTAATGATGAAAAATACAATCTGCCTCTGGTGGGGGGGAACTGATGTTGTCTGAATACAGACTGAAGCAAACTATTTTTCTCTTTCTTTGTTTCTTTATTTTAATCTTCTTGCACAAAACGATTAATACGGAAATGTACATGATTATACATGTATGACTTACATTGCTTACTGTCTTAGGGAGGAGGAAAAAGGAGGAACAGAATTTGGAACTCAAAAGTTGAAAAAAACAACAACAACAAATGTTAACATTTGTTTCCTGTAATTAGGAGAAAGCAAAACATTGAATAAAAAAATTAAAAACCTAAAAAATGCTTGAATGCAGTCAGATCTTTAACAAGTAAGAAAAGAAAGGGAAATAAATAGAACTCATAGATTGAGAGATGGAAAAGGACCTTACAGGCCTTCTAAATCAACCCCCATGTTTCACGGATGAGGAAACCAAGACAAAAGAAGATTCAGTGATTTGTCCAGTGTCAAATAGACAGTAAGGAGCAGAGCTGAGATTTGAACTCTGGCTTTAAACCCAGTGTTCTTTCCACTACCCTTAGGGGTGTGCTGGAGCCAGCTTGAGCTAGCTCTTGAGGGCCAATTGTTAAATTTTCCATGGAGCAGCTACTCCTCAGAAATCAGCAAAAGTTGCAAACCTTGACTTGATTTATTGTTTTGCTGATTGTCTAGACTTTCTAAAGTGGAGAAATATTAATTAATTCAGATTAAACTTAAAACTGTGTTTTGTATACATCCACCCAACTCCTGAGAGCTTATTGCTAAGTATTTACCAGTACAACATTGAATGCATAACACTACAGATAGTTGAAAAACTATAAAAACCAAAAAATGATGTGGTTATAATTAAATGTGTACACACATATATAAGTATTGACATATATGTATATACATAACCACACACACACACACATACACACACACACAAGTCAATGTGAGTGGTATTGAAACAGATGTACAGCCTAATCCTTTCACTTACACTTATCTGAGTAGCCATAGGAAAGTTACTAAACCTCTCTGTTTCTCAGTTTCCTCTTCAAAATGGGGATGATAATATGAGATTCCATCTCACAAGATTGTGAGAACAGAATGAGACAAGTTTGTCAAGGGCTATATTTAGTCATGCTACCTTACTCCATCCATGTTAGACTCTTACCAACTGGGTGAAGGTGGATAAGAAATTTAACCTCATTAAACATTATTCTCCTTTTAGTTTTTCTGAAGTGAGGAATATTACTCCTGTAGCATCTCCCTCCTTAGTTTTTTTGTGAGGTTCAGATGAAGTCATTGCAATCAAAGGCTCTGCCTTTCCCTTTACTTCAAGGTGCTTGGCCTTTTGGCTTGACCTTAAGATGCCACCTAAATGGCAGCCATTGCTGTGATCATTGAGCACCACTGTCATCACTACAGTGCTGCTCTGTCCTCCTGTTCCATTAGCAACGATCTAGGTTTTTCTCTCTGGCCAAATGCCCCCCTCTCCTTGCTCCTCTTCTCTATGCTTTTTTTCTTTTCCTGCACCATGAAAAAACATCTGTCCTATTTCCCCAACCCCTATTGCCTTTGAGGGCAGATAATATTTTTCCATTTTTGGCTTTTTATCCCCAGAGACTACTAGGAAGCCTAGCACAAAGTAGGAGCTTAATCAGTGTTTATTGAGTTGTTGGTTAAGTTTTGCCAAGTAACATTTGTACTCAAAGTAAGAAGGAGAACTTAGAAAGACATCAAAAGCTGCCATAAGGTATGCATTCAGAAGGGTTTGTTTTTAGATTGAGTCACCCAGAGACATTCAAAGGCCTAAGAATCCTCAGGTGTCCATACAAGCTCCCTGCCAAATGTCATTTCACATGGTGATAGATTCTAGTTGGAATATTCCCAGCAAAAATATTGTTTCTGTGTTTTCTTTTTCTCTTGGCACTTAAAACACACACACACACACACACACACACACACACACACTTTTTTTCTTCTATCATCCTTCATGGGGTTAAATAGTTCTTATTCTCGCTTGGATTTGGCCTTCTTCCTTCTTTCGAGGAAAAGTAAATTAAATTTCCAATACAGAATCCTAGAATAATAGAATTGGAGAGGTACTTCTGACGCCATGTGGCCAACCCCTTTTTGCCACTCTCTTTTTCCTCCAGATCCTTTTAGAATTGTGGGGAACAAAACTGACATGGTGAATTAATAAAGGACTGACCCACTGAGCATAGTCGAGGGGTTTCTCCTGGGCTTCTGAAGGTTAGATTTCTTTTAATATAAACAGGAAACAGCCTATTGGCTGTTCAAACAATGCTGCTTTATTGATTCACATTTGGCTTTCTGCTTCCTATGGCTCACACGCCTGCTAGCCATGTCGCAGTTTTCTCCTATGTTGCATTTGTGTTGTATTTCGCTCACCAGCGAATTGCAAAGTGGCAACATGAAAGCAGATGGAGTGGTGGACTTGGAGAAGAAGGACCTCCAAATTCTTGTTAGGCTTTGACCTCATACCTTAATCTCTATGTGCCTATGTAGTTATTCAGCCGTTCAGTCATGCCCAACTCTTCATGACTCCATTTGGGGTTTTCTTGACAAAGATGCTGGAATGGTTTGCTATTTCCTTCTCCAGATCATTTTATAGAAGAGGAAACTGAGACAAATACAGTTAAGTGATTTGTCCAGGCTCATACAGCTCTTAAGTGTCTGAGTCTGTATTTGAACTTAGATCTTCCTGACTCTAGACCAGTACTCTATGCACTATGCTACCTAGCTGTCCCTATGTGCTTTTCAGTTCAGTAGTTTTCATTCATGTCTGACTCTTCCTGACTCCTTTTGGGGTTTTCTTAGCAAAGATACTGGAACAGTTTGCCATTCCCTTCTTCAGCTTGCTTTAGAGATGAAGAAGCTGAGGCAAACAGGGTTAAATTATTTGCCCAAAGCCACACAGCTATAAACGTTTGAGGATAGATTTGAACTCAGAAAGATGAGTCTTCCTAACTCCAGGTTCAGCACTCTATCCACTGTGTCATCTAACTGCTGCCTTCAACAAGACTTTATCTACAAAATCCTACTAATCTACATTGGTGGGAGGACTTCGCTACACTGACAAATCACAGATGCTACTTGTAGCTATATGTCTTTATTTTTATCCAGATCTTAAATTTCAACTAAATCAATACAAATTAAACTAAGGATGAATAAGTCCTTCATCAATTTGAAAGGATCATAGGTGCTTTGGGGGTCAATGAATGAAACCAGATAACCCAGAAAATGTCTTGCATTTAGTTGAAGAGAATTAAACATGACCTACAGGGTCATGTGTAACACAGTAAGCCAGCTTGGAATTGTCTATTTCATCAACAAGTCAGTTTACTAGTAGTGAGCTACACCTTAATAGAACTTCATGAGGATTTCAAGACTAGAGAAAAAAGGTCCAGTGACCAGTAGGTGTGAATATTTTTTAAGTTTGAGTTTACTCCCCCCAGGGGCACTGTGTGGACAAGGGGAGAATGAACCCTTAGTGCTGGAATGGGTAGGTGTTTATATAACAATTGCTCTTAATATAATTGCTTAGTAGATACAATTTCTAGAAGCTAATTAAGAATGAGTGATAATCAACACCAGGCACACCAATTTCTCACTGGAGACTTACGAAGGAAAGTATTTTCATAATTCCCCTTAGAGTTACTCATAGAACCCTGAGAGAATACTAATAGCAGCTGTCTCCTGGAGACTTGCCCTGCCAATGGGATTGGGAGTTGGAGAAATATCTGCAAAGGGGATGCTATACTATATTATACCCTGGGGATATAATGAAGTAAACATGCAAAGATGTCCCTGCCTTCAAGGAGATTATAATATACTTAATGCATACAACATGGAAACAGAGAAGTAAGTATATATTAGCATGAGCATGGAAAGAAAGCATGCAAGTGGGACTATCATAAAAGGCATACTCAGAGAGATAGCACCTGAGCAGAGAGAGAGAAGATTCTCAGAGCTGGAGTTGGAGTTGGGACTTAAACAGAACATTGGAAAGAGCTAGGAGACATAGTAGATGGAATGATGGAAGTAGTAGTAGTAGACATAGTAGATGGAGTTAGGAAGACCTGAGTTCAAATCCTGCCTCAGACATTTATTTTCTGTTAGACTTTGAGCAAATCATTTAACATCTCAGCCTTAGTTCCTTCATCTGTAAAATGGGGGTAAAAGTAGCATCCAACTCATAGTGTTGCCATAAGATACCAAATGAAAAACACTTTGCAAACCCTAAAGAAATATATACGTATATACTATTCATTACTACTATTATTTTAGAATTATTAATATTTATGTAGGATCATAGTGACTCATGGAAGCATCTTCTTATGCATTAAGGTGTTGGGCTCTGCTATGGTAGTTCTATGGTACAGGTGCCAATGATGGCTTCTGGTAACATAGAGGGGGCATTACAAGGTTAATCTGAACTTATTCTGTGCAATTTGAAGAATTAGTTCTCTACTTCTTCTTCTAGGTGTTTCATAAGAATAAAGAACAAGAGGTCCTTGCTTTATTCATGGTCTTTGATGTTGGAAAAGTATGTGATAAACCAGCAAAGTAGTAAGATAGACACACTGCCCTGCTGCTTATGAAATATAAATGGATATCAGTTCTTTTTCTGGAGATGTGATATTCAAATATTTTACATGATAACTCATGTATAATCTATATCAGATAACTTACTGTCTCAGGGAGAGGGGAGGGGAGGGATGGATAGAATTTGGAACTTGAAATTTGAAAAAAAAATGTTAAAAATTGCCTTAACATGGTAATTGGGGAAAATAAAATACTATTTAAAAAAGAAATATAAATGAATTAAATGAATGAAGGACCTAGAGGAAAATCTCCAGCATACGAGGCATATCTTCCATGGAGAATCTATGGGAGGACATAGACACGAATCATCCAGGATGGGCAGGCCTGGTTGGACTGTGACTTGCACTGATGGAGTGAGGACTCACATTAATGATACCCACATTCTCCCTCATGTTAAGTTAACCATGAACAGACACTTTGCCCTTAAAATAATACTTAACTGCCTGTACTGGTCACTTGGTTTTGTTGCGATTGTCGGTTTAGGGCTGGAAGGGACCTTAAGAGATCATATAGTCCCTCACCCTTATCTAACAGATGATGAAACTGAGGCCCAGAGACATGAAGCAACTACCCATGGGTCAAAAGCTAACAAGTGCCTGATATAGGATTTGAACTCAGCTCTGTCCAGAATTCAAGCCCCTCTACCCTGGAGGCTTTTTGCAAATTGCCACAAAATGAAATATTGTGGCAGAAGCCAATGATTCACTTTAATTTTATTTCTTTCAGCTCATTGAAGCTTTTTTGTTTGTTTGTTTGTTTTGATATTTCTATATCCGATGACTGGCACAGTGCCTGGCAAATACAGGTACTGAGGAATGAATGCTTATTGAATTGGACTGAATTGAATTAACTATGGCAGTTGCTTTTTTTTCTTCCAAACATTACTCCAGTTTGCTCCAATCTCATCCCAATTTTCAATAATTGGTCTCATGGACTAGCTATTAAGTATTGGCTTTAAAAAATGACAAGAAGACCATGCATTTCCCAACTCTTTTATTCCCAAAGAAAATTTTTCTTGACAATCTCCCTGTAGGAGCTGGTCTCTCTCTGAATATAAATAGATTATCAATTATGTGATATACAAAGCAGTTTGTCAAAACTTCTAGTAAACAGAGGTTGTGGGCTCACATGGAAGGAATAATGAAACACCAACTCGTTTGTTTGACATTTCAAGCCTACAGTCTCCAGTCTATTCAGCATAGCATCATTATTTTTCCTTGCATACTCTGTGTTCTAGTGAGAATGCCCTTCTTGTAATACCCTAGACACACCATTGCATTTACCATCACCATGCTTTTCTTCCAAATGTCTTCCAGGCCTGTAATGGTCATCTTCCTCGCCTCTGCTTTATAGATTCCTTGGCTTCCATCAAGTCCCAGTCTATTTTGTGTCTCCTACTGAAGCCTCTCCTGATTCCTTCCCATTTGAGCATTTTCTTCCTCATCAAGACATCATGTATAGACTTATTATCATGTACCATCTGACCCTTCACTTCCCATTCTTATATCCTTCAAATGATTTTCACATGACATGAATTTAAGACCCTTCAACCTAGTGGTTGTTCATCAAAGGAGTTATGTAGCTTATCAATGCCTTTATAAAACACTGTGCCCCAGGGGGACAGAGCCAAGATGGTGGAGTAAAAGAGTGACTTGCTTGAGATCCCCCCCAAACCCCTCCAAATATCTGTAAAAATGGCTCTAAACATTTTAAATTCTAAAGCAGCAGAACCCACAAAAAGAGAGAGTGAAACAAATTTACAGCCCAAGGCAGCCTGGATGGTTGATCAGAAAGGTATATCGTGCCAGGCAGGGAGAGATGCACATTTTGGCATGGGCGCACAGGCAAAACAGGTCTCAGCAAACCTGAATCAACCCTCAGGGGACTGAATCACAGGCAGCTGTGGCAGTTTCGAGGTATCTCAACCCACAAATGCCTAAGACAACTTAGAAGGTCAGTGAGAAAAGTCTGTGACTGCAGTGAGAGAGAAGGGTGATCTTAGCCCCAGTCCCTGAGCTTGGCCCACAGATTGGGGGAGAATTGAGTGGCTAATCAGAGGGGGATTCCAGGGATCTTTTGCCGGTGTTGAGGCAGGATTCTCTTGCTTTGCCTATGCTTGGATATGAGTCACGGTTTCGGGTAGCGGTCCTGGGGAGAGGAGGAGTGCTAATGTGACGGAGCTTGTAATGGTGGTGGAGAGGGAATCTTCTTCACAATTCCAAGGCAGAAAAAGAGTGCTTGTGGTCACTCATACACCAGAGCACAGACCAGAAAAGGAGTAAACACCTAGCCCCTTATCATACCACCTTGGAAGAACTGAAAATTTACAGGTCGCTAGAAGTATCTCTGAAAACAGTTGCACAAAATCCCCAAAGCTTGAGACAGTATATTTTCCACACTGGAAGCAGACCTATACCTTAACAAAGAGTTTAAAACTCAAGTAATTGACTAGGACCATGAGCAAACAAAGGTGCAAAAAAAGTCAGACCAAGAATCTTTCTTTGGTAATGAAGAAGATCAAAATATACAACGAGAAGAAGACAACAAAGTCAAAACTCCTGCATCCAAAGCCTCCAAGAAAATATGAATCAGGGGTGCCATCTCCAGTCTTCTGATCTCTATCTTGCCACTGGACCCAGATGGCTCTGGAGGAGAAAGCAAGACTGGAGACCTTGCACAGCCCTCCCTCATTTAAATCCAATTCACTTGCAAGTCAAGACAGCATCTTCCTGATGTCATTGATCTTCTCAGAGAACAAAGGACAAACAACAACATCTGCAGTTCCCACTTCTCCCCCTACACCTGGTCACTACCATGTCCTCTACCGAGGTTGTGGGGAGACTCAGGTTGGCTGTCAAGGGGAGACTTACTGACTGGTTGGTGGTTATCAGACATATGGGGACACTCCTGTAGCCTCCTTGGAAAAGGCAGAAGCAGAGAAACTGGTTTCCAGCCAAGCTCCCAAGAGTCACCATGCCCTGGAAGAGCCCGACAAAGAGCTGGGGGCCCCCAGTCCCAAAGTCCTGTGGCAGTGGCACCATGGGGGGAGGAGGCTTCCCAGCCAGAAACACTCAGTCCAGGCAGCTTCCTAGAGATGACATTTCCCCAGGATTAAGTCAGTAGCTCTCCCTGCTGTGACCTCCCACTTCTACTGCTCATCAGTGGAGCTAGAACACTGAGCCTGGACCTCTGCTTATGCTTCCCCTCTAACCAGAAGGTCCTCCCCCACCGACCCTGATTATAGAGAGGGGACACGATGGACTACGGTTTGAAATAAGGGGCTGCTTTGCATATATCAGGGCAGGGGAGCTAGCCTGAAGCAATTGTTTACTTCCTGAAGGAACCTGACTCCTCTTTGCTTGGTTCTATTCTGCTCTTAGGGATCTAGCTTCTCAGTGGAGGAAAAAGACACTAGCATCATCACTGGACTAGAAAGACCAGTTCTGAGACAAAGCAGCATGGGGAAAGGGGGCATGGTGGGAGAACTAAGAGAAGACCCCGAGAGCTGCCTTTTCCCCAGAGTCTCTGCCAGCTACCTCCGACCAAGGTCCAAAGTCAGGGCCAGGGCTGAGAAAGAAAGAGAAGGATCAAGAGGCAGCCAAAATCCCTGGTTCTGACCTTCCATCTGTTGGAGGCAGAAAGGAGAGAGCCCCACGGTTATGAGGATGCAGCTGCAGCTGCCTTTGAAAAGAAATCTCAGAAGACCTAGAGCAACAGTAGATGGGGATGGCCTCTCCCACAACTGCTGGGATGGCCTGTCCTGACAGCCTGAAAGGAGTAGGGGAAGCAAAGGCAAGCCATTCTCAGCACCTGTCTAGAGCCTTCCTCTCCTTCCTGCCAAGGAGTCCTCCTCAGGGGACACCTGGGGAAGGAAAGGTCCAGAGGATGAGGTAGCCTTCCATTCCTCCTCGGCCCAAAGGACCACAGAGTCAGGGAGGGAGAAGCCTGGCCAAGAGGGTGTTGATGCTACCTCCACTATGTTATCTCCACTATGCTCCCCCAACTCTTAGACCTCCTCTGGCCACACATAAATGGAATTCGATATACAGTATTTGTGAAAAAAAAAGGAAATATTAATCAGTCCCAGGCCATGAAAGAGCACAAAAAGGAGTTTAAGAAAAAAGAAAGAGAAGTAAAGGAAAAACTGGGAAGAAAAATGAGTGTTGAAGAAAATCATGAAAAACAAGTCAACAGCTTGCTAAAGGAGACCCAAAAAAATATACTGAAGAAAATAACACCTTAAAAATAGCCTAACCCAAATGGCAAAAGAGGTCCAAAAAGTCAATGAGGAGAATGCCCTAAAAAGCAAAATTGGTCAAATGGAAAAGGAAGTCCAAAAGCTTACTGAAGAAAATACTTCCTTAAAAAATTAGAATGGAGCAATTGGAAGCTAGTGACTTTGTGAGAAATCAAGACGCTGTAAAACAAATCCAAAAGAATGAAAAAAAAATAGAAAACAATGTGAAATATCTCATTGGAAAAACAACTGACCTGGAAAATAGATTCAGGGGAGAGAATTTAAAAATTATTGGACTATCTGAAAGCCATGATCAAAAAAAGAGCCTAGACATCATCTTTCAAGAAATCATCAAGGGGGGGTGGAACCAAGATGGCAGAAGGAAAGCAGCAACCTGCTTGAGCTCTCCCCCAAACCCCTCCAAATACCTGTAAAAATGGCTCTAAACAAATTCTAAAGCAGCAGAACCCACAAAAAAACAGAGTAAAACAAATTTCCAGCCCAAGACAACCTGGACGGTTGATTGGAAAGGTATATCGTGACAGGCGGGGAGAGGAGCACAGTTGGGCATGAGTGCGCAGGCCACAGTGACCCTGGAGCAGGCCTCAGAGGGCTGAATCACTGGCAGCTATGGCAGTTTCCAGACTTCTTAACCCATGAATTCCAAAGACAACTTAGAAAGTCAGTGGGGGAAGGTGAGAGGGAATGAATGAATCCTATTCTAATAGGATTTGACTTAAGGAGGGAATAACATACATACTCAATTGGGTATGGAAATCTGTCTTACCCTACAGGAAAATGGGGAGGGGAAGGGGACAAGAGAGTAGGGTAATGATAGAGAGGAGGACAGATTGGGAAAAGGGGTAATCAGAAGCAAATGCTTCTGAGGAGGGACAGGGTCAAAAGAAAGAATAGAATAAGTGGAGGGGTGGGATAGGATTAAGGGAAATAGAGTTAGTTTTTCACAGCATGTCTACTATGGAAGTGTTTCATATAACTGCACATGTATAGCCTATATTGAGTTGCTTGCTTTCTCAATGAGGGTGGGTGGGGAGGGAGGAAGTGAGAAAATTTGGAACCCAAAGTTCTAAAAACAGGTTTTAAAAAAAATGTTTTCACATGCAACTGGGAAATAAGAAATACAGGAAATGGGGTCCAGAAATCTATCCTGCGCTTCAGGAAAATTGAAGGGGAAGGGGATAAGAGAAGGGTGGAAGAAATAGAAGGGAAGGCAGACTAGGGGAAGGGGTATTCAGAATGCATGCCATCTTGGGGTGGGGGGAGGGGAGAGATGGAGTGAAAATTTGGAACTCAAAATCTTGTGGAAGTAATTGTTGAAAACTAAAAATAAATAAATTTATTAATAAAAAAGAAATTATCAAGGGAAACTGCCCTGATATTTTAGAACCAGAGGGCAAAGTAGAAATTGAAAGAATCCACCGATCTCCTCCTGAAAGAGATCCCCAAAGGAAAACTCCTAGGAATAATGTAGCTAAATTCCAGAGTTTCCAGGTCAAGGAGAAAATATCACAAGCAGCCAGAAAGAAGCAATTCAAGTATTGTGGAAACACAATCAGGATAACACAAGATGTAGTAGCTTCTACATTAAGGGACTGCAGGTCATGAAATATAATATTCCAGAGGGCAAAGGAGATAGGATTACAAAAAAGAATCACCTACCCAGCAAAACAGTATACTTCTTCAGGGGGAAAAATAAGCATTCTTGATGAAAAGACCAGAGCTGAATAGAAAATTTGACTCTCAAATACAAGACTCAAGTGAAACATGAAGAGGTAAACAGGAAAGAGAAATCATAAGAATCTTATTAAGGTTGAACTCTTTACATTCCTGCATGGAAAGATGATATTTGTAATACTTTGTCAGTATTAGGGAAATTGAAATGAAAAATTATATGTATGTGTATAGATAGATAGATAGATAGATAGATAGATAGATAGATACAAAGAGTAGATAGATAGAGGGCTCTGGGTGAGATGAAGAGGTGATATTTGGAGAATAAAACTAAGGGATGAGAGGATTATACAGGGAGAAGGAGAAAGGAAGAGACTGAATGGAGTAAATTATCTCACATAAAATAGACAAGAAAAGGCTTTTACGGTGGAAGGGAAATGGAGGAAGGTAAGAGGGAATGAGAGAATCTTATTCTCATAGGATTTGGCTTAAGAAGGGAATAATATACATACTCAATTGGTATGGAAATCTATCTTAACCTACAGGAAAATAAGGGAAGGGGGAAGGGGACAAGAGAGCAGGGGGATGATAGAGGAGAGGGCAGATTGGTGGAGGGGGTAATCAGAAACAAACACATCTGAGGAGGGATAGGGTGAAAAGAAAGAATAGAATAAATGAAAGGAGGGATAGGATGAAGTGAAATATACTTAGTTTTTCTCAACATGAGTACTATGGAAGTGTTTCACATGACTACCCATGTATAACCTGTATCGAGTTGTTTGCCTTTTTAATGAGGGTGGGTGGGGAGGGATGAAGGGAGAAAATTAGGAACCCAAAGTTTTAAAAAGAAATGATAAAAAAATGTTTACACATGCAACTTGGAAATAAGAAATACAGGAAATGGGGTATAGAAATCTATCCTGTTCTACAGGAAAATAAAAGGGGAAGGGGATAAAAAAGTGGAGTAGAGATAAAAGGGAGGGCAGATTAGGGGAAAAGATAATCAGAATGCATACCATCTTGGGGTGGGGGGAGGGATGACATAAAGAGAAAATTTGGAACTCAAAATTTTGTCTAAGTGAATGTTGAAAACTAAAAATAAATAAATAAATAAATGAAAACAACATGGTGCCCCAAACTCAGCAGAATGGTCCTAATAGGGTCTGAGCTAGGTAGAACACAATGTGACTATCATTTTCTTATTCCTGGAAACTCTACCACTTGGCCTTTCCCAAGGCAGTCCAGAATATCATAAACTATTGGTTGTCATCTCATGTTGTTGACTCTTATTGGCTGTGCAATTCACTAAAATCTTGCCCCCCCTTTCCTATTTAGGATTCCACATATTGCATAAATGTAAGGGTCTTGAGAACAAGGACTTTCTGGTTAGTTGGTTTTCTTTTATATTCCCCATATCTCACACTGTGCCTCCTCAGGCATGTAGGGACTGATGAGATCTTTGCTGAATGGAATTAATACTCCCATTGTGGTCTGGTATTTAACGCTCTCTGCAGTCTGTCTACAACCTACCCGTCTATGCTTACTTCACATCGATGATTGTCAAACAAAATGTTTTCCAGTTAGACTGGCCTCCCGGCTGTTTCCTAAACTGACATTCTATCTCCTAACCTTCAGTAATTCACACAACCTGACTCTGAGATTGTTTTCGTATCTTGACCTTTTAAGGTCTTTACCTTCCTTCTAAGCTGAGTGCAACCATTACCTCTTCCAAGATACCCCGTTTGACTGTTACCTTCACCCATCTCTCCATCTTTAATTGCCATAGACATACTTATTTGGGGGCATATTCTATTCCCTGTTTCAAGCCAGGGAATTTTTTTATTCCATTTTGTCACAGAGTCCCCAGTGCCTAGTACAATGCCTTACAAAGAGTTGCACTTGATAAATACTTATTTTTTGAATTAAATATAATTAAATTGAAGAGAGGCCAGGGAACAGTGGTATGATGGAAGTCATATTGGCTTTGGTATCAGCAGACCTGGGTTCAAGTTCTTTGTGGGACAATCTCTTTATTGTCTTGGGCAAGTCACTTCACTAATAGGAGCCTTAGTTTCCTAATCTGTAAATGAGTGAGCGGGACTGAATGGCTTCTATGATCCATTGCAGTTCTAGTTTTATGATCATGTGATCCTGTGAATGATTTCCTATCCTAGTTTCCATATTTTAGATATTTGAAGGTATTAATTTATTTTCAAAGCACATTTCTGGAAAGTAAAGTTTCATTTTTCTATAAAACCCAGCAGTCAGTGTTTGGGATCATGAATTCACACAGCTTTGGGGTCCAGAGGGCATTTTGAAATTATCTAACTCAGAGGAAGGAGATTATATGAGTTGTCCAAGGTCACTCCCTGGCTGGGCCAAGATTGCAATCCAGACCTCCAACCTTCTAGTTCTGGGTTTATTCTCCTGTACCTGCTGAAACCATAAAGGTTATCAATGAACAAAATTTACTTTGCATCATAGTCGCTGGAGCCAGAAAGGGATCTTAGAGAAAGTCTAGATTTGACCCATCACTATCTTTATTACAGATGAGTAAACTGAGGCTCCAGGAGGCAAGATGACATGCCCCAAATTATACAGCATTGAGTAGATCTGGGATTGGATGCAGGTTCTTAGACTCCAAACACAGGGAGGTTCCCCACTCCAGAAACTAACTTACAACATACTTTATAGAGTGAGGTATCTTTATATCAATGTCTTAACATTTTCTATCTAAGTAGGTGGTATTTTGAGTAGCAGAAATAGAGCCATAAAGAAGGAAGCCTGCTCTTCTCTCATTGTCTATAAATTCTTCCCATCCTGCACTACAGGGTTTACAGACACATGATATATCTTCCCCTGGCATAGAAAAGCCTGCTTATGCAGAACTCACTCCATAGGGGATTTCCTTTATTGATTAATCCATCTCCAGAACCTAATTTGAGCAACCCCTAAATGTAGATAGAACTGCTCCTGAAGCCTCCACAATTTTGACTTCTGCATGTGCCAAAGACTAGATACATTCTCTAAAGGAGGTGTAGCACAAACCCATGATACCATGCAATCCACGGAGTCTCACCAGGATTGAGTGGGCACTCCTGACTTATCCTTGCTTTAGGAAAGGGGTAAAACATTCTGGGTGTTCTATAGACCAATGGGCAAATTCTATATTGCTCTGAAGAAAAACCTATGCTACCTGTATGGCGTCGTATTTGTTGTATTGTGTTTTGCTGTATTGAATTGAATTGCATTTCATTGTAGTGTGTCCTTCAGTATGTGTTTACCTTAATCTGTGATTTCCTTTATATAATGAACTTTCCCTGTAAAACTTCTACCAATAAAGATCAGCAAGTACCCTAGAATTGAAAATTTGAGAGATTCCCCTGGGAGCTCCAAGAGACTAAATTCTATCTTCTGGTTCACACAGCCAGTATGTGTCAGAGATAGGACTTGAATCCAGGTCGTCTAGGCTCTGAGACTGGATCACTTTCCACTATGGTGCTCTGGCTTCATGTATCATTAGACACTAATATACAGGTGCCTTGTGAATGAATACTTTCATCCTGCAGTGCCCTTTCATGGCTCCAATGAATCACTTAGTCTGTCACGACAAGGACTGATTCCAAATAACTGGAAATGTCATTGTAGAGACGAAGCAATAATGACTTAGTAAACTATTCTTCCTGGACTACTTTAACATGTCTCAGAACACAATTCCAATTCAAACTTTCCCATTAAAATTTCATGAAATTTCAGGAATGGAACTCCCCAGCATTCTAATAAATGAAGCTACTTCAGTTATGGGTTTCTTCAATTCATTCCATAAGCTTTATGGAAAAAAAATGTGTGTGTGTGTGTGTGTGTGTGTGTGTGTGTGTGTATACAGAGACATATATATATGTATATATGTATATATATGTGTATGTATGTATGTGTATATATATATATATATATATATATATATATATGCATTAAAAGATACTTAATTTTCCCCCACATGAACTTGAGATGGAGAATTTAGAGACAGGAAAGCTAGTCCACCTCCCTTCGCCCAGTCCTTTTTAAATAATCTTTAGATGGAATGAGTCCAAAGGCTCATTAAGGCAAAAGTCTTCCTTTTTCCATTCTTCTCCCTCATAAGTGCCCTCCATCTGCTCCACTGTTTTGTTGTTATTTGCTGTTTCCTTGACACAACGCCCCATCTCCTGCCTCATGCCTTTGCCTTGGTTATTCCTTGTGCCTAGACATGTTTTCCCTCCTCAATGTGACCACTTTGACTCTCTGGCTTCCTTCAAGCCTGAGCTCAAAGCCAATCTTCTTCAGGAGCATTTCCTGGCTACCCTCCCCAAGTCCTGCACAGTTACCAGACCTTATCACCCCTTCTGGGGTCACTTTCCAGGTGTTTTGTATTTTCTAAGTACAGATTTCAGTACTATTTGTCTCTCCGATTAGTATGTGAACTACTTGGGGACAGACATTGTTTTCTGCTTTTTATTTGTAACCCAAACAATTAGCACAGTACTTGGCACATGCCAAGTGCTTAATAAATGACTTTTGCTTTATATATTGAAGAAACATTATCTATTTTGTTTGTTAAAATCTCAAAAAATACAAATTTTCAACTTAATTTAACCAAAAGCAGTATTCTTCTCCCCCTCACCCCCCACCACTGGTACACTAATTTAAGCAACTTTGCTAAAAAGATTAATGCAGCTAGTTGATTTAGGAAACCAGATGGTACATTGTGGATAGAGTGAATAGAGTACTGGTCCTGGAGTCAGGAAGACCAGAGTTCAAAGTCACCTTGAGACATTTACTATCTGTGTGAACCTGGGAAAATCACTTAACCCTGTTTTCCTCAGTTTTCTCATTTGTAAAATAGGATTAGTAGTAGCACTTTCCTCTCAGGGTTATTATGAGGTTGTTATTGAGTCGTTTCAGTTATACCTGACTCTTCATGACCTCATTTGGGGTTTTCTTGGTGAAAATAATGGAATGGTTTGCCATTTCCTTTTTCAGCTCATTTTACAGATGAGAAACTGAGGCAAATGGGGTTAAATGGCTTGGTCAGGATCCTACAGATCATAAGTGTTTGAGGCCAGATTTGAGTTCAGGAAGATGAGTCTTCCTGACTCCAGAACCAACACTCTATCCACTATACCACCTAGCTGCCCTATTGTGAGGGTCAAATGAAATAAAAATTTGAAAGTGCTAAGCACAGTGTCCAACACATAATAAATCCTGTATAAATGTCATCTATCATGATGATCGTCATTTTGTTAGTAAAGTAACATACTTCTTTTTTTTTAATTACCCTTTGAGGGTAAACATTTTAAATCATGTATTGTTGGCATCTCTATGGCCAAATGACTAGCATGGGTACTTTATTTCTATGCTAATTGCAAGAAACAAAGTGAGGCAGCCTGATATAATGGAAGAAACACGTAGTTTAGGAGTTAGGAGATATGGCTTAACCTAATTCTCAGGTATAAACCTATCTGTCCCTGTGTAAAACAGCATGAGTTAACTTTAATTGGTTGTGAGAGTTTAGACAAGTCAGGTAATGACTGTAAGCTACAACTTATACATGGAAAACTCAATCCTTGGGGGAATTGACAGTTTCAGTTAATATTTTTTTTTGCTTCCCATGCATAGAAAAATAATAACAAAAATATATCATCAGATATAAAAATGAATTGGGCTGAGGTTGTTTTTGTAAGTTCCAAGCCCAATTCCTGAGGGAATCTCTATAAATATATTCCCCTCCCCCAGCCAGTCCTAGGGAATGTCAGCTGGGACAACACATTAAGGCATGCATTGTCTCAGAATGACCACATACCTAAGAACATTCCCTGCAATAAGCAATAGGGGCTGCTTGGGGTCAAATCTAGCTAATTTGTATTCCACAAGATAACTGGGGATTATGAACAATTACCTAAATGAGAGGAAAAATCGTAATGGTCTTTCTGGATATGTCTGGAAATGAGCTGCTTGTACGACATTCAATTCAATATATTAAGCTCCTATTGTGTGCCCAGAACTTTAAAGTGAAAAAGGATCTCAGAGACCATCCAATACAATTTCCTCAGTTTACAAGTGAGCAAAATGATGTATAGTTAGCTTTTAGGAAACTTGAACCACAGATAGGATTCTAGCAAAGGCACACAGATTGCAGATAAAATGCATGCACAGGAAACGGGAAGCAGTTTGTTTGTCTGGAAAATATTCTTCATGAGCTAGAAAAAGTTGGAATCATCTTGAAAAACTGGGTTGCAGTCAAGTTGTGAAGGTTATAACATATCTAATGGAGAAATTTGTATTTTATTGTCGATGTAATAGGAAGCCACAGAAGCTTCTTGAGTGAGGCAATAACATGTTTAGATGTGACCCTAGGTGAATCACTCAACCCTGTTTGCCTCAGTTATCTCATCATCATTGTTGGAGAAGGAAATGAAAACCTATTCCAGCATCCTTGCCAAGAAAACCCAAAGGAGGTCAGGAACATTCAGAAATTACTGAACAACAAAAATGTGCTAGGCAGATTCCTGGTAGAAACACTCTGGGGGATTCCAGATATAGAATGGAATGATGTAAATAGAGATGCATTGTTTGGAATCATGCTTACAAACATCTAATAGAGACACCCAATATATATTTCTTGACAGAGGAGAGGTTGAGAGGAGATAAGCATGAGTCCCAGGAAGGATTTAGGTTTAAAAATCTGATGTTTCCGGATGCAGTTAGCCTTTTGCAATTTTCCAGAATGAGGACCTCTGCTGATGTAAGGAATCAATCTCTGGCTGGCTGCCTTAACCCCAAATGCCCAGAAAGATTATCTAGAGTCTGGTAAGGGTGTATGTCTGCAACTCAAAAACTGATATAAAACCTTGACTCTAGGCAGTTCTGACACTGTAGCATTAGGGATTCTCTCCTTTGATCATGTTCTGCACTGTTGAGCATTCATAGTCCAGTCCTGAGCTACCTTTACCATAAGTCACTCTCCATTCCCACTATATTACAAAAAAAATTGGCTTCTTTGCCATTCGCCATGACTGACACCTGGTCATCCTTCATCTCTAAGACTTTGCACCATCTGTCCCTCATACCTGGAAATCACTCTCTTCTCACTTCAGTCTCTTAGATAGTTTCCTTCCTTCAAAGCTTGAGCTAAACCACAGACTCATGTAGGTATCTTTTTCCTTATTCCCCTTTCCAGATTCTTGGTGACCCTGTCCCCAGGTTCTCCTCTTTATTTTGGATCTCATATGCACATATGTTGTTTCCCTCGTATAATGTAAGGCAAAAAAGGCTATATTATTTATTTCCACTAATATCCTCCTCTCCCATCCCTCAGTGTCAAGAGCATAATAGTGGCTTAATAAATGTATCTTGAATTTAATTGAATAAATGGAATAAGACTTAATGAAAAAGTAAACATTTAAAATATTGTTACTCATCCTGTGAAAACACATAACCCAGCCATCTAAATTGATACTTTCCTAAGTGAAATAATAGAACAAATCACATTTCTTCCATATTCTAGTATTGATAACAAAGTTTTTTTTTATAACCTGCCCCTTTCTACCTTTCCAATCTTCTTAAGCTTTGCACCATCATAGTCCTAATTTCATACAGTAGTCACTTTCCGTTCAATTCATGTAGCACAATTTGCTTAGCCAGTCTACGACCAATGGGCATCATAGGAACTGTTCTGCCAATATGTATTCTTAGAAAGTTGCCTAAGGTTAGAGATTAAGTGTTCTGTCCAGGATTATATAGCTACTCTGTCAGAGGTGGTAAATGAACCCAAATCTTCCTGACTTAAGAGAATGCTTTCTTTACTACACTTTCTCTTTTTAAAATTTGCAAAGTTTTATTTTTAATTTTCTCTGTATTTATGATATCTTGATTATAGAGGGAAAAAAAAAACATGAGTGAGTAGAAAGTACAGCATAAATATTTCTAACAGTTGCTGTAAAAATAAAGAAACATCCCATATAGGAAAATTAACAGAGAAGAGGTTTATGGCTTGAAAAAAAAAGAAACACTAATGATTAAAAATACATTGACCTGCCCAAACATCTTGGTTCTTGGATATATCTATCCAAGTTGATTTTCTGAGTATATGCTGTTTCTTGCTTACCTTCACAATCACTGTGACAGTGGCAATGCCTGGGGGCATGGTTCCTCCAATATCAAAAGCCTCCACAAGAAAAGTAATGTAGGCTTCATTCTCTGGAAAAGACTCATAATCCAAACTCTTCAACAGGGACAATTCTCCTGTGAAGGGGTGCAGGGCAAATAGGTGTTTCACTTCCGGGCTTCGAATCCGGTAGGAAACATTGGCACCAAGGTCAACATCAGTTGCCTGTAATGAGACAATTAAAATAGGGTTTAGATTGAGGGAGGTCTAAATGATGAAACACAGGTAAGATCAAGTCAAGTAGGGATTTAGTGCCATGGGTGTTGTGGACTTCTCCAAATTTCTACACAATCATTCAGCCATTCATTCGTTCATTCATTCATTCACTGAACAAGGATTTATTAATCACCAACTTAATACGTGCCAGTTACTGTGTTAGATGTCGAGGACACCAGATCAATAACAACAGTGACAAAACAGTCCCCACCCTAAAGGAATGACAAAGTATGGTTTTGGGGAGAGAAAAAAATATATATATACTTACAATCGTGCTGTTACCAATAAAACTAAACTAAACTAAACTAACTAATAAAGAACAATAACAAACAAAAAACCTACTGCAGTGGAAACCACATTAAGGACAGAACTTCCAGGCTTTATTTGCTTTTTCAATATGTATAATTCCGTTTTTAAAATAATTTGTTCAGTTAAATTCCATATACCATCATTAGATGCCCTCTTCGTGCTAAGGATTAGGGATCAAATGCAAAAGGGAAATAAGCCCTGTTCTCAAGGTCCTTATATTACAAGAGATGAAGGAAGAGTCATGTTCATAGTTAGGTAAAAACAAATATATTCAAATAAATACAAAGTAATTAGGAAAACAGGGCAATTAGGAAAAATATATTGTAGGAGGTGATACTTGGGATGAACTTTAAGGGGACCTATGGAATCCAAGAGGGAGAGGCAAGGGTGGAGAAAATGATATCTATATTCTCTTCCCTCAAATTCCAATTCAACAAATCAGAGGACAGGTTTCTAAAAAGAATAAATTAGAATAAATAATATATCCTAATATATAGACATGTATACATATTCATGCGTACAGATGTGTGTTAGAATGTAAGTAATCTCTTTACCACTAGGAATTCTTTCATTCTTTGTACTTTGATGCCACACTGCATGGCACACCGTAGGTAATTAATAATAAGCATTGATTGACTGCCATAGCCTGTCTTCAGATTTTTATCCTACCATAGACTTGTTCTATTAATACGTTTCAAGAAGATTTATATACAAATTAGCTAGGGACATACTGATGTGGGCCTAAGAATGTGTCATTTCTTTCACATACCTCTATTTGAAGGAAGACGGTTCCTGCTGGGAGATTTTCCTCCACAACAACTGTGTAGGTAGAGTTAGTGAAAACAGGGCTATTGTCATCAATGTCCAAGACCCTTATTGCCAGGGTCAATGTTGAATGCCGAGGATGCACGGCTCCATCTGTTGCTATCACAATGAGCTCATAGTAGTCTCTTACTTCCCGGTTAAGCTTAACTCTTGTGTAAATAGTTCCATTTGAAGTGATCCAAAAAAGATTGTTGAAGTTTGCAAGACTGTAGTGCACTTGACCATTTATGCCAGCATCTGGATCTGTGGCCTGAAGAAAATGAGAAACAGGTAGATTAAAATAACTTCCTGAATTACAAATTATAAATTATATATGATAAAATATATAATATAGACCATAAATTATATATTATATGATATATAAATTAAATTAGAAAAATGCTAATTTTTAATTGTTTTATTTTTGATTGGAAGTCCATTGGGCTATTGTTGTTGTTTAATCGTTTCAGTCGTGTCTGACTCTTTGTGACCTTATTTTGGATTTTCTTGGAAAGATACTGGAGTGTTTGCCATTTCCTTCTCTAGCTCATTTTACAGATGAGAAAATTGAGGCAAACAAGGTTAAATGATTTTCCCCAGGTCACACAGCTAGTAAGTGTCTGAGATCAGATTTGAACTCAGGTCTTCCTGACTCCAGGTCCAGAATTCTATCCACTTCACCTCTTAGCTACTTTCCCACTACTGATAAGCATGGTATATTTGACCCACTCTCTGAGCTTTTCTGGTTTGTTCCTCCTTAGGAAGCTTGTTGACCCTGATCGAAGGGTCTCACAATATTGATGCCAGACACTGCAGGCAACTATTAGCTTAGCTTACTGCAACTCAGAACTCTCAACCTCATGAGATCCACTAGTTTCTGCCTCCTCTAGCAGCAACAATTGTAGATGTGTGCCACTACACATGGCATTTATAAATAAATAGATAGATAGATAGATAGATAAATGGAAGGTATGCTTGTATTTAATGTAACATAGAAAAGCCACTATTCAAGTACCTACTTTCTTGAAAGAAATTTTTTTAAAAATACCCTAAATATTATTCCAATTATGCTAATACACATTACAAAATAAAATAAAACAATAGGTTGAATATGGAATGACACTATTATTGAATTTCATTGTTCAGGGATAATGCTGACTTGTAATTTTGATGTAAGCAAAATTGCTCATTCTTTACTATCTACTAAAAAACTTATTCTATTGTCTTTATCTTCTCAGTATGTGTCCATATCAGAATCAGGGCTGTACAATATTCTAAAAGGACTCCGTAAACCTCAAAGTACTAAACAAATGAAAACCCGATCAGTTTTAGAGTTGTATGGGGCTCCAATGGCTGTCCAATCCAAATTATCCTCAAAAATAAAATTTTACTTCAACATGCCCAAGGAGTGACCATCCTTTGCTCCATTTCCAATTAAGGGAACTCTTTACATCAGAGGTAGCCAATCTAGTTCACTTTAGAATAGCACTAATTGTTAGGGCATTTTTCTTTACATCAAGCCTAAAATTTCCTCTTTGCAGCTTCTCCCCACTCTTCCTGGTTTTGCCCTCCCTGATCAAGCAGAATAAATCTAATCACTCTTTCACATAATAAACTATATGTCATCTAGACTGTAAATTCCAGAAGGGCAAGGATAATTGCCTATCACACATCTCCTAAAAAAAGGTCCCATCTCTAGGATAGTTGTAAGATGATGAAGTTGTGATAACAAGAGTTTAGTTTAGTTATCAAATAATGGAAAGATTGCAGTATATACCAGAAGACGGAGTATAAACACATATGAAATCACTGATCCCTAAACTGTGGACATATTCATTGATAATTAACATCAGCGATTGAATACATTGTAAGAAGAATAGTTTGTAAAGTAGCTTTAAAGTAACTGGCATTAGAATCTACACCATGGGAAACAAAACACATTATCAAAAATATCCCACTGCTTTTTATTGTAAATGTTTGAAAAGCAGCTGAAATGGGACAAGCCATAATTCACTATTGAAATAAACCTTTCCAGACAGTACTTACAGTGATTTATTCAAGGAAATTCACTTCCTGCCTTTGATCTCTCCCTTTTCAATTTTGGAGCTCTCTGGCTTCCAACATATTTATGTACCTATTTTTCCATGCAATTTCCCTGTAAGCTTAATGTAAGGAGAAAATCCTCAAGATTAAAGCAATTTTTATCATTATGGATTTATCAAATGTCTTTTTTAGGAACAATAAAACTTGCTTTTCAGGTATCTTCCTAGGAAGAACTCTCCATGTTTCTCTTTCTAAATGCTGAGCTTTGTCTGCAAGAGTATCCTATTAACATTTGGTGATGATTGTCTGGCTATTCTAACTGTTTATCCTATAAATTAAATGGAAATGTCACGAAACAAAAAAAGTGAAGGAAGATGAAGGGAAAAAGAAGCACAGACAGAAAGGAACTGAAAGGGAGATAAGGGAAAAGGAGGTAAAGTATGTATGAAAATATATGAGAAATATAGAAAGTTGTGTTTTTCAAACAGCTTCTGAGTTCTTACCTTATTGCATTAGTTGGAGAATAACTATGAGAAATCTCATTGTGCCCTGTTTAGACACAAAATTCTCTCCCATCCCCCTGTTTCTCATCCCTCCCATCACTCTGCTTTCTCTCTAAACCATGTACATAAGGATGCTCACATATGATATATGTTATTTGCAAACTGTTTTTAAGTTCAATTTTCTTTATGTTTACTAGATATATGTCTACATAAAATCTAGAGAGAGAAGTTTAATGGACCACTCTACTTTAAGCTCCATAAAGGCAGGGACCATATCTTCTCCACTTATTCATTTGGTCCTCTACACATAACACATTTAAGACTTGTTCATTGAGAGATGACATGGTGTACTACATAGAAAGTTGGCTTCTGATCAAGGAAGAACTGTGTTCATGTCTTTCTCTGCCAAATACTGGTCAGGTAACCCTGGGCAAGTCACTTTATCTCATAGTGCTCTAAGCATTGGGATGGGAGAACTTTCAAAGAGGGTGTTGACCTGCATGGGTAGAAGATATTTCTCACTAGGAGTTTCTTATACCAATGAAATCACGAGCCCAGTCCGTATGTCTATCATTGAATTGATGCAGGGGTTATTTTCCATGCACAGACATAGGCATTCCGTGTATGTTTTTTGATGATAAAATGATGAAAAGATGGCATGTGTCTAAGGTGGCAAATGTGGAAAAGAGAAAGAGGACCTAGTGAATAGTACAAATCACTACTGACCATTTCGAGGAGCTATAATCAATTTATACTCAAAAACTTCAAAAGATCTGTAAACTTATACATTAATTGTCCCTCCACTAATTCTGACCATAACCCTTTCATACATTTAGCCACTGGTATTTGTGAGTTTCTATGGTCAAAACACCCTCTTTCAGTAGTCAATTTGCCATTAATTAACCTCTCTCAATGTCATGAGGCTGGTACTAGGACAAGAGACACCGATGGCCTGTAACTTGAAACATATCAATTGGTAAGACTTGATACTGTGAATGTTGTGCCACCATAACCTCCAAGAGCTCAGGTGGGCACCTTCAGCACATGGAGTAGAAGCAGAGAAAGAAAATGGAAGAGTTAGTTTATATTTCACTGAAAACTTGAAACTCCACAATCACTTTGAATCAAATGGAGATTTGGCTCAAATAAATATCCTCTCAAAAGAAAAATTCTGATAAGCAATTACTCTAATCTGAAATTCAACTAACTGGAATATAAAATAGGATCGGTTGTTACCGAAGAACATTCCCTATTGCAAGGCACTTTGTTGTATTTCTTCAAAATAACTGGAATCCATCTTAACAGCTGTGAAATGATAATTATGTGCAACTGATGCCAAGGCAAGGGAGAAAAATAAGGAACTCGGCTGGCTGATTTTGTAGATGTTGAGCCAGAAACACATGGCCTGTGTAATTTCTGCAAGTATGATAAAGCCGCTTCAACCACTTTCATAGACCATGGTGTATTACACTAACATTGTGAACACAATGCACAATCATGGGATAGACCATTAGAGTCAAATAATTTTAAGTAGTACAGGTATCGGGAAGAGGGCCTATTAAGAAGTGACTCAGCCTTAAAATCTCTGCCCTGGTATTAGTTCATGGGTTTCTAGATTTTATGCTGGAAAGGACCTTAGAGCCAACTCCTTCATTTTGCAAATGAGGACACAACCCTAGAGAGGAAGTGAAGTGATTTTACTGAAAGTTATCCAGAAAGATATGGGATTCTAACTCATATTTTCCGACTTTTAATCAAGAACTTTTTTCATTAAAACATGTTTAAAATTCTACCGTTAGCGCTTCATTTCTTTTGATCATAGGGGGAAAAATTAGAAGATTCTACTAAAGGCCCCTTAAGGGCATATTATGAAGTTATTAGCTAATTACATACCTGGGTTAAGCTGACAATTAGATGAGAGTAAGGTCTTTTGAGGAAGAATTACATGTTTTATACATGGTAGGGAGAGATGGGGCAGGAATTCCAGGTGAGGAAAAGGAGTATGGTAAACAGAAACGGGGAGAGGTGGTACAAGCAATTGCCATCTCCCCCTAATCTTACCTGGGTTTTGCCTTGATAACAAATGATTGCTTTAATCCACATAGCCAAACAGCTTATCAGTCAGTCGAGGAGGGAGAAGTAGTGAGTAAAACTAGTGGTATGACTAACTTAAATGGCTGATCAGTTGAGACAAATGAAATGATACACTAGTTCTATCTATTCAGATGATTCCCTCAACATCTCTGGACTTTAGTTTCCATGGCTATAAAACAAGGACATTAGGTGAGATGATTGCTAAGGTTAGTAAACCTTGGACTTTCTATATCCTATGTTCTCATCCACCTGGCCACTTTGACATTCCATGTTCTAAGATCCTTTAT
This sequence comes from Vombatus ursinus, assembly GCF_900497805.2. NCBI lineage: Eukaryota > Metazoa > Chordata > Mammalia > Diprotodontia > Vombatidae > Vombatus > Vombatus ursinus. The sequence goes on along the minus strand of NW_020954625.1, from coordinate 20,518,028 downwards.
AGCTCAGGTATTCTTTGTGTTACATTGTAAGTTCCCTTCCAGCTGAGAGTTTTTTATTCTGTTTGATATCCATCTCAACTTCAACATCCTAGCCTTTGGCTCTAGTGCCCTATGCTCATGGTTTATTCTCACTCTGAAATTGTATGTTCTAAGATGTCCCCTATATCTGATATTTTATGCATTAAGTTTTGTCAACATTCAATGAGCACCTCCAAGTCTGAATATTCTATGATCTAAGTCAAGGTTCAAAAACTTTTTTTTTCTCTAAGAACAACTTTTCTCTTTTAAAATAGTGTAGGTCTCCAAAGGGCTATTGTTTATATGGCTTGCATCAGTCAATATTTGTTATATTAGAAATCAAAATTGAAAATTTAAAATATTGATTAATTTGATTAAAATAACAATAATGACTTCATGACCTGTTAACATAACATGACACATTTTAGTGAAAAATAACTTTTCCAAAACAACAACAAAAAAAATGAGAAGAGTGGCATCGTATTATATATTTTTGCAGATTTCATTAATGTCTGGCTTAATAAAAGAAAATGGCTTCTGCATTCAATTTGTTATTTTACATTGTTTCAGTCAAAGTACATGAAGGGAAACTGGCCTCACACATATATGTAGCTAGAAAAGGGAGGAATATTTTAATAGATAAACAATGTTATAATATAATTATCAAAATTGGTTTGATGTTGTAGACATGCTGTAAGGGCCTTGGGGACATGAAGGGTTCACAGACTATATTTTGAGCATAGTTGGTCTATGGTAGTCTATTCTACCTCTGAAATTCCATGTTCTAAGGGTCAAATCTAGCTTTGATATTCTACATTCTATGCTGCCTGACACTAAACATGTATGCAGAAAGTTTAGTGAAATTTACTCAGCTGTAGGCCCTTTTACAGGCATTAAATCAAGAATTTAGGGTCTGTCTTGACCAAAGTGTATTTGATCATTCTTATAGATAATTTTAAAAATCCTTGAATATTAGACATCGAGTTGGTCTGAATTTCTTTTTCATAGTATCACTATCAGGTTACTACCTACTTGGAGCTTTGCCTGACCCTGCCTATACTGGGGGAAGGTAGTATCACAGACTTTTGGGGATTTTTCTACCAACTCTCCTTCTATCACCGTAATAAATATACTTTTCCAAATAAACTTGCTGATTAATTGATATCAGCTGATAATCATGGGAGAAACACATCAATGGTGGGTCATTTATTATTGCTGTTCAGTTGTTTCAGTCATGTCTGACACTTTGTTACCCCATTTGGGATATTCTTAGCAAAAATACTTGAGTGGTTTGCCATTTCCTTTCCCAGCTCATTTTATAGATGAGAAACTGAGGCAAACAGGGTTTAATGACTTTCCCAGTTTCACACAGCTAGTAGATGTCTGAGGCCAGATTTATACTAAAAAAGATGAGTCTTCCTGACACCAGTCCCTGCCCATGGGAGCTTATTTATTATAGCATTAACCAATCTGCCCTGCCTTCAATCTCTCAGGATTGACCATATATCTCTGAGAAAACACAGTATTCATCTTCTTGGGATCCAATATCCCAGTAGAAATTGAAGTTGAGAGAGGAATTCTTGAGTATGTGTGCATGGCCATTCATTTAAAAAAAATCATTTATGAAGTAACTAATATATGTCAGGTACTGTGCTAATCATTGTCAGATGACAAAGTAAAGCAAATTCTCATGCTAAGAATATCAGAAGATTCAACTCTAATTAAGCAAACATTTAAAAGTGTCTATTATATACAAGGTATTGTGTCATGTGTGCAGGATAAAAAGAAAAAAAAAAGGAATCAATCCCTACTTCAGGGAGATTTTCTTCCACTGAAAGGATGTAGACTGGAATGCGAGCAAACGAGAGATATAAAATCCCCTAGGAAAATGTGAGTTGGGGTGGTTGGATTTGCAAGTGAGGTGTAAAGAAATCAGGGCAATTTTTATGGAGGAGATAGCTCCTAAACTAGGTCCTTAAACTAAACTAAACGATATGTAGACCACGACAACTAGAGATGATTCCTCTGAGAATCCTTAAGTCAATTGTCCCAGGTTACAGAGGTAGTAAGTAGGAGATCCAGGATTCAAGAGACATAAGTAGGTGAAAAATAATATGTATTGAGCAGGGATAACATTTTGAAATCTCCAGAATATATCTAATTGAATCTGGTTCTGTTCTTCCCTGAAGCATGAATTACCTCTACAATATCCCTTGAGAGATGCTCTGCTTGAGCACTTCCTATATTGAAAATGTCAACGGTCCAGGAGATGGTTCATTCCATTTTTGAATGGTTAGGATCTGAGGAGCACATTGATTGATTGCTATTTGCCCTTCATCCTCAAAGGGGGGCCATGACATCAGAAAGGTGATGTCATGACTTGCAAGTAAATTGGGTAAGTGAGGGAGGGCTGTGCAAAGTCACCAGCCTCACTCTCCTCCAGAGCTATCTGAGTCCAATGACGATATGTAGACCATGACAACTAGAGATGATCCCTCTGAGAATCCTTAAGTCAATTGTCCCAGGTTACAGAGGTAGTAAGTAGGAGATCCAGGATTCAAACTGATGTCCTCTGACTCTAATTTTTATTTTCCTTTTCCTTTCCTCTGTACCACACTGCCTCCCAATTATTAGGTTTATAGGATCATAGACTTCCAGGTGGAAGGAACCATACAGATCATCAAACCTGGGCCACTCATCATACCCTGAAAAAAATGGCTTAGAGATGACATCTTATTTCCTTTGCCATTCAACAATTCCATGATTCTATGTATTTGGATAATTATATCGTGAAGGGAAGGGTGCTTCAAAGTTGGTTTTAGGATGATGAGAAAATGGGAGTCCAGAGAGAAGTGACTTGCCCATAACATTCTATAACGTAAAGTCCCATAATGTTCTAGTTCTGTCTCATTTCTTTTTACACTTTCCATAACTCTTGGGACATGTAAAATAGGTTTAATCTCAATTCTACAGACTGATTCCTCAACTATTTCTGATAGCTGTCAGGTCAATTCAATCCACTTGGGTTAAATACAAATGATCCTTTTTTAGCCTAAATATATCATGGGGCAGATAGGTGGCTTAGTGAACAGAGCTCTGGGCCTAGAATCAGGAAGCTTCATTTTCCTGAGTTCAAATATAGTTTCACACATACGCTAGCCTTGTGACACTGGGCAAGTGACTTAACCCTGTTTGCCTCAGTTTATTCATCTATAAAATGAGCTAGAGAAGGAAATGGAAAATCACTCCAGTATCTCTGCCAAGAAAACCCCAAATGGGGTCATAAAGAGTTGGACATGACGGAAAAACTGAACAATATGTCATGGTTTCCATAATCTTTATCATTTCATTATCCTTCTCCATATCCTATCAAATTTTCCAGTTTGATATATAAGGTGATAAGGGTGAAGCACACGAGATGTACGCCACTGAGCACAGCCTTCATGAGCTACAGCCATGTGCCCCTCCATATCCCACCTTTTATCCTCTAGTAAAGGAATTAATTCTAATTAGGAATGCATTTGCTCATAATGACTTACAGAATCTCAAAGCTGAAAGGGGTCATAGACACAATTGGGTCTAAGCCATAGTTGAACAAGTATTCCTTCTATAATATCCCCAAAAAGTGGTTAGGCAACCTTCCCTTGAAGACTGATAGTAAGGCATGACCTATTCCCTCTCAAGGCACTACATTGTACTGCTGAAGAGATTTAATTACAGGAATTTTTTTCTATGTATCAAGTCTAAATAATCCTTGCTGTAACTTGCAGTCATTGTTCTTAGCTCTGACTTCGGGAGCCAAACAGAACGAGACTACCTCTTTCACATGGCAGCGTTTCTGAGTCTTCTCTTCCCCAGACTCAATTTTACTAGTTCCTTCATCCAATCCCCACAAGGTAGGAGAATTCATAATTATTCAATGCTAAATTGTGGGAAAGGGGCACATATTTTCATAGTGGTTGCTCTGAAAGGCTCAACACTCTAATTCACACCTAAGGGTAGGATCTGAACGGATATGATGTGCCAACATATCCTTCTTTCTTACAAATCTCAGCATTAATGAAAGAAACATTGAAGAAGACTAAGTAGGTTGGGCAACAGGGACTGGGGGAGTGAGACAGTAGATTTTGTTTGCCTTTGTAAATGAATTTCTAGACATTTGGCAAGATAATCCAAAATAAAATCTTTTATCAGCAGTACTGTCAAAAAGTTTGTATTGATGCTTAATATCCAGCAAAGGTGCTCAGTGTGTGATGCTATAATGAAACCATTCATCTTCCTAGAAATCAATTAAAAGTTAATTAAAATTGTTAATAAGAAAAATCACACATTTCTTTCCCTCTTGTAGTACATCAAAGCAATAAATAGCCATAGCTGCAACTTTATAATGCTATGTCTGTAGTTAACTTGTCCTTGTAATCACCATAGTCCTATGAGGTCTGAATTGTGACCGCTGACATTGCAGCCACTTCTATTAGAAAGTAGGTTGGTCATCACTGAGTAGATCAAGACCTTATTAGATGAGATATTGGAAGATCACCAGCAAAAGGTACTGGAAAAAAGCTTAATGTCTTGAGAACTCCAATGTGGGAGAGCCTATGTAGAGGAACATCATGATGTGTTAGGAAACCAATAGTCTAAGATAAAGTGAGTAGTAGAGACACACTCAGCAGAGGGGGTGGCAGCACCCTCCATTTCTACAATTGAGATCCATCCCATTGATTATTTATTATTTGCTCAAAAATGCACATTTAACAAAGTCCTAGTTATCTCACAGGAATTATCTGTGGTTCACGGCAAAGCCCAGCTTTTAATTATTATTGACATTTTCACCTTTTTTTCATTAATCCTATGCATATGACTATTTATTTGGTTGTACTAACTCGACAGGAAAAGAAAAAAGAACATCTTTAGGTGATGATTTTCTTAAATAGCTATTGTGTTCTGTTGCACAAGCTCTGTTATTTTGGATTCATTGAGAGATTAATTTCATAGCATCAACTTTGTCGATGCCTGGTCTCGTCACCTCCCTAGAGGAAATATATGAAGAAATATAATGATTTTAGTGACATACCCCTAAAATGTTCTTCCTTTCACCTTCATTATTTCTGTCTGTAGTGCCATGTGCCTCCTCTTCTGTTTTTATTTTATCTTTGTTTCCTCCCACCACTTTCAACACATATCCTATCCAGCTGCCAGGTCCTGTCAATTCTGTTTTGTTACATCTCCCAAATTAATTCCTTCTTCTTTACCCCCACTCTCTCTATATCAAGTGCAGGCTCTCTATATCCTACTTGAATTGAATTTCTCTGTAAAATCAGAAATTATCAGAAACTTCTGATTTATAACCTTTCTTCTAGTTTTTAGATCATAAAAGTGATCAGAATATCAAAACAGATCTATGCCTTCCAAATTCAGCTATCAGGGCTGAGTAGAAGGCAAATATCTGGTTTGCCAGTTTGAGAGAAACAACCTATATGTTATCCTTGTCAGACATGTCACAATCATGCCAAAAGATATTGAGTTTGCATGCCGCAGATATGGAGAATGTGCTAAACTACACCACAATGGGGGACTTTCATCCTTTTCAAAACAGGAAAGAAAAGATCTTATTATCGGTAGTTTTGAATGTTAGATATTTTGCTATAGTGGATTGAGTCCTGGATTTGGAGTCATGCTATAATACTCAGTTCCAGAAATGTGCCTTGAACATCTCACCTATGACATCTACAGACTGTGACTTTGGATAGGTATATTTATTTTTCCTGGGTCTTAATGTCTTTAGCTGTAAAATGAGAGGTTTGAATTGGGTAGCCTGCGAAGTCCCTTCCAGGGCTATATTTCTGACCCTATGAACACTGTGGACACTTAAATATTTGTTGAATTTGAGTAGATGGAATTGAATTTTACTACTGCCTCCATTTATCCCCTAGAAATCTAGAAAACTCCTGGGGTACAGTGTAGGAGGAATATTACATTATAGTACCTTACTATCTAAAGACAATCACTCTAAGAAGATGTTTCTAAAACATGTCAGTTCATCATAAATAGGATTGTGCTGGTAAATGTTTATCAACTGGATCTCTGGGAAAAAAACTGTGTGACTTTTCAATCTAATCTGCATTATTGCCATTTTCTATGTCACTTTCTAAAATCTGAACAATCAATGAAACTATAAATCAAGCCTTGATTTGTGATGTTTGCCAATTTCTGAGATGCAGATGCTGAAAATATAACAAGCAGCCCTCATGATCTGGTTCTATCTGGCTCTACCACACTTGTGAGTTTCTAACTCAATTCCCTGTATATGGGGTTCCATCTCCATATCCTTGTTTTCAAAGAAATTGAACCAGTTCTGTTCAGTTATGGTTCGTAAGGTTTTCTCAGAAGCACTTTCCTCATGAATGGCTCAAAAGTGAGATTTGAAGAGAAAAAGTATGCATTTATATTCAAGATAATATTATAAGCTACTCTTCTCTTATATGTGAGTACTAGAAAGCTACAAGGACAAACTCTGTGATCTGATGATTGCCAATGGTTTTAGATAAATGCTCTTTCATCAATTTAAGGAAAAAATCCATTTATACCAATATTTTCAAGTGTTTTTAATAGAAATGAGTGTTATGCTTTATTAGATTTGCAGTTTCATGTGAGTTATCTTTTTATTGTGCTATGTTATGGATATGCTTATTTTATTCCATAAATTAAAATAAATTTTTTTTAAATCTCACTGAATTGAATGTGAAAGTAAGATCATAGCAAATATCATTAGCAGAAATAAACTAGGGTGATGCAAATGGGGATTTGATCCAAGGGACTGAAATATGGAGTGTAAGTATTCAACACATGCATTGCTTGAGATAGAAATGAGCTTAGCCCCTACTTGTGAAGAATAATCAGTTAAAATAGGAAACCACTTGATCAACACATTGTTAATAACATCTATCTATGAGACACTACAGTAACTAATTCCCATAAGCAATCACGTGATTTTATCTTAATTACTTCTTATATGTTTTTCACATTATAAATCACAACAGTGGCATAATTAACAATATATTATTTGTAAGAATATGCATATCCAAAATACTAACATTTACTTATCATTATATTTTCTTCGGTCAATGTTATTATGGTTTCATGAATAATTTTCTTTAATCTGGTCTTTTAAATATTAGACAACACTCTTCTTAGGGCTAGTATCAATAAAACTTTCAAATCTACTTGAAGGTGACTAGATAAGCAGTTATATAAGCTGACTAGAAACACTTTACTGTTCAGGGAGAAGTTATGGAGAATGGTGTTGTGATCCTGACAGGAGGTCACAAGTTCTAACTCAAGTTCTAAGTTCTAAGCTAAACGAAGTATCTGTAGATGATCACTACTCTCCTGCCACTCCCCCAAATTACTTATTTAGAGAAGCCAGCTTTTCATTCCTACTGTAGCTACTCTGTTATCCCATCAATCATTCAATCATTGAGGAAACAAAACCAAAAATAAAAGAGCTCCTGCTCTTATAAAGCTTACAGTAATATCAGTCCCTATACTTTATTTCTCTTCTGTCTTACCACTGTAAAATGTCTTGGCTACTGGCCAAATGCATGATCCACCCTCACCTCCAGAGTCATCGCTATGCAATGACTTGGATATTCAATACCAAGCAAGGATAAAGGGCAGCTGTATTTACTGGTCATATGCTCCTAGGACCATGGCCACAGAAAGATAATGGTGTCTACAATTTCTTAGGAAAAAAGAGACTGGCAAGTGGCTCAAAGTACTAGTTAATCCATGGCCAGTTCTGTTTGAGGCAACAAGAAAGAAAAGATATTTGGGGGCTGGTGCATCTTCCAAGGAAATGTTCTTTGACTTAAGGTTGTTGTTGTCAATGACCGTCCACCCTGTGAAGCCCAGGGCTACAGACAGGTAAACCCATTGCTCACCATGAAACTGATCTTAGTCTGTTTGGGTAAATCCAAGAACCAGAGAATATAGCTGTTATAATATAACTTAACAGCTTTAATGAACATAAACCAGCAATCAAAGAGTGAAGGAACTATTGGTATACAGAAGGCAGTATGGGATTATGGAATATGTGTGCACATAATTACATGCACACACATGCGTATGTGGACATGCATGCATCCATATGTATACACATATATTCACAATTTATAACCACATATATGTGGGGGGAGATTAATAAGTAGTTAGGTAGTCTGAAAGATTTAAACGAAGCCTTTTTATGACTTGGGAGAGCTGATTACATTTTTAGGCAGTTGGTAAGGGTTCCATGTAAAAGGACAGATTGAAGAATCACAAGAGAATGGGGATGGTAGTTAGATCAAGGTCCTCCAGAGAAGAGTAAGGGAGAAATGGAATTTAAGGGCAAAAATCATGCCCTACTAATCTACAACTTCCTTTAGGCTAGGCACTGTGTTTTATCTATACCATGTTTCTCCTCAGTGTCTAGTAGAGTGCTCTGAAGAAGCAAATAACAGCAGATGTTGACAGATTTTTTGTTGCTTGTATATTCAGCACTTAGTACATATTACATATTTCATAAATGCTTGGTCATCATTATTTTTGTTGTTACTATTGTTGTTGCTGTTTTTCTTATTGTTATTATTTCGGAATAGATCACAGGATCATAGATTTAAAAGTGGAAGGGATCTTGAAGGTTATCAACAAGGCTTTATCAAAAACTGATTTTGCACTGTTGTTCAGTTGTGTCCAACTCTTTGTGACTCATGGACCATAGCACATCAGGCTCTTCTATCTTCCACTATCTCTCAAAGTCTGTCCAAGCTCATGTTCATTGTTTCTATGACACTATCTATACATCTCATCTCTGCCACTTATTTTTCTCTTCTCTATAGTCTTTCCCAACATCAGGGTCTTTCCAATGAGTCTCATCTTCTCATGATGTGGCCAAAGTATTCAAGTTTCAGCTTCAGTATTTGACTTTCCAGTGAATAGTCTGAATTAATTTCTTTAAATATTGAGTTATTTAACCTTCTTGTTGTCCAAGGGACTCTCAAAAGTCTTCTCTAGCACCACAATTCAAAAATGTTGATTCTATGGTACTTAGTTTTCCTTGTAAGCCAAGTCTCAGAGCCATACAGTGCTACTGAGGGGGAGAACAAAACCAAACCAAATGACTATACATACCTATGTTGGCAAGGTGGTGTCTCCGCTTTTTAGTATGCTGTCAAGATTTACCATAGCTTTCCTTCCAAGGAGGATGCATCTTTTAATTTCATGGCCACACTCACCATCTACAATGATCTTTGAGTCCAAGAATATAAAATCTGACACTGCTTCTGTTTTCTCTCCCTCTATTTGCTAGGAAGTGATGGGACTTCAAGCCTCTTTCACCCTCATCAAGAGACTTCTTAATTCCTCATTACTCTCTGCCTTCAGAATACATATCTGCATATCTGAGATTATTACAATTTCTCCTGGCAACTTTAATTTTGGCTTTTGATTCATCCAGCCTGGCATTTTGTATGATGCACTCTGCCCACAAGTTAAATAAATAAGGCGACAACATATAGCCTTGTTGTACTCCTTTTCCAATCTTAAACCAATCAGTTGTTCCGTGTTCAGTTCTGTTACTTTCTTGGCTCGTATATAGGTTCCTCAGCAGACAAGTAAGATGATCTGATGATCTTCTTGAAAGTTGTGGCCAAGAATCACACAGAGTGGGAAGGAATATTAAAATGGCATGGACATACAGGTATGATTTATAAAGTACTTAGCATTGTGCCTGGCACATAGTGGGTGATGTACAAAATCTTTGTTCCCTTCCACCTCCCCCAATGCATCTGAAAAACATCTGGGTGTTTGGCTGTAAGTTCACTTTGAATCAACAGTATAGTATGGCAATGAAGAAAGCCAATGTCTTCTTACACAGGTCCAGGACAGGCATTGAATAAAATCAATGAATCAATTAATAGGCATGTATCATTTATTATGAGCCAGGCACTGTGCTAGGCACTGTTGATAAGTACAAATGATGAAACAATCCCTCCTTGCAAGCATCTAAAATTTTAAAGTACTGGACTAGGGAGATGGGAGTCTCACTGTCTTTCATGTACTGTTGCCTCATTGGATGCACTGTACACCACACATAGACAATCATGGTCTCATGGTGTGCCAATGAGGGTAAAATGGATATTTAAATAAATGATCATATATCAATTAAAGACTCAATTGTTCAAAAGGCATTCCTATTGCACAGAAAAATAAGTCTCCTGCTTGTCATACATAATATAACCAGTTCTGTGGAGACAAATTTTGACTCTGTAATATATTTTGCAGACATTCAGCCTGTCAGGTAATACCAGAAAGTTTAAAGTCATCAGGGAATAAAATGCGAGCATTGACAACATCCATTTTCCACCCTACTAGGATAGCATTATGTTTACCAAGGATGACAGATGAGATGAAAGCCGGGTAGAGTTAATAGAGCCATGTTCAGTTCTAATTGCTGGTTTTAAAATCAGAATCCCTGTTCTGTTATGCTTAATAATATTAAAGCCTACTTGAGTACATGCTCATGCAAACCTAAACTAGCAGGGAAACTAATGGAGCTGTCTTGAAACAGAGGTAAAGAGAATATTCAAAATTGATGACCACATTCTTTCTTGAATCAGAGGAGCTATCTAAGAGAGTATGGGAGCATATCTTGGTGTACACCATTTGGCATGCAAACAGACCCTCTCCTAGACTTTGCCATAAGGTATTCCTGGATATTGATCCATAAAGTAAATCTTCTTTTCCAATAAGACTGATAACATGGCAAATAGAAAGGGGTTCACAAATAAGTATTTGTATCAAGTGACAATGAGTAATCGATCTCAATTCTTTGTATTCATTTCCCTGACTTGTAAAATGAAAACAAAATAGACTAAATGTACACTAACATTTCCTTCTCTTCTTCATATATTCAGTACTCAGCACAGTACCTGGAACATAGTTAGTACTTAATAAATGTTGCTTGATTGGATTATTGATTCTAGCAGTATCATTTAATGATTCTTTGATTCTATGTAATAATTCAGATACAGGAATGGGAATGGGAATTGACATCTATATGGCGCAAGCATGTTATGTCATTTAAGCAAAACAAAACCAAACCTGTGAGGTGGAAAATGTATGTGAGCTTATCTCCATTTTATCAAGAAGGCTCAGAGAGGATAAGTGACTTGTCCATATACCACTTCTAATTAAGCATCACACAAAAGATTTGACCCTTTTTCCTAATCTCAAGTATACTGTTCTCTTTATCATGCTGCCTCTTATCATGAAAGTAACCTTCAAAAATGGTGCTTCCTGGGATGCCTCCCTGAATTATGGAGATATTCCTGGGTTCTCAAAGGCTATGACCCTAGTGGAGAAGCACTGGAAGGTCCTAAAATTTGGACCTTTTACCATGGGCCATAAGAAGGATTCTCTTTGCTGTCTGAGGACCAGTCCAACTACAGACATAGAGACAAAACTTCCCATCAAGTCATGATTTGTTTAGGGGGTAATGACTCTGAAACAAACAAAAAACAGCTCTCAGTGATATGGTGCTCCTCTCCTTTCCTCAGTGAAGGGGGAAGCATAAAAGCAAAAAAAACAAACAAACAAACAAATAATAAAAAAAAACAACAGAGGATCCTTTAATCACACAAAGCTTTAGATGACTATAAACATAGAGATCAATATTAATTCGTTTAATAAACATTTGTGAAGTGTCTACTATGTTCCAAGCACTGTGCTAAGAGTTGGGGATATAAAAAGGGCAAAATACAATCCCTGCCCTCAAGGAGCTTACAACCTAATGAAAAATTCATCGTGCAAACAATATGTACACAGACAAGCTACATACCAAATAAATAGGAAAAATTTTTTAAAAAGAAAAAGTGCTAGAATTAAGAGGGCTTAGGGAAAGCTTCCTATAAAAGGTGGGATTTTAGTTGGGACTTAAAGGAAGTCAGGGAATTCATTAGTCAGAGTAGAGGAAGGAAAGCATTATAGTCATGAAAGACAGCTAGAGAACATGCCCAGAGTCAAGAGATGGAATATCTTATTTGTAGATCAGGCAGGAGGCCAGTGTCACTGGATTGAAGACTATATAACAGGGATTGAAGTATAAGAAAATTGAAAAGGTAGGAGAGGGAAAGGTAATGAATAGTTTTGAATGTCAAATAGAACATTTTCTATTTGATCCTAGTGGCAATAGGGAGCCACTGGAGTTTATTACGTATGGGAGGGCAGTGACATGATCAGACCTGTGTTTTAGGAAAATCATTTTAGTGGCTGAATGGAGAATGCATTGCAAGTGGGAGAGATGTGAGGTAGGAAGACCCACCAGCAAGCTAGTGCAGTAGTCTAATACTGAGGTGGTGAGGGACTGCACAAGAAAGTGGACAGTGTCAGAGGAGAAAGGGGGGCACATTCAAGAGTTGTTGTGAGGGTAAAATTGACAGACCATGGCAACAGCTTTGATATGGGGTGAGGTGAGAGGTAGTGAGGAATCCAGGATGACTCATATGTTATGAGTCTGAGGAACTGGAAGGATTGTGGTGCCCCCTATAATAATACATAAGGTAGGGGCAGAGGTTTGGGAGTAAAAAAAATTAGTTCTGTTTTGAGTGTGTTGATTTTAAGATGTCTACTAAATATCCAGTATGAAATGTCTGAAAGACAGCTAGAGACAGGATATTGGAGGTCAAAAGAAAGATTGGGGCAGGAAAGGTAAATTTGGGCATCATTTGCATAGATAGAGAAAAATATAGAAATATCAGCATAGAGATGTTCATGTATATAGAGAAATAGAAATAGATTTGAAATATAGTATTATATATAGGGATTTATGGGTATAGATAGAAATATATATGTATGTATGTATACACATATGTCCATACATGCATATGTATATATTATATACATTTGTATATACACATTAGGCATCTATACACAAACATACATTACGCACGCACATATATACACATAGACGTACATGCACACACATAAATGTTTAATAAGATGGCTTTATTTTAGAAATGTTTTAACCTTTTCATAGGCCCTCTAGCTTTGCTAGATTCTAGGCAATGTGATTATTCAGCTTGCTGGATAATTCATCTCTGGTTATAAGCAGTTCATTGAAAAACAGCTAACTGTGTATGGTCAGATCATGGAGTGGTTACCATAAATTAAACAAATTAAGAAAAAAATAAGATAAAGGGTAAATATCAGTAGACTCTGCTGACAATTGCAGCAACTTCAACACAACTTGGGCCAAAAAGCTTTAGGTTCTGAACAATGACAAGGACAGAAAAGATGACCTTGATTGAGGCGCTAATTCTTGGTGAAGTTTCACCAGCGTATAATTCTTGTCTTCTTGGGCCAGACCCAGGATCTCTTATTTAAGTAGACTAATATGGCAACCAGGGGAAAAAATCTAGATTATAAACTCATTAGCAAACTGTTGTGGAAGATGATTCACAATGATGGACACCATGGCCTCACTTATCACCAAATACCTGTTGAAAAGGAAATTAGTCTAGAACAGTATTTTTAAACTGCTGCCCAACCCTCACACTGCTCCCAAGGTGACACTATCTTGCAAGCCATGAAGCAGTAATGAAAAAAAAAAACCGTTGGATATTTTTAAGTACAATTGCTGCAGGAGAACATTCAGTCCCTCCCCCCCATTCCAACCCCTGAACAAAAGAAAGTTCAAGTTAGGGAAGATGGGTTACTTTGCAAACCTATTGATGTCAAAGGCACATGAAGAGAAATTTTCAATAAAACTGGCAAGTTTTTAAAAAGTGAAATGACATAAAGTAAGAAGATCACCCAAGACTTAAAATTAATAGAGCCCAAGCTATGTCAGCGTGAAATGCAGGTCAGCGAGCACGAATTAAAAGTTTGGCCCCTGGTGCAATCTGGACGCATCTCAGGCTTCTCAGATAATCACTTTTATGGGGCAATATAAATGAGAAGCTACATCCAGGTTTTTCACATTGTTAGGAGAATGATCAATTTTATAAAGAAAAAAAAGTCCATTAAAAGGAAAGAAAAGATATGGGGTCAGAGCACAGGGCATTTTGTGCTGTTGTGAAATACATAGCTTTTCTTGTGCTAAAGTCATTTCAAAGGGGTTGGAGCTAAAAGGATAAACATTTTTCTCAGTGATCATAATAAAACTGAAAGAAAAAAAATATAACCAAAAGTTCCTCTTGAAACTTGTCAATTTGTTAGATGTAGATGTTTTTGGAAAACTCAGTATTCTAAATCAATAAATGTAATGTCCTCAATTTTATAACCTGATCCAGAAAAACAAAGTGACTGCATGTGTGATAAAATTAGTTATAGATAATAAATTTACAAAATCCAATTTTTGATATGTTTCTCAACTTTAAAAAGTCCTGAAATTAATAGAAGAAAGGACATACCTACTCATTAATCATTTGACTTTTTGAGAAGCAATTCTCTTTAGACTGAGATATTTTAAAACATGAATAGAGGAGGTCCTCATTGCCTTGGACAAAGAATGACACTTCTGTTCTTACTCCATTTAAGTAAGAAGGGCTAATAAATAAACTTGTCTTGTGATAGTACATTGAAATAGGTTTTGGGAACTGAAAATCTCATGTCTCGGTTCTAGGTGAATAGAGAGTGAATCATCAGAAAATGAGCCAATGTAGCATATCTCAAGGATGTGTCCTACAGGGAAGAGAGGCCTGGCTGCGCAGTGGGAAGACCTGTGTTTGAATCTGCTGCTGATCCCAGACTGCCTATACAGCTGGCATTGATACAGCACTTGAAGGTTTGCAAAGCACCTCGCATGTGGTTTTGTTTGATCCTTACAATAATTGGGTGATGTAGGTGCTGTTTTTTGTTAAGTCATTTTTCAGTCGGGTCTGACTTTCTGATCCCATTTGGGGTTTTGTTGGCAAAGATACTGGAATGGTTTGCCATTCCTTCTCCAACACATTTTATCGATGAGGAACTGAGGTAAACAGGGTTAAGTGACTTAACCAGGGTCACATAGTTAGCAAGTGCCCGAGGCCAGATTTGAACTCAGGAAGATGAGGACTTCCTGACTCCAGGCCCACCACTCTATCCACTGTGCCAACTAGCTGCCTGGTAGGTACAATTATTAGCCTTATTTTACAGATGAGGAGCCTAAGGCATAAAGAGGTTAAGTGACTTGACCAGGATCACACAGCTAGTAAGTGTCTGAGGCTGATTGGAGTGAGGAAGACTCCAAGTCTGGCATTTTATCCACTGTGTCACCTTGCTACTGTATGGCCTAACATGAGCTAAGTACCATCTAGAAGTAAGGAGTTCATGAAGTAGGAATTCTAATACTCTTTGACTAACAGGAAAATCAATCCTAACATACTTTAAGTTTCAGAAATTCAATGCAACAAGCAATTAATTGCCCATAATGTGGCAAGTACTTTGGGGTGGGATTCTTTTTGTTCACTTATTCTTTCAACATTACTTCCTAACTGAATTGGGGCCAGGCTCTGCGCATTTCTGGAAGGAATTCTTGCATCATATTTGGTCATGTTTTTGAGTCTTTTTCGGTCCTGCTACTACTCTGTCAGTGTAGCAAATACTGTGATCTTCCAGAATGAAACATGCATCTCAGGTTGGGGTCTGATCCAGGACAAAACCTTAATGTTGTCCTTTTATTATAAACTCTGCAAGTTTTTGACCTGGGTTTGGATCTAAGCAACACAACTATAAGCTTGATCCTGTTTAGAGTTCCAGGGGACTGTTCCTGGAATCAGCCACTATCAATCAGCTGGAAATATCTGCAGGTTCAAGGTCATAAAACAGCAGGCTTCCCTTTGGTCTGGGTTGTCTGCCTGGTTATTCTTGTATAGACTCTTCATACCGGCCTGGGGGTTGAATCTAAGAGAAAGCTCTGGATGTCTTGGAGATTATTATTATCTAGAATTATGAAAAATAAAAATAACAACAATAATTGCTATTAACATAGTGCAATAACATTTTCAGAGAACTTTACATACATGAACCATAACATACATACATGAACCCATAATGTATGAAAGCACTTTCAAAATGTTTAAAGACTATGCAAATGTAAGGAAATAAAGGAGAACACACTAAGTAATCATATAGCATCTACTATGTGCCAAGCATTATGCTAAGTGCTTTTTACAAATGTTATCTTATTTGATCCCTATAACAACTGTTATTATACTTAATTTTAGATAAGGAAACTGAATCAAATAGCAGTTAAGTGACTGACCAGTTTCACATAGCTAGTAAGTGTCTGAGGCTGCATTTGAACTTAGGTCTCTATTAACTATACCACCAGCTGCATCAAGGAAGGTAGCCATATTATAATTATTGATAAAATTACTACTAATTCTGTCATGACCAATACAAATTACTTATTTGAGGGAAATGTGAAAGAATTTCCTTCACATCCTTCGCCTCATGCAAAAAAAAAATGATCCCTAAGTTTAAACACACACACACACACACACACACACACACACACAATCCCCCCACACCCAAGTAGTTATTAATATAGCTCTACCTAAAATCTAGTGAATAGAAATTTCAAAATTATTTGGTTGGCTATGCCCTAGTGGTCTGAGTGCATTTAAAAGAAAATACTGTAAAGTAGGATAGGTTCACTATAACTCAAGAGAAACATCTTAATTTCTGTGATAAGGTTCATTGGTAGAAGAGACAAATGGTACAATTATAATATAAGGCACATAATGAATTCAATCGTAAGCAACATGGTTCATTAAAAAGAACTCTGGATTTAGGATATCAACACTCTCAGCAGGCAATACCTACATTGGATGGAATTTTGGCTAAGGTGACTTCTCAATTCCTTTCCAAATGTGGGATTCTATGTTTTAATTCTGACATACTCTAGATTCACAGATGTGGCATTATAGAAAGAGTGCTGGGTTTGCAAACAGAGACCTGGGGTCTATTGCTGGATCTGTAGCTTTGCCTCCCTGGGCCTCAGTTTCCTCCTCTGAAAAATGAAGGAGATACATTTAATGACCTTAAAGGTTCTATCCACCTTTAGATCTATGTGTTAATGTGTAATACAAAAGTTGGTACAATCATTTGAATAAATTTGACCAGAAACTCCTGTTTTTGCTACTGAAATTTATATATATATGTATATATATACATATATATGTATATACATGTGTGTGTTTGTGTATGTATATATTATATATATGAGGATGTGTATACATATGTATACACATATGCACACAGGTATATGTACACATATATACATATGTATATATGTATGTATATATTTATACATGTATATATGTAAGTATATATTTATGTACATACACATACATACTTCCTATTATCTGGAGAGATTTGGGTATTCCAGAGCACTTGATTTGCTATGACTTCCATTATCTTGTCTTGGATGTGGACCAGCTTCCATTGGCAGAAAGAAAAGTGCCCAGGAAAAAAAAATAAGAAATAAGAATGAAAGAGATACCTGGAAAACTATGGAACCCACGAAAGATCATATGAAGGAAGTTAGCAACATGAGATTCCTCTGACCATTTCATTAGGGATGTAAAAATTAAATGAAGGATAATAAAACACAGTGATTCCCAAATTAGCTATTTATGTGGAAGCCTAACTGGCATTTAATTGAGCTATTTACTATGCCACATTGCACCTTAATTGTCTCAACTCTCCATTTTTTTGGGCTGTTGAGTCTCATGTATGGAGCAGATGGGAAAGAGGCCAGAGTAGGAGGAGGAAGGGGGGGAGAGAGGGAGGGAGAGAGAGAGAGAGAGAGAGAGAGAGAGAGAGAGAGAGAGAGGAAATTGATCTTTTTTTGGGGGGCAAGGTTAAACCAGTAATCTAATCTGTGAAGGTAACTCCTACTTTTTTTTCTAATTCACTCCACTGATAGAGAGAGAGAAATAGCTCCTCTGTGATGTATAGCCTAAGAGAATTATACAGGTAATTGAGGCATTAATCAACTTGCTTAGTGTGATCATCTAGTTCTATCATGTTCTTTTGACTAATGAAGATTGAGATAAGATGAGTGGCATTGATTGGAGGGTGACCAGTGAGGTAAAGGGCTTTAAAATCATGTCAAATATGCATTATATGAGGGGACTGAGAGCAATTAGCCTGGAGAAGGGATGGCTCATGGTTGTCTTCAAATATGCTAAAGGTTGTCCTCTGGAGAAGGGATTAGATTTCTACTGGTCTCATAAGGCCATGCAAGCAATGGGTAGGAGTTGAAGAGTGGCCAGCTGAGGGTTGATACCCCCCAAAAGACAATGCCCTAAAGAGGAGATTTATGCAAAGGGTTTGTAGAGGAAGTGAATTCTCTGTCACGGTAGTTCTTCAGGTCAAGGTCGATAGAAACTTGGATTGACCACTTGGAGAGAGGATTCTTGGATGTGTCCAGGTTGAACTAGAATGGCCTTGCAGCTCCTCCTAACATTAAGGACCTATGATTTTCTAGGATCCAGAAGGGGTGTTAATTTATCTATGGTCACACAGCTAGTTTTATGGCAGACAGTTTTGATATTCAGCTTGAGTACACCTTTCTAAGTGGTCATAAGGGTGGTGCCATCCAGCTCCTTCTGGGTGGGAAGAACACCTGGTTTGTGATGCCCTTGCAGGGCTGTGACCATCATGTGGATCTTGGGCATCTGGCTCTTTCTTAGCTATTTCAGAGAGAATGGAAGCTCTGTTTGTCACCCTGCTCTTTGTTTCCTGCCACCAGGAGGCAGTTCAGGTACAACTCACCTGACCACATGTAGAGGCAAATTACCAGAAGAACAGCACCCAACCCTTTCAAATACAGGAGATGGGTTGACTGCTGAGATCCATGAAATAAATGGTTTTCTAGCACAGGGCATTGCAAAGTATCAGTCAGTCAATAAACATTTCTAAAGTTACCTACCACCTGCCAGACACTATGCCAAGTAGTAGGCATGCACATAAGAAAACAAAAGACAGTCTCTGACCTCAAGGACCTTACAATTTAATGGGAGGAGATCATACACACACACTCACACACACACACACACACACACACACACACACACACACAAACTCACGCAAACCTAAAAAGGAAGAGGAAGAAGTAGAATATACCCAGAATATAGACATGATAGAGTCCAGTCTAAGAAGTGCAGCTGGTGGGAAATGCAGAGGTGGCTGGTCTGTGATAATGGAGGTTTGGGGAGAAGTTCTTTGCTTCACCTGTCAGCCCTCTAATCAGAACAGCAGAGAGGTCTGAGGGTACTGATGAGGTATGAGATGCAATCTTGGAGATTGCTGACTTTCTTGGGGCATGATCATAATGGAGTCCAGGCCAAGGAGTGCAGCTGGTGAGATCAATTTGATGGCCAAAGTCTTCCCCTGGCGCCTCATCAGGAGTACACATGAGCCTGGGTTCCTGAAGGCTCTGTTAGGAGCAAGCTCTGGCTAACCTTGCCAGACTAGAGTGAATGGGAGCAAAAGGCCCATTGATAGGCATTAAGTATTTTTGCTATCTTAAGATTGCTAGGTAGGCTATAGGCCAAAATTCTGGCCAAAGTAATCACGACCATTTAGTGAGACAAAGAAGAGTGGTGATGTGTGCCAGTGGCAGGCATACCCACATCAAGAATATTAAACATCTTTCAGGCAAAAAAACAAACAACAACAAAAAACTGCATTGAACCATTTCCTATGAGAGCTGGAAAGGATCTCAGGAATCATTTGGTACAACCTTTTCATTTTACATGTGAGGAAATAAGTAAATCTAGTAAATACCTCATATATATATTGATTGAGGGGTGCTCATGTGTATGCGTGTATATGTGTTTGTTTGTGTGTGTGTGTAATCTATAAATGGAAAAATCAGGACAATTTGGAGATATGCCTCAGGATTCCTCCTGGGTATGTGAGAATGGCTAGTAAGGTCTACCAAGGTGATAATATAGCAATGCCTAAAACCCAACCCCTGTCCCCTCTAAGGGCACATATGGCACTGAATTGAAGGGAGAGTTATTTGGAATAAAGTGGGAACCTGGATTCAACAGGAAGCCTCACTGAATGAATAATAATGGATTGCTTGCTTTCAGATTCTTTTTATAAAAAATGCAAATAAAATGCATTGATGGAAGGCCACGTATAATGGGAGAAGCAATGTGGGTCAGTGGACTCAGAAGATCTGAGTTTGAATCACGGCTCTGCTACTACATGTAAGAACCTGGGTAAGTAAATTCACTACTCTGAGTCTCTGTTGTCTTAATTATGAAATGAAGAAGTGGAACCATGTGTCTAACGAAGTGCCTTCTAGCTCAGGATCTGTGATCCTGGGATGATATCATCCTGTGATGACAGTTAACTATTATGAGATGGTATAGATTTCTTTCACTTGTTATCACTGTAGAGAATGGCCACATAGAATGAATGATAAGCAAGATCCTTCCAAAATTTTCAACATAGTAAAAAACAAAAAGAGGGAATAAAGTAATTGGAAATTAAACTGAACTTCCATTTAAAAAAAAGGTGATATAAATATTTATTAGAATGTGAAATTAATTAAAGATCTCTATGAGTTCCTTCCATCACCACCATCATAAAGCACAACCTAGTTAATTTAAGCCATCATGACTTATATCACATCTATCCATTAGAGAAAAGTAGTATGAGACTTTTAAACTATATTGGGAGAATCTCATTCTATTATGGACAACAGAATTTAGATATTAATAATATTTACCAATTGAGGAATATTTGAAAGAGGGCAAACAGAAGAATGAAGGTCTTTGAGTTCATGCCATGTGAAGATCTATCCAAGGAATTGGGGATGTTTAGCCTGGAGAAGAGACGATTCAGAGTGGGGGGGTGGGAGAGGGCAAGTTAGCTATCTTAAGGATATTTATGTGGAAGAGGGTTTATATTTATTGTTTGATTGTAGAGTGAAGACCTAGGAACAATGAGTAGATCTGGCAAAGAAACAGATTTAGGCTTTGATATAAAAACAACCAAACAATAAATGACTCTCTTGCATTGGGATATCCAAACTTTTCATGGACTGTCTCTGGAAGTAGTTGGAGGTCTTTGTGAAAAGGCTGAAAAACATTTTGTCTGGAACAATGTAAATGGAATTCTTAGTCAGGATTGGGTTATCAGTCAGTCAATAAACATTTATTAAGCACCTACTATGTGCTGTGGACTGTGCTAAGAACTGGATTGGACTAGATGAACTTTGTTGTAGCTTTTATCTCTGAGATTGGAAGGTTCTCTCTCTTAAGAGGTCAAGAGCTTTCAAACTTAAAAGGCATTGGAGAAATATGAATAAATGACATAATTAATTTGGAAGTTTTTCCCTAAGGTCTTTAAATTATTTTGATTTCTCTTTTTTTGTTGGTGCTTAGGGAGATTAGCACTATATAAGGAAGGATAACACAATACTGACCTTTGTGAGTTTGATTCTTCCCTGGTAAGCAATCTGGCTTATTTTTCACCTGAATATCATAACCTTTTAACAGTAAACAAAAAGTATTTTAAGAGTGATAATACTATTTGAAGAAGGGGCCCACCTGCCATACCTGACTTTGTTCTGCCAAATAAATGGAAGACACATTCCATACAGTTGAGATTTAAAAATGGTTCTGAAAAGCATCACTTCATCAGTTTCACCATTGTGTATAAAGCAACATATTTACATAGATATGTATTATTTATGAAAAATATTATTTACATGCTCTAAACTACTAATTTTTATGTATTTCTCTCCCAGAGCACATTTTAAATCTATGTGTTGTATCCTTTTTTTGCATGATAAAGCTTAGGGATTGTGGAGAAAACTGCTTTAAATATATTTCTTGGTCTAAAAAGGTTGTCTTATTCAAATGTAATATTTAAAGTGTGTGAGTTATTTGTATTTACGATCCACCATACCTTTTTTGTAAGAGGGTTTCTCATCAAGTTATTATGTGAAAATGATTTCTGACAGGAAGTCAAAAAGATATGAAAGAAATGGAAATTTCTCAAAGCAGGTCCTAGCTTGAACAAACAATTAAATTAGCATCTGACCCTAGTTGAGAGCACTCTTATGCACAGGAAATTTAAGGGGTAGGGTCAAGAGGAAGCAGTGAATCAGCCATGTTTAAGAGAAAGCCTAATTTTAGCTATAGAGAGAAAAAGTAAGCAGTATGCTGGTCTTAGAAAGATAACTTAACATACTACATGGAGTACAGCTTGCATAATGAGGAAGACCTTAATTCAAATCCCATCTTAGGTATAGAATAACAACAGCAATAGCATTTATATAGTTTTTTGAGTTTACAAATTATATCAGTATGTATATGGATGTTCTCACATTTGATCCTCACAACCATCATATGAAGTAGGTGCTATTATTATCCTTCATTTTTTATTATCCTTCATGAGGGAATTGTAAGGGTTTAAATGACTTTCCCAGGCTCACATGGTAGGAAGTGTGTGAGACAAGATTCAAATTTGGGTCTACCTGAGCCCAAGTCCGATCCTCCATTCATTGCCCACTTACTAGCTATATGACTTCTCAGCCTTGGTTTCCAATCTGTAAAAGATGGTAATATCACTTACATGACTGGCTTGTCATTAGGATCAATAGAGAGCAAACAGATAAAGCCAATCTTAATTAATGTTAGCTTTTGTTGTTGGCTTTAATGATCAAGGACAGGTCAGTTTTCAGAACAGGATACAAATACCTAACAATAATTGCTTAAATTTATTTGGCATTGTTGTTGTTTATACTACATTCTCGAAGAGGATTATGACATCAGGGAGGTGATGCCATGACTTGCAAGTGAATTGGATTTAAGTGAGGGAGGGTTGTGCAGTCACTAGTCTCACTTTCTCCTCCAGAACCATCTGGGTTCAGTGGTAAGATCTAGATGACTGGAGATGGCCCTATAGAATGCTTTGCAAGCAGTCCACCTATAATTTCATGGTAAGCCTAATAACAATCTTGCAAATGTCATTATGCCCATTTTATAGAAAAGAAACATGAGGTTCAAAGTTGCTCATTCACTGCCTTGCTCATGGTCAATAAATCTAGTATATTACAAGGTCTTTTCTGATTCCAGGTTCCCTAGCCCACACTGACTTTCCCCAAGCGATAGGGATGTCAGGTAATGACATTACCAACATGTCAGGTAACTATATAAGAGGGCAGATCAAAAGAATGTCACTGATCAAAGGGATCTTTGGAGCTCTTGAAGGTACAACAGTAAGTTACTGTTTTTGCCTGTTTCTTAGTGAGTATCAAGGACCATAATACTAATAAGCATTTTGATGTAAAGGACTCTTCTTTGAGCTATAAGCCATATTTGTTGGTTTACTGGTGCTCTTAATGAGCACTATATAAATGATTTTAATAAGGTATTGAAATTGCATCTAATAAGCACTCATTATAAAATTATAAGTTAATAAGAAGAAGTTTGATTTGCAGAAACGGGAGACTACCTCCTTGAACCTCTCCATGAGCTGTTTCAAAAGGAAAACTCCAGGTTGGTTACATGCTGAGGAGAAGTGTTTGCTTATGAAAGAGGGACTAACCTATAATTAAATACTGAACCTAGGAGTCATATTAATTGTGACACATGTGGTGACAACGATGTGGGTCAGAGAGCTATTCTACACTTCAGCAATTTTACAACACTGCTCTGTGAATCTTCAGATCCTTGCTGAATAAAAACATAAAAAAGGAAGGATAATAAGATGGAGGAGGACCTCCATTTGCCTGCTTTTTAGTTCGCTAGGACTGTCCAGTATAACACGACCTCCATGAGAAAGTGATTAGAGAGATCCCATTGGGTTATTGTGTTTGCGCAATGTTCAAAATGAACATCTGCTGAACAGTAAGGCAATGCTTGGGAGAAGGATTTCATTGGGTTGATATTTATCCAATGTTTTGAAAATAACAAAATAAGAAATATGATGATAATGGTAATAATAACAAAAATAGAAATAAACACCCTCATTCAGATACTTCCTACCTATGTGAACCTGGCAAGTCACTTAATATTTTTTAATATTCGGGTGCTCGTTTATAAAATGAGGAAAACAATATGTATAGCCAGCTGCTGAGAGATGCTATGGCTGAAAATTTTACCAAACTTTGGATGATATGTGAATGAGATTTTTTTTTTCTGAATTCAATCCAACTGGTCCTCAGATTAAATAATAATAATAATAATAATAATAATAATAATAATGCTTTTACTAAGATTCTACTCAGTGACTTTTCAACTCAGATCACTTATGGTAAGTGATTTTCAAATCTTAAAGTTGAATAAAAATGTCAGATATTATAATGATACTAATAATAGTAAGAGTAAATGCTGTGGACATATCACTTTAAGGTTTAAAATTCCCTTTACATATATAATCTCATTTGAGGTAATTGATCAAAATGTTACAATTAGTCTTTTATAGATGAGAAAAAAAGAAACAGCTTGGAACAACTGAATTAGGAATCAGATGTCCTGAATTCAAATCCTGACTCCTGCCATTTATTATCTGTGTGATGTTGGGCAAGTCAATTCCATGCTTTAGTTATCATTTTCCCTATCTGTAAAGTGAGAGGATTGAACTCATGGACTTTAGAGGACCCTTCCAGTTCTAATCTTAGGATGCTATAGAAGTTAGGTGACTAGCCCAGGGACAGTGCTAGTTAGAATATGAGGCATCATCCAAACCCAAAACCTAACTCCCATTCTATTTCTCCAGTTACTCCCTAAACAGCCTTCTTCTATCTAAATAATGAATAAATAAATGAAATAAAAAATTAAACAAAAAGGTCTACATGGTAATTAAAGGGAAATACAGAGATTTGATCCCAAGATCTCTGATTTCACATTCATAATTATTGCCATTATAATATATCTTATCTAGTCCAGAACTAGAAGTATAAACCTCTTGGATTTCTTACTAGGAACTTACTACCTACTTTATATGTTACTTGCAATGAATTAAAACCTTCTCCACTGATACCCAACTGTCATTCAAAAAAACAATCTTTAGTGAAATAAAAGGGCAAATCATCTCATTCCAAATAGTTTTATGTCAGTTTTAATCCTAATGATTTCTAACATGGATACATACATACATATCATACATATATATGTATATACATGTATATATGCACATATCTACACATTCATACACACATATGTTTTTGCTTTTTGGAAAAATGAAGTTGAATTGTCAAAGAACCTTGAATTTTATCCTTCTAGAAATCATTTTTTTTTTCTCCTTAGGATTTCTAGATATTTCAAGTTCATCTCTCCATAGGTATGGGTGAAAAATAGAACTCAAAAAATGAGGGAATTAATTCATTCTCTAAATTATGAATAATACATTAATTCATAGTGTTAGGAGAAAATTTTAGATAGATAAATAAACCACACACACACACTCATACCAGGACAGGAAAGAAGTGCCTAGAAAAGGCCCTATGGGGCCCAGCCTATTGGGATTCTCTGAACTTGACTTAGGCCAGTCCCCAGATAACTAACACAGCTTCAATCCCCAATCTCTTACCAAAGTCATTCTGCCTTTGCAGGACTGTTATGGGTGGCTCTGCTACATTCAGCCTTTGAAAATTCACTGAAATCTCCATGTCACAAAACAGGAATAGAGGAAACCTGGAGTATGTATTTATGCCAGTGTCCTGAGTCAGTCTAATTTATTTATTCCCTGCTGGCTAAAAATATGTCTGACTTCTAGTGGCATCCTCCCCCTAGAAATCCACACATGTTGAAGAAACTCCGGTATTAAATGATTCCTATATTAGTATTATTGAAATAGATCTACTCTTAAAATTATGCCAACTCTTTCCTGAAGACCACGGACTTAACATCATATTTGTATTCCAATGGTTTTGGTAGAGAGAACCCATAATCGCCTTCACTTGTGACCCACTTGGAGAAAAAAGATATTGTTTCAGGCATTGTTCTGTGCCATGCTGAGCTTCCAAAAAATGCCCTAAAAATGTTCAATTCATCTTTAGGGCTACCATACAGGGATCTGACAGCCCCATTAATCAGAAGAAGGCCACCAAGGTTTTGATTTATTTTGTTTAATATTAAGTTGTATCGTTGAAGGAAACATTGATTTTTTTTTCCTGAATGAGAGTTTCTTCTTCCATCTAAAAGGCTCGATTTACTAATGATGCTGAAATGGCTTTAAGGGATTCAAACTGAGTTATTAGCTCTTTGTCTCAGCAAAAACTGAGCATGTAGATCTTGTGCTCACCACGGGAGTATATTTACAGCTCAGGTTAAATCAATTCAAGCTCTTTTGTCTCATAGTTCAGAGAACTCAGTGTCGACTCAGTACTACATTTTGTTCCTGCAAACTCAAGAAAGTCATGTCAGCTGCAGAATGTTTATAAAGCATGAAGTTCAAGGCTATTGGGAAATAACCAGCTCTTGGTGGCCTGTGTACAGCTGACCCAATGCAAACCAACCCAAGCCAAACCAATGACCATTCAGGAAGTACTGACTATTCAGTACCTGGAATCATAAGACCAAATTGAAAAACAGATCTTGTGTTCACTGAGTTTACGTTCTACTGAGGGATATAGTACATGCACACATGCATGCAGATAATACAGTGCAATGAAACTGAGTCACAGGAAAACACTTCAGTGTGTAAAGGTTCCTGGAAGGCTTCTCAGTGGAGGTGGTACCTGAGTTGAATTTTGAATAACATAAGTACTCCAGGAAGAGAATATAGAAGGGAGTACATTGAAGATGTGGAGAATGGTATGTACCAATTGACAAAGGCAGGAGATGCAGTGTTATCATGAAGACTCTAATACATTTTTATATGTCAAAAATCTGCAAATATTTATCGTATAATTTTCCTTTTAAAATAGATAGATATACATAAAATCAGGAAACTACGCTTCATTTAACAAGACTATAAAATGGCAAATTAATATTTATCTTAAAATTATTGACATAATCACATACATATTCTAGATTAAATAATAGCCCATTAGGTCAGTCTATCAGTCCATCCCTAATGGACTCAAACGTCAAATGGCCAATGTTCTGTACTCAAAGTTAAAGGAGGAGAATGAAAGCAGATTAAATGGCACTCGGGAAATCATGCAGCAATGTTAGCCATCCCAAGCCACTCCTGGGCACAAAAGAAAACAAGCTTATTGCTACCAGAGCTTTCTGATGGCTCACATGGCTTTTTGGATCATGGGAAATCACAATCTCAAACAGATCACATTCACATGGGATCCCAATAGTATGAAAAAGATCCAGTGGGCTATACAGAGTGTCTCATATAGAACAACTAGAGTAAAAGCTGGTCATCTAGGATAGCATGGCAGAGGTGAAAGAGCACTGGATTTGAAGTCAGAGGTCACAGGTATGAATTCCGATTTTCCATTTGTTCACTTTGTGCCCTTAGGAGTTACTTAATGTCATCTGTTAAAATGGTAGGAATGGGCTAGATTACATATGAAGTCCCTTTCAAATCCAAATTCTCCTGTTGTCTTCTGAACCAAGATCATACTCATGATCAGGGAAGGAGGCAAACTGTGTGTGTGTGTGTGTGTGTGTGTGTGTGTGTGTGTGTGTGTGTGAGAGAGAGAGAGAGAGAGAGAGAGAGAGAGAGAGAGAGAGAGATTATTGGAGATCTATAATGAAATCCATGGAATTTTAAAGGGAAAAGAAGAAAACTTCTAGCATCCCATAATAAGGATATGCAGGAACAAACACTGCATGAGATAAGAAGTATATGGGGCGCGACTTTCACCAATGGAAGTATTGTTCACCTCACTGAAATAAGGAATCCAAATATCAGAGTATATCATTCACAAAAATGAAAAGATTTGTAATGAAGTCAGAGGCATTAAGTACACATTTACCACGTGAAACTCCAGGCACTGAAACAATAGACATTAGCTATATTTTATTGGTGAATAATCTACTCTTTGAGAGTAAAACATTCATAGAATATCATTTATAAAAACTAGGGTGTTCATTAATTAATCAAAATATACTTCCATTGATTGACCCAAGGCTGCCATCATCCCCATTTAGTCTAAAAAACATTTTGGCAAAAGTTTCTAAGGCATTGAGTAGGACCCCTTTGGAGTATCTATGTGAGAAAAGACATGGAATTACCAAAGCTGAGATCTGAATTTCATTCTGCATCAGGAAAGTCAGTACCCACTCCAATGAGATAACAAATCTTTTACAAATACACAATTGCGGTGGTAGCAGTCAGTAGTTTGATAGTGAATGAACTTTCTGAGGTGCCTTGCTTATGCCCAGATGATCTTAGACATTGTATCCAGCAATGAATTGCTGTCATGGGACTTGATGTGAGGTCCACCGCTGGCTAGAGTGTTTGAGTGTTTATCACTTACCCTAACTTGCCCAACAAAAGCATTGGCTTCTTCTTCAACCACAGATAAGTTTCTTGGCAGGTATGGATCAAAAGTTGGAGCGTTGTCATTTACATCTGTCACCACAATGTTCACAGTGGCTGTTGAAGTCTGGAAGGAAATGGGTATGTATGAGCTGAAAGTCTTTTATCATGAAATCAAGTCAGAAAAGACGCTACAGTGGCAGAGATGATGATAGCTGGCATGCAGAGAACACATAATATAAATTATATTATTACATCGTTCCCAATAATTCCATGAAGTAGGCCATTAAGATTTTATTAGCCCCATTTTATAGTTGAGGAAACTGAGTTTCAGTGAACTGAAGTGATTTGCTGAAGATAACATAAATATTAGGTGTCAGAGGCAAGATTCCAATCCTCTTCCCTTCTGGTCCACTTTCAGCACTTTTCCCAATGCACAACACATATTTTGGACAAATAAGCAGATTTGAAATCAGAAGCCCCAGGATCCACTCTGAATTCTGCCCCTTTACTACTTTGAGCAAGCCACTTCTGCTTAGCTCTTCCTCTATAATTTTGAGAATATTCATAAGATCCAACATTTGGAACAGGAAGAGCCCTTACAGGTCTTCTAGAACAACCACCTCATTTTACAGGTAAGTAAACTGAGGGCCAGAGAGATAAAATAACTTGTTCAAAGTTATAAGGAAATGAAGTGAACTTTACTTTTGAGTTCCTCTTTTTCAATGCACCACACTGCCTCCTGATGGATGACCTAGACGATGCTTTCCTATCTGAAAATTCTCTTCCAGCTTTCTACCCTCATATATTTTCTCTATGGATTGGTTCATTAAATTGATTTCGGCCTTTGTCCCTGTGGAGCCACTTTCCTAGTGAAAATAGCACATTTCCATCTACTTTCCCTGTTATTTATGTTTGGAAAAACAAAGCTTTGTAATTTGCAACCACATTTTTTTTCTTTAAGAAAATGATGAAAAGTGCAAATGGTGATATTAGAATGTAAAAGGCATTTAGAAATGTCAAACACCTCCCAGAGGCATATTTTCAGAAACTGATTTCACCTTTATGGAGACCACAGGGCAAGTCTTCACATTTTTAGTTCAGCAAATAATTCTCTCTCTCTCTCTCTCTCTCTCTCTCTCTCTCTCTCTCTCTCTCTCTCTCTC
>NW_020954625.1:20260552-20488400 GCF_900497805.2 Vombatus ursinus | reverse complement strand
CTCTCTCTCTCTCTCTCTCTCTCTCTCTCTCTCTCTCTCTCTCTCTCCCACACACACACACTTGTCTTTTTTTAAAGACTACCCCTTCCTTTTCTTCAGTTACAAGCTATAAAATAAGAACTTGGCAACATCAAAGAGCCATCGCCAAGGTTACATCAATACTTGGAGAGCATGCTACTTATGCCCTGTCGCTAGTTCTGTATTGAAACTGAGAAGCTAGAGCCCTTATGGTAGCGATGATAATGCCAAGTTCTCCTAAAGCCATGCTTCCCTGAGCTGTAACTATAGTATGAGCTTCAACCTGGAACATTTTATTTCTGGGATAGGAGATGATGTTGCAGCTAAAGCAAATGAGACCATGGAGGCAGCCATGGTTGGAGAGTAGATTCCTCTCCCCTGCCCAAGTTACATTTCTGCGATCCTAGATAATAATGCTCACATACATGAACACACTAAGATAATGGGATACCCTTTCTCTGCTGCTGGAGATCCCCTCTAGAACTGACTCTACATTGATCTTGAGAAGGGAAGAGGTGGGAATCCTTCCAGAACTAAAAGCTAAGTTCATCACTATAGTAATTGCTCTTCTTTTCCCTCTCCCTATTCCGTCTGCCCAAACCAGTGAACTGCCAGAATAGATCATAGCCTATTTAACTTTGTTAGTTATTGAACCATATTACTGTTCCTCTTCTCCTGTGATGATCCAAATTTCCTACTTGAGATACTTAGAGTTGGAATAAGAATTAACCTTAGAAAGTCTGGAATGTTCTGACACCACAATGGAAAATGTACCCATAGGCTCATCCTAATTTCCTAGAGATGATTAATTTCTATTTCTATTTCCTCCCTTTCTCTTTCCTTCCTTTCTCCTCTCCTCTTCTTCCCCCTCTCTCCTTCCCCTTCATTTTCTCATTCATTTATTCTCTCCTCTCTTCCTTTGTTTTCCTTTTTTCCTTTACTCTCCATTTTTTTCTTCCATTTCTTCTTTCCCCCCTCTTTTCTTCCTCCCTTCATTTCTTTCTTTTTTCTCTTCCTCCTCTCTTCTTCCATGGGGTGGTACAGGAGGATGACAGGAAGGTAATTATATTAATGCTATACTCTTCATAATTTAAAGCTCCACTTACCCATGACTTCATTAAGACTAATTTTGCTATCTATGCTATTTTAACCAAATAACATATTTGTGGACTCAAAGGTCAAAATTATTTTTATTATATATTCCATTAATTACTGAATTGATAGGATTATTTTGTGACTTTTTGAACACTTATGTAAAGGTGAATTATTTTTAAAGTTTTTTTTTCCTGTAATACTTTCATTCATTTCTCTTCTGGGGAAAATTTATTTTAGAGTTTTATGAACTTAAATTCCGTACCTGTAAGAACACCTTTCAGAAAGGTTCTCTTATTCTTTGTTAATTGTAGAATAACTAAATGAAAAAGTTCCCCCTAGCTTTTATAGGGCACTAAAAAGCTTATGAACTCTAAAGCAAATGCAAATATATCATTCCCCCAATGTTTAAATAGTTTATACCTTTTATACCCAAGATCCTAATACTGGCCAAGGAAGTTAATGACAAAAAATACTCATGTTTACCAAACTACTCACTGCCGTATTTTATGTAGTAGCAGAGAACTAGAAATGATGTGGATGGCCAATGATTAGAAAATAACTGGACAAATTGTGATCTAGAAATTAAATGAAATGGCATTGTGTCATAAAAACAGCGAATTGGGAGGAATTCAGAGAAATTAAAGAATGCTTGGATGAACCTGTGTAGACCAATACAAGCAGAATCAGGAGACCACAAAGAGAACTCCCATGAGGCAAATGAATTTAAATAACTCTAAAAGGCAGCTGAACTCTCATCCACTGTCATCACTAGCCCCGCTCTGAAAACCCAAATGATGACGCAGATCTCTATTTTTTCAATAAAAAGGTCAAACTTCTTGGTATAAAATGTGGCACGTCTGATCTGACAGCTCTCTCCGTTGGCTTTGCCTAACCATTTATTATTTTTTTTACGAGAGTAGTTTTAATAAGGTGGCTGAATCTGGAAATGAGTAAGGTATGGAAATGAAATGGGCATCTAGGGGGCACACTGGATAGAGCTCTGGGCCTAGAATCAGGAAGATTCATCTTCATGAGTTCAAATCCAGTGTCAGACACTTGCTAGCTATGTGACCCTGGGCAAGTTATTTACACCTGTTTGCCTCAGTTTTCTCATCTGTAAAATGAGCTGGAAAAGTGAATGACAAACCACTGCAGTATCTCTGCCAAGAAAACCCCAAATGGGATCATGAAGTGTTAGACACAACTGAAAGGACTGAACAATAAAATAAAAATTAAAGGTAAAAAATTTTGTATTACCTTCTTCCCAAAGAAAGAGGGGAAATTTCTTTTTCTCATTTCTTTGTATAAAGATATCTTTTTTTATTCTTCATGGTGAAAGTAGAAGCTATGAGACCAGGCCCCTTTATTATTTTTTGTTGTTGTTTCTGGAGATTTCTATGAATAATATCTTTCTACTATTATTAGAAATGGAAGACCTATTGAGTGTTTAAAATATCCTTCCAAAGGGCTTCAATGAATTATCACAGTTGCATGCCTGAATCTGAAGTTCAATCTCAGTTAGGCAGAGAGAATGAAACCCAGACTATGATAATCATTGGGGTTCACTTGCTGCCAAGATAGAACAGAACGACCTGTTCTTCTGCCTCCATACATCTGGCTGGCAGCATCAGAGGGATGGTAACAGGGCACTTCAGTATTGTTTCTGGGACCCCAGAAAAAGTTGGTGGCTGAATTATGCAGAACAGATCTCTGTTACATACATTTCAAAGCTAGTGAATTAACAGAGACCACCAGGAATTATAGAAACACATAAAAGATGAAGGCAGGACAAATGTAGCAGCTGAAACATTTTCAAAGCAATTGGAAGCAATGGGAACAAAATCAAAACACATTAATTCCATGCCTTTTTAGTGAGGCTGATAAGCTATCAGATTATGAATTGCACAGACTGGAAGATACATACCTTGTTCTTTTTTCCCAGTAATTTTCTCTTTTATATTCAAGAACTCATTAATAAAAGAAACTCATAAGATAACAGACATGAAAGGATCTCAAGAATGCATTCTGGCTGGAAATGGGGAATGAAGGTGTGTGTCTATAAATCAATCACTAGCAAGGAACATAAAATGCAGGATCCGCAGGAGACCTAGCACATCACATGCACCCCTGCTGGCATCCTCAGGGTTTTAGTAGTAGTTCAAATCATGGCCCTCCAGGGCCAATGTCCAAACCGTAAACCAACTTAAGTTAACATAAATCTCATTTGAATAACTGGCAATTCATTAAATTCTAATCTTTATAGAGATTATTACCAGTTCTTTACATACAATTCAAGGCAAATGGGGGTCTTGTTAGTTTTCCACAATCGAGAACTTACTGGCAATCTCACATTGTTCTTGTTGTCGCTGTTCAGTTTTTTCAAACTCTTTGTGACCCCATTTGTGGTTTTCTTGGCAAAGATACTGGAGTGGTTTGCCACTTCTTTTTCCAGCTCATTTTACAGATGAGGAAACTGAGGCAAACAGGGGTAAGTGACTTGCCTAGGGTCACATGTCTAAAGCCAGATTTGAATTCAAGTTTTCCTGACACCAGGCCCGTCACTTTATCCACTGCATCACCTAGCTGTTCGGTACCAGCTACCAGAATGGCTACTATGACCTTCAACAAGCAGCACCTTAAATTTGAGACTTATAGAAATATAGTGTTGAACACACACATACACACACACACACACACACACTCATGTACACATACATTGGCTGGCAACATCAGGGAGTGATAACAGGGCACTTTAGTACTGTTTCTTGTACCCTATTAAATGTTTGTGTACGAGTTATTGAGAACAGATCTTTGTTACGGCCATTTAAATTGTAGTGAATCAACAGAGACCACCAGGAATTACAACAACACATAAAAGATGAAGACACCACAAAAGCAGCAGCTGAAACATCTTCAAAGCAATTATACAACAGGAACAGAACTAAAAATGCATGAATACCATGTCTTTTTTGTATGTACGCACACACAAACACACACTCATTGTGAATGTAAATATACACATACTGCAGATAATTCTTTAGCTCTGATTTAGATATAAAGTATGGTGGGTGGGTGGGTGTGTGAGAGAGAGAAAGAGAGAGAGAGACAGAGAGACAGAAAGAGAGGAGAGAGGGAGAGAGAGAGAGAGAAGGTGGGCTTGGGGTCTACTAACGTCACATGTAACCTTTGCAGGGTGGTCACTCCTCAGTCTATTTCTCAATTCATTATCATGTTCGTTCTCATCATCTATAGTTCTAAGGTTATCCATGGGTCTGCACTGATATTTCATCATTAATTAATAAAATACTTGTGATGGAAAATGCTATCCACATCCAAAGAAAGAACTATGGAAGTTGAATTGCTATTTTTTTCTCTTCTGTTGAGTTTTGTTTCCTCTTTCTGATGGTTCCTCCTATTGGTTTTAATTTTTACTTACAACATCACTAATGTGAAACTGTGTTTAATATGAATGTAAATGTATAGCCTATATCAGATTGTGCGTCATGGTGGGGAGGAAGGGGGAGAGAAATTTTAAACTCAAAAACATATGGAAGTCATTATTGATAAATCAAAGTAAGTTACTAAAAAATTAATAAAATACAGCTCCTCTTCTTAATTCATCAACTAGCTCTCTACCTCCAACATATCATTTAATAAACTGGAAAAAACTTATTTTTCCATAGTTGTTCATCTCTTTATACATCATACCATAATATCCTTAGTTCTGGAACTCAGTCTCAGATATCAGAATAGTAGTCAAAGCCTCTGATATTCTGTGCTACATTATCATGAATATAAGCCACTAATTTGATTGCTAATGTAGCACCTTCATCTGTTGAATATATCTAGTTAGCTATGGCATGTCAGAAGTCACTAAGGCTTCAATAACCAACTACTAAAGAACATTGCTAGGTCTGTATTTGAACTGTAAATAATTTGGAAAACAAGTCCTTGTGATCACAGGAGTCAAAAATTTCCAAAACTATGTCAACAGCTATTCCTGGACAATTTTTGCTGATGATAAGTCTCTGGAACTTATTTCTAAGACATTGCATAAATCATTATTTGTATCATCATATATATTGCCCTGGAGATGACAAAATAATATTCTGACATCTGATGATGATGATGGTGGTGGTAAAGATGGCAACAAAAACAATGATGTGCAAACATAATCAGAGATCTTGGGTCTCCTAACAACTCTGGGCTCACACAGACCAGGTCCAATCCTGGATGCCTGACTCAAAGGTAGCCAATTTATCTCCTGGCTCACTGTCCCCACCTCAAAGTCTTATTTCAACAAAACCCCCTAAACAAAACTAAGGCATATCTTGTTTCTAAGCTTTCCCAAGTGTTGGGAATAGGGTCCTTGACTCCTACATGTGCCCTCAATATACAATATAGATCTGGGATATGGGGATCTCCTTTATTTTATCCCACAGATGCTAAGGACCAGTGCCCACAGACAACTATTGGAACATAAAGCAATACCATGACCCATCACCTCCCTCTGGAAGGAAATTGAATTTGGGACTTCAACTCTTTGCATTTTGGTGAGTGACTTTGACAGAGTCGTGTCACCCTAGCACAGGCCTGCACAACCTACTGCCCTAGGGTCATTTATGGCCCTCTGGCCGCTTACGGCATACCGAAGGATTTTTTCTACATACGAAGAATGTCGTCCTCTACATTTTTCTTGGGCTGCCCGAAATCCTTTGGCATGCTGCAAGTGGCCACAGGCCACAGGTTGTGCAGGTCTACTCTAGTGGGTGAACATACTTTGGGAGTTGTTGAGAAAGCAAACTTGTCATTGGACCTGCTGAGCAAGAATTTAACTTTAACTTGCAAAAAAGGATGATGCAAAGGGATTTTGCTGATCAGGATTTCTAAACAGAATCTATGAACTTACTTCTAAAAATATGTTAATAATTGTATTTTTATATAACTGTTTTCCTCTATAATCCTATTTTATTTTTCACCTTTAAAAAACATTATACCGTTAAAAGGTCCATAGCCTTTACCACGTGGCTGACCATGGGGTCAGCACACAACAAAAAGTGAAGGACCTTTGACATAGATAAACATCTTTATTCTCTGAGGAGAATGCTTAATGAGGAGACCCCCAGACACATTAAGGTTCAGAAACATTTTCCATGCTCTCAGGCTAGTACATGTATTCCACAATTATGTCCAAATGAGATAATATTTGTGAGGTGATCAGCATGGTGCCTGGCACATAGTAAATGGTTAATAAATACTTGTTCCTTCTTGTAAGCCATCATTATTATTTCATTGCCCACAAGCTAATGATGAGAATGAAAGATCAGTGTGGACAGTTGGGGACAACATGAAGCCAGTAATTGGAATAGATTCATAAATAAGGTTTGCCAGATTTCTCTTTGTTAAACATTTTTCTAATGACAGGATTAAATTTTGCTCAATTACAAATGAGCTTATATAGCCATACTTGACTAATCCCTCTCCACCATATAACTTTACACAGTATTTTACAAGATGAGCAATACTATACCCTGTTTGTTGCTTTTTCTACCCCTCTTCTTTGCTTCTTATTGTCATGAGATAGACCTAAGTATTTTCCCCTCCCTCAAATTATTCACAATGGGACTAACATCACCATGTTGATATACTGAAAAATCATTTTACAGAGTAAGTAATGTTGGAAAAAATAAGAAATATTCCCTCTAGGACTATATGCCATCAATCCCTTACCTATATTGCTTAAGTCACCAAATCCATAAAATGAAAGATACCATAATTAATGTCTAGCTATTGAAGTGAAAATATGTCATTACTACCCCTGAAAGCATAACAGAGAAACAATATTCTCAAAGCATTCCTACTTGCTGTTTTTAGGTGCAGTCAAAAATAAATAGTGAACAGAATGCTGGACTTCATTTGAGGAAGAGGTGAGTTGAAGCCTTGCCTCTGACACTTATTAGGTATGTAACTCTAGCCAAAGTCAAATCAACTTCCACAATCCCAGTTTCCTGACCTATAAATTGTATGTAATAGTATCTATCCCCTATTATAGAAGGCCCAGTTGCTTTAATGGAGGTAGAGTTGGACTTGGAGTCAGGAAGATATGGATTTAAACCCCGTCGCTGACACACGCTAGCTGTGTGATATTGGATCAATCACTTAAACCTCTCAGTGTCCCAGTAAACTCTCTAAGACTCTAATTTTCAGAGTCAGTATTTTGTGCAATAGTAGAATGAATTTCTTACTGGAAGATCTAACTACCAATAAAGCCATACATATTTAAAAATAGCTAAAAATTAGATCATGATGTACAAAAATCATAGATTGAAAACTACAAAGGACCTTAGGGATGAACTAAATCAATCCTGTCCTTTTACAGAAGGGGGAATTGAGGTCCAGGAAGCAGAATGATTTTCCTAAGATCATACAAGTAGTAAGTGGTAAAGTTGAGATTTGAACCCAGGTCCTCTGGATACAAATACGACAATTTTTCCATTCACTGTATCACTGTGACAGCTGAAGAGTGGTCTGTCCCAATAATTTGATATTTTCCCTTCCAAATGCTTTAGGATCTTCTACTTTTTGAGCATTGAGAGTGGATGTTACTAGGATTTCCAGAGATTTTGAACAAAAATAGAATTTTGTCATGTTGATGGCCTGTTTGTGTCTTGCTTATGAATGATAATTGGCATGAGAATAGCATGCAAGCAAGGAATTTCATCAGTTAGCTAGAATGGATATTTCATGCTGACCGATAACGTCTCACAGGGTATTTGGAAAGATCAAAATGTCTAAACCCTATGTAATGACTTTCCAGTGATGGAATTTGGGGCCACAAACAGAGAGATGCCCAGGCAGGGGAAGGGGTCTACTCTTCCAATCAAATCATACAGGCAGTTATTACTCCATGAGGGCTGTCCCACTCTCTCAAATTTCAGCTGGTTTGTATTTTGTTATTGTTTCATGGTTTGCTGAAGACATAGTTTCTTCTACATCTGGCAAATTTAGTGTCATACTGAAATCCTATCCGATAGGTGACATTTATTAAGTTTGGTGATGAGAGCTACATCTCATTGTTTTGCATCTATTTTCCAATATGATTCATTCATCGATACTAGATATGAATACTAGATGCAGTTCTAAACACAATAATCTCCTTTGGGTATTCACAGTATGATTAAAAGTTGAAAAATGCAAAAGGACTTAGATGGCCCTTTTGATGACCTATTGGCTCCTTGCTAAAATTAAGAACATGCAATTTTAATAGTAGGTAAAGCTGAGTATTTTTCTGTACTCTGAAAGATGTGTTAATTCTTCATAGTTACTACTAAGATAACATAATATTTCTAAAATTCTTGTTCAAATTTTCCAATAGTGGCAGCTCAAGCCATATATATTAAAAAAAAATGAAGTCTAAAACGTGGGAAATTAATAAAATCCAGTCCAGTCCAGTCCAACTCAATCTAACCCAGCCCACTTTAATCTTATTTAACATAATTTAACCCAAACAAATCCAGTCCCATGGTTGTTTACTAAGCATCTTTGACATGCAAAAACCTATGCTAGTTTCTGGGGATACAAAGGAAAGAAAAGTGGTCCTTGTTTTCAAGAAGTTTACATTTTACTAGTAGGAGGGAAAGTTAGGATAGGTATATAAACAGAGTAGAGGAGAGGACGATCTAGGAGCCAGAAGATATATCTGAAAGAGTCCTGGCTCTGGAGCAACTCCTCTAATTTTACTTACCAAATCACTTACTCTGTGTCAGCCTCAGTTTACTTATCTGTAAAAGAGGTAGATGGACTAGATCTCGAGTTCTCATCGAGCTCTAGATATATAAGCCCATGGCCTGATCAATGAGGGGATTGGGAATGGACTGGCATGAGAAGGGGTTTTTGAGCTGAGCTTTGAAGAGATCAAGGGATTCAGAGAGGTGGAGGTAAGCGACGAGTGCATCCCTGGAATGAGAACAGTTGGACAAATGTATGATGTCTGGAAATGGAATGTGCAGATTAAGGAAAAGAAAGTAAGACAGTTGGTCTGCAATGGAGAACATGACATCATCAAATACTATTCTTCATCATCATTTCTTATGGAAATTTAACTAATACAAACAGTGAGGAGGCAAAAAAAGGCCTTTAAACTGTTCTAACCAGTAGTTAGAAGCCAGCATGAGCTGAAATGTATGTAGTTGCCCATTATTGGTACAGAAATATTAACTTAAGCCATAGGAGCTGGTGAAATCAACAATGAAAAGAACATAAAGAAAGAGAAGAGAGTTCAGGTCAGAGCTTTGGAGGGAGCCTATGATGTGAACAAAAGTCAAGCGAAGAGGACCGAGATAGAAGGATTGGAAGGAAAATTGGTAGCTAAGAAGGCTATGTTATAAAAAGTCAAGGAAGAGAGCATTCAGGAAGAGACGGTGATTCATGTGTCAAATACTGCAGAGAGGTCAAAATGGTTAAGGACCAAGAACAGGCTATTACGTTGGCCAATTAAGAGATCATTGCTAACTGCCAGTTGTGTTAAATGCTTTCCATATCTTATTTCATTTGATTCTCAGGATCAAACTCTCGGAGTCAACTTTCATTGATTTTCAGTCCTGTCCAACTGTTCATAAAC
Organism: Vombatus ursinus; assembly: GCF_900497805.2. Taxonomy (NCBI): domain Eukaryota; kingdom Metazoa; phylum Chordata; class Mammalia; order Diprotodontia; family Vombatidae; genus Vombatus; species Vombatus ursinus. The sequence continues at coordinate 20,478,667 of NW_020954625.1, read as the reverse complement.
CAAGTTAGGGTTTTCTTGGCAAAGTTCCTGGAGTGGTTTGCTATTTCCTTCTCCAGCTCATTTTACATATAAGGACTGAGGCAAATGGGGTTGTGACTTGCCCAAGGTCACAGAGCTAGTAAGTGTCTGAGGCTAGATTTGAATTCACTAAAATGAATCTTCCTCACACATGGGCCAGTAATTCTATTCTCTGCACAACCTACCTGCCCTGGGAATGAAAAGTTTCAGTTGAATGATAAGGTCAGAAGCCATATTACAAAAGATTTTGGGGAGAAATAAAGAGAGGATGTGGAAACACTAATTATAGATGGCATTTTCAAGGAGTTTAGTTGAAAAGAGTAGGAAAAATATATAGGCTCATAACTGGTAGTCATTATAGGATCTAGTGAAAGTTTTTTTTTTAAGTATAGAGGCATTTTTAGCATGTTTGTAGATAGCAAAGAACTAGCCAGTAGATAAGAAGATAGGTAGTATAGTGACTAGAGTACTGGGCCTAGAGCCAGAAAGACTCATCTTCCTGAGTTCAAATCTGACCTCAGAAACTTTCTAGTTATATGACCTTGGGAAAGTCACTTATCCCTGTTTGCCTCAGTTTCCTCATCTGTAAAGTGAGCTGGAAAAGGAAGTGGCACACTACTCTAGGATCTATACCAAGAAAAACCTAAATTGGATAACAAAGAAATGGACATGACTAAAAAAAATTGAACGACCAAAAGGCAGCTTTTGAAGACTAGAAACAGGAGGATAAAAGAACAAAGTTTCATGTTTTGGGGTTGAACTTGTCCAATCCAAGAGTGTAGAGTGAAGAAAAAGTTAATGGTGGATAGTGATCATTTCCATTCTAAACAGATAATTTTTTATATTTCATCAATTTTCAAAAATGCTAAAATTACATTTATTTTTTCCTAATTTTATTTTCACTTTAACTTGGCTTGGAATATGCTTTTACAAAGATAGAAAATATTAAACAAGCCTTTCTTCTTCTCCTGAAAGTGAAAAACTTTTTGTAGTTCTTCATTTGGTTTTCTAATCATCACTTCCTAATAAGGGAATTTTGAGTTATATTTGAAAAAAAGGCACCATTTTGAAGATTTTTGAAATAACAGTGGAGGACTTTTCCAAGGTATATAATTTATGAGCCCTGTATACATCATTCTGGTTGAGTGGAAAGAATACTATTAGGGGTTAGAAAAGTTCATCTCTTCTATTGCCATAGTTCAGTTATGTCACCTTGGGCACTTAACATTTAACTTCTCTGTACCTCAGCTATCTTAAATGCAAGAAATTGTTGGCTAGCCCAGGACCACCAGAAAAAAAAGATGAAACAAGTCAAAGCTTTCCTTGACTATCTCCTTCTAGAATTATTGAAATATTTATTACAGAAAATGTATTACAGATGCATAATTTAGAAATGCATCTTTAAGCCCTAAATTTCTCTGGAATTATGATCTTTGGAATTTAATTCAATAAATATTTTTGACTTTGAACCATGTCCCTGACACTCAGGCATTCTTAAAGCATATGAGATAATCATTTCTAATTCTTTCTATGATTTTATTAACTTTCACCAAGTTTACTTAGAGACTTGATTCTTTATTTCAAAAATTTAATGCAAAGAGACAAAAAACATCTCAGAGTTTTATGTCTTAAATAAATTTGTGTCAGCATGTTGATATTCTAGTTGTCTCTGGGGCTCAGTAGTTTTATTTAGGTGGATAACATTTGTACCATTCCCCATATGTTTTTATGTCACATCTGATCTGATTCTTGCTCATTACTTTTTGTACCTGCTACAAGTTCCATATTTAACTTTTTACAATTTATCATTTATTTGCTTTTAACATTATTTTCTTTTTAAATTTTGAGTTCCAAGTTATTTCCCTTCCTACCACTCCTTTCCACACCCACTGAGAAGACAAACTATATCAATTATACATGTGATATCATGAAAAACATTCCCATATTAGCCATATTTCAAAAAAAAGCAAAAAAAGTGAGAAAATTATACTCTAATTTGCATCAGAGTTCATAGTTCCCTCCATGGAGGTAGATACGATTTATTCTTCATGAATTCTTTGGAATTGTCTTGAATCACTTTATAGATCAGAGTATCCAAGTCTTTCACAGTTGATCACCGCTACAACATTGCTATTATGATGCACAATGATCTCCCAGTTTTTCTTACTTCACCTTGTGTCTGTTCATATAGCTCTCAAGATATTTTTTTCCCTGCAAGTACCCTCCTCCTCATTTCTTTTACATAGCTACACAGATAGTAATTCATCACAAACATATGCCACAACTCGTTCAGCCATTCCCCAATTGATCAACATCCATTCAATTTCCTTTTTTTTGCCACCAAAAGAAGTATTGTTAGAAATATATTTGTACATATAGGTCTTTCTTTTTCTTTGATCTCCTTAGGATACAGATCTAGTAGTGGCATTGTAGTGATATTGCTGGGTCAAAGGGTATGTGCAACTTTATATACCTTCAGGTATAATTGCAAGTTGTTCCCCAGAATGGTTGAACCAGTTCACTATACTACCACCAGGTTATTAGTGTATCAATTTCTCACTCCTCCCCTCCAGGATTTTTGTTTCTGATTGGTGTGATATGGTAACTCAGAGGTGTTTTAATTTGCCTTTCTATAAGCATTAGTGAATTAGAGCATTTTTATATGACTATAGATAGCTTTCATATCTTCTTCTGAAAACTGCCTGTTAATGTCTTTTGACAATTTATCAAATGAGGAATGGCTCTTATTTTTGTAAAATAAACTCAATTCTATACTCAGTATATATTTGTGAAATGAGGTCTATATGAAAGAAACTTATCATAAACATATTGATGTTACTTCATTATCTATAGTACCTTCCAGCAAAATGTAGTTTCCCTGATTATCTCCTTATCTCCTTTAATTAGGTCTATTTTTGCTTTTGGTTGCTACCCCTGTCTTTCCTGTAGCTGAAGCATGTTAAATTCTGCTCCAGCCCTTTATTTTTAACTCTCTGTATCTTTCTTTTTCATGTGACTTTTGTAAACAACATGCTATTGGGTTTCTAATCAATTCTGCTATCTTATTCTGTTTTATGGGAGAATTCTTCTGATTTACATTCACAGTTATGATTTATGTGTATTTCCCTTCATTCAGTTTTCTTCTGTTAATTCTTCTCTCTTTTTATCTTGACTCTCCTCAAAAAAATTATTTTGCTTCTAACCACTGCCCCCCCTCCACTTAATACATCCTCTTTTTTTTATCATCTTCTTCCTTTCTCTTAACCCCTTCCCCTCCTATTTCCCTATTGGGAATGTTAGATTTCTATGTACAAATGAGTGTGTATGTGTGTGTGTGTGTGTGTGTATACATACCTACATACATATACGTACACAGTACATATACATACATATATACACAATATACATTCTCTTTCTGTCTCTTTCTCTCTTTCTCTGTCACGCATACACACGCACACACACTCTCTCTCCTTTCTTTATACCAATCAATCATGATGAGAATGACTCTCAAGCATTGCCTGCCACTCCCTCATTATCTCCAACATTGTGAAAGCTCTTCCTTGCTCACCTCTTTTATGTGAGAAAATTTTTCCCATTCTACCTCTTTCTTTCTCCTCCTCCCAGCGCATGCCTCTTTCTTACATCTTATTTTTTTTGAGATCATCCCATCATAATCCATTGACATGCTCTCTGTCTATGTAAATTCCTTTGAACTGCTTATTAATGATAAAGTCCTTAGGAGTTACATGTATCACCTTCCCATACAGAAATATAAACAGTTTAACATGAGTCCCTCATGTATGATCCATGTTTACCTTTTTATACTTCTTTTGAGTCTTGCATATGAAGATCAAATTTTCTATTCAGCTCACAAGGAATGCTTAAAAATTCTCCCATTTCATTAAATGTCCATTTTTTGCCATAAAGGATTATACTATTTTGCTGAGTAGGTTATGCTTGGTTGTGATCCTAACTCCTCTGCCTTCCACAACATCATATTCTAAGCCTATACTTTTTTGATGTGGAAGCTGCTAAATATTGTGTGATCCTGACTGTGGTTCCACAGTATTCGACCTATTTATTTCTGGCTGCTTGCAATGTGTTCTCCTTGACCTGAGAGCTCTGGAATTTGCTATGATAGTCTTGGGAATTTTCATTTTGGGATTTTTTTCAGGAGATGATCAGTTAATTATTTCTATTTCTATTTTATCCTCTGTTAAGGGTATTGGGGGAGTTTTTCTTGATGATTTATTGAAATATATTATTTAGGCTTTTTTGGTGATCATAGCTTTCAGGTAGTCCAATAATTCTTAAATTCCATTTTCTTGATTGATTTTCCAGATCAGTTGTTTTCCTGATAAGATATTTCACATTTTCTTTATTTTTTTTTATTTTAAAATTTGTTTCATTGTTTCCTGATGTCTCATGGAGTCATTGGATTTCACTTACTCAATTCTAAGTTTTAAGGAATTATTTTCTTTAGTGAGATTTTCTGCCTCTTTTTCCATTTGGCCTATTCTGCTTTTTCAAGGAGTTCTTTAGTGATTTTTTTTATCTCCTTTTCCATTTGACCTATTATTCTTTTTATGGTGCTATTTTCTTCAACTTTTTTAACCAATTTGTTAATTTTCTTTTCATAATTTTCTTGCATTAGTCTCATTTCTTTTCTCAACTTTTCCTCTATCACCCATCTCTTTCTTTAACTCTTCCAGGAATTCTTTGGGGATTGGGTTCATTTAGCATTTTAATTTGATGCTTTGTTTGTACCTGTTTTCACATTATTGTGTACTTCTGAAATTATGTCTTGATTTTCCTTGCTTTCATAGTAACTTTTTATGTTCAATTTCTTTTTTTTTTCTTTTTTCATTTGCTCATTTTTCCATCCTGCATCAAAATTTGAACTTTATGTTAAAGTTGGGCTCTGCTCACCTAGGGGTGGGGAAACACTATCCCAAACTTCAGGCTTTTTTGTGCTGCTGTTTTCAGAGCTAGTTCTGAGGGTCTACACATGTTTGGTGCTTCCAAGGTGGTGTGATCCAGTGAGGTGTGGTCATTGCTCTCTGGGTCAGTGCTCTGATCTTTGGGCAGGAAGGGCCCCTGTTCCCCTTCAGCAACAAACACTAGTACTCCTCTTTGCCCTAGAAATGTGATCTGGGCCCCTGCTCCCTTGTGACTGGCCACCAGTGCTCTTCTCTGCTCTGGAACTGTGCCCTAGAAATGCATACAGACAATAGAGTTGCCAATCAATATCAACTGAACCCAGTGCTAGCAAAGGTTCCCCTGTAATCTCTTTCTGACCACTTGTCTGAACCCATTACTGCCTCTGGGCTTAGAGTTCCAGAAGCTGCTATTGCTACTGCTGTGGCTAGTGTTGCTGCTTGTGAATAGGACAGCTATCTCCAGTCTGGTGCTATAGAACTCTCCTGCTGACATCTTAAGCTTTCTTAGACCATAAAAATGTCTCACTTTGACCTTTTGTTGGCTCTGTCATTCCAAAATTTGATTTGAGGAATTATTCTAAAGTTGTTTGGAGAGCAATGTTGAGAGCTGGGTTGCTGCCTATAATTCACCATCTTGCTATTTAACTTTTTTAAAGATCACAGTTCCATTTCAAAAACCCCATGGGTTCTGAGTCATGCAAGCAGATACTACTATTGCTACTGATGTACCAAGTAAATTGAATATAAAATTATTTTCATAATATAACATGATTCTGAACAAGGAAGAATAATAGAACATCTTAGGGTTTAGCTTGCTAGGAAATAGGAAATGGAATGACACTGTCCAAAGAAAACTATGGTAGCTTTCAGTTTTCTAAACCATTTTTTTTCTTCCCCTCACCTCTATCATAAGGAAGAAACTTCAATTTAATTATATATGTATATATATATATATTCAAATATATACTATCTATATATATATATCTATCTATCTCTATCTATCTATCTATCTATCTATCTATCTATCTATCTATTTATTTCTTTCATGGCATAGACAATGGGAAGTCAAGCTAGTGCATTACCTTGTCTGTTCAATGATCACAAGTCAAAAGATACTGAATGTGATGGATTTTAAATGAGAATCAGGTTGCTGAAGATAAAATTATTGTTATGATTTGCGTAGTCATATATGTCTAAATAAATATACATTTTCAGTATGCGGAAGAAAAACAGATAGTGAAATGTCTGTTTTTAGACCAAAAGGCTTACCTGCTGACATTATAAGTTGTGAAGATGTGTCCAAACACATCACTAATATATCTTTCTAATGAAATGGTAGAGGCTTGTAGGGACATAGATTTAGAACTGGGATTGAACCTTAGAAGTTATCTAGTCCAACTCTCTGTTTTAAATGTTAGGATCCTGAATCCAAGAAAGGTTCAGGATTGCCTGAGATCACATAGGTAGTAAATAGCAGTGACCTTTTCCTGCCTCACATCAAGCACTTTCTCCACTGTAACATTTTTGATATTATTTACAATTTAGGACTATAAATTGAGTTGAGAATTATTACAAAACAAAAAGAAATAACCTCTTATGACTAAGTGACTTTAAAACTTAAATTATCTTTTTGATATAATGAAGACACTGGATGAGTAAACTCTTATTTCTCTTTCAATTCTATGACTTTCACAAACATGAGGAAGGAATCCTATGTCTTAAATACAAAGAGGAAAAGCATACTAGAGGGTCACAATTTTAAAGAGTCTCAGGGATAAATTTTCAGGATATTTCAAATGTGGAAAGGTTTCAGAGAAATGGAGAAGGGCATAGAGCATACTATTACTTTATGTAACTTTATCATTGCTATAACATTTTTATGAGAATGATCTTTCATTGATTCAAATTATCTTTCATGGAAATATGAACATTTTTTCATCAGTAACTCTTCTTGGCTTCCATGCCAGGGAATACCATGCCTCTGGACCCAGGATAAGCTGAATTAGCTGAAATCTCACTACCATGAAATTAACTCATATTTTGATACTAAACAACTTCTTAACTTACCTTCTCTTGCCTCTCTCCTCTGATTGGACAACGGGAGACAAAGCATTAAACTACTCCCCAAGCTTTCCTTTACAGAGCATTCACAACCTTACAGGTAATGCCATTTTCCATCTGCAAGTCTGCTTGGCTTTGACTCCATAGGAATACAATGTCCACATACTGGATACCCCCTGATGGCCATCACTCTCCCCTTTTTAGTTTCATTTTATGTGTTGCACCCCCACCCGCATTAGATTACAAGGTCCTTAAGGAGAAGAGAGGAACTGTGTCTCTCTCTCTCTCTCTCTTTTTAATTTATATCCTTAGTGCTTAGAACAACCACTGGTACTTAACAGAGTACATAGTCATACATCATAGATGCTTAATAAATGTGTTTAATAAATGTTTATTGAATTGAATGAACAGAGAAGACTATCTATAGGGAAACTTATTAGTCACACTTTGGTAGCTGTGCTTTCCTGTTTTTTTATTGTTTATTATGGAAAAATAAGAAGCATTTGAGTATAGTTCTGTAATAAATGACGGAAGAAATAGTTTCAGAGAAATCTAGCATGATAAAGTATAAATCAATGTAAAGTGACATGAACAGAACCAGGGAGCAATTTATATGATAAAAAAAATATATAACAGGAACACTGATAAAAAAATCCAACTACAATTCAAAAGGAACTCATGATGAAGCATGCTACCTACCTCCAGAAAGAAAGGTGATGGATTCAGAATACAGATTAAGGCACATGTATTTTTGGACATGATTAGTCTGGGGACTTGTTTTGCTCATCTATACATGTTTGTAATAGGTTTTGTGTTTCTCATTTTCTCAGTGGTGAGAGGGAGGGAGGTAGGAGGAAAAGAAGTTGGAGCTGAAAATAAAACTGCATTAAAAATTAAAAAAAAACAACATTTGATTGGGTAGAGCATAAACCAGCCTAAGGTGTCTCTGCTTTAGGAAACAATCTCATATGTATTTGATAAGATTTTAATACAGTTCCTTGATTGACAGGACCAAGGAGAAATTTTTTTAACTGATTCATCCTCTTTATCACCACTTTCAGGGTCTCCCTTTCCCTCCACTACTTAGGAATGTCTTTACATTTGAGATTCATTTAATCCATATTTATTACCCAATCATGATGGTGGTAGCTGCAATCTACCAAATTTCAAGCCACTCTCATTCCTTCCTCAATGAATTCATTTCTCTCTCTCTAATCTCCATCTTTCACAAGTCCTGTCTTCATAGTAGGGGGCTTCAACATACAAACCAATTCTCCAGCAAATTACCTCACTTTCCAATTCCTCAATTTGCTCACTTCACATTGACTACTCTTCCATCCCACTTCAGTTACACAGAGATGGTCATAACCTTCAAACTGCCATCACCCACCAATGTTCTACTTCCTCGTTCATGAACACTCAAATTTCTTTTTCTGCTCACACTTTTATCATTCAATCTTTCCCTCTGCTTGTTTATTCCTAATCCCATTTTCATCCTTACTGTGCCTTCTAATGTCTCAACCTTAAATTCTACCCAAGGCTATTACCCCTACACTGTCTACATATATTCTCCTTTCTTCCCCCTCTAGCCTGTGTGGCCTCAATTTGACTCAGCACTATCTTCTCCTGAGAGGTATCTTTCTCCCTTATCCTATTGCCAATATTGCCCTGCCAAGCTCCAGACATGAATTACCTCCATCAATTGTTGCCTTTTGTCCTGTTTACATGATGCTGAATGAAACCAGAGAAAATTATGAAATTGTGATGAATGCAGCCATTACAAATTTATGTTACATAATCTCAACTGAATCCTCAGTGCAGCAAGATAATCCTTTAACAAATCCTCAGTCTGAATCCCACTAACTATAGCAGATTTTCCAAATCTTTTCAGTACTATTAAACCCTCCCATGCCTCCTTTCCTTCCCCACTCTTTCACTTGTGAATCTGGTATCATATTTCACTGAAAAAATTAAGGGCTTTCACTAAGACTTCCCTCTTCTTTTCTTTCTCCTCATCTCAGATCTCTTAGATGCCTTTTCACCTTACCTGTCTCACTTTAACTTTTCCCTCAAACTCTCCCCCTTCCAAACTTTCCTAATACTGTTGAATGTTCCATCATCCTTCTAGTCATCCAGGTTAGCAACCTAGACATCATCCCTAAGCGCTCACTTTCTTTCATCCTCCATATTCATTCAGTTGCCACGCTTGGCCATTTAAGCCTTTGTAACTTCCCAGAAGAAAGCCTTCTCTCCTCTAACACTACTAGTACCCTGCCCAATATGATTTGATAGCCATCACTGCAAATTGCACTAATGTGATAGGCTTCTGTGGGTAGGGGAAGTGTCTGAGTGCTTCAATTCTCTCCTCATGCTAGTCATTCCTCCACTCAGCTGTCAAAATGGCCTTCCTAAAGAATATCTGACCATGTCATTTCCCTTACTCCATGAACTCCAGTGTCTCTTTATCACAACCAGGATCAAATTCAATCTTATTTAGCTTTTAAAGATTTTCACAACCTGGCTTCCCCTACCTTCCCAGTCTTCTTACACATTCACATTACAACATGCTTTTTGATTTAGTGAAATTGAACCCCTTGCTGTGACATAAACAAAATATTCCATTCCCTGATGGATGCTCACAAAGTAGCTCTATTTCAGAGGCAGGACTTGAACCCGAATCATTTAGACTCCATGACCTACTCTATTTACTATGCCATAGTGTCTCTTTTTAAAAGTGATTACTATTGTTTTTGTTGCTGTTACAGAAGTGAAAACCGATGTTTACAAACAGGAACATGTTGCTAAATGTTTAACAATAAATTCTCAAAAATGTGTACTTATGAAACACTTTTAAGTTTAATCTGCATCATTAATACCTTTTCCATCACTTTCTTTTTTATTGTTATTTTTAATATTTTGTTTTTCCCAATTACACATAAAAACAATCTTTATCATTCATTTTAAAAATTTTGAGTTCCAAATTCTCTCCCTTTCTCCTTTCCCAAGCCCTCTCTTGGAGAAGGAAAGCAGTTCCATATAGGATATACATATGAGTACTGCAAAAGATTTCCACAATAGTTATGTTATGAAAAAAAATAGACCAAAAAAAAAACCCTCAACAAAAATAAAGAAAGTTTAAAAAAGCATGCTTCAATCTTTATTCGGACAACATCAGTTATTTCTCCGGGTAGCAGTTTTTATCTTAAGTCCTTCAGTGTTGTCTTGGATCATTGTATTGCTGAGAACAGCTGATCATCTTATAGTATTGCTGTTACTTTGTACATAGTACATTTCACTTTGCATCAGCTCATGTAAATCTTTCCAGGTTTTTCTGAGAGCATCTTGCTCATTTTTTTTAGCACAATAGTATTCCATCATAATCACATACCACAATTTGTTCAACCATTCCCTAATTGATTCCTAGCCCTTCAACTTCCAATTCTCTGGCACCAGAAAAAAAGCTGCTATAAATATATTTGTACATATAGATCCCTTTTTGTGTTTTTAATCTCTTTTGGAATACATTCCTAGGAGTGGTATTGCTTCATTAAATGGTATACATAGTTTTATAGCCCTTTGGGCATAGTTCCAAATTGCTCTACAAAATGGTTGAATCAGTTCATAACTCCACCAACAGTGCACTAATGTATCATTTCTCCCACATCCTCTCCCACATTTGTAATTTACTTTTTCTGTTATTTTAGCTAACCTAATAGAAATGAGGTAGTACTTTAGAATTATTTTAATTTACATTTCTCTAATCAGTAGAGAGTTGGAGTATTTTTTTTTCCATACGGCTATAGATAGTTTTGATTACTTCATTGGAAAACTGCTCATATCTTTTGATCATTTATCAATTCAGGAATGGTTCTTATTTTTATAAATTTGACTCAGTTCTCTACATGTTTGAGAAATGAGGCCTTTATCAGAAAAACCTTGTTTCAATTTTTTTTCACAGTTACTACTGCTAACTGTATTTCCTGCCATCCCAATCCCCCTCCCCATTTATTCTATTTTCTCTCTTTCTTTTCACCGTTAAGTCCCATTTTAAGTGTTTTGCTTCTGACTATCCCTCCCCCAATCTGCTTTCCTTTCTATCACCTCCTCCCTTCTCTTATCCCTTTCCCCTACTATTTTCCCATAGAGTAAGACAGATTTCTATACCCATTTCAGTGTGTATGTTATTCCCTCTCTGAGCCATATTCTGATGGCAGTAAGGTTCACTCACTTAACCTTACTTCCCTTCCTCTTTTCCTCTCCACTGTGAAAGCTTTATTTTTCCCTTGATTCTTCTATGTGAGATAATTTACCCCATTCTACCTTTACTTTTCTCTTTCTCCCGGTACATTCTATCTCACCACTTAATTTTATTTTTTAGATATCATCCCTTTATATTCAACTCACATCTATATGTTCTGTCTATATATACTCCTTCTAACTACCCTAAAAATGAGAAAGGTCTTATGAGTTACACATATTATCTCCCCATGTAGAAATGTAAACAGTTTAACCTTCTTAAATCCCTTATGATTTCCCTTTCCTGTTTATCTTTTTATGTTTCCCTTGACTTTTGTATTTAAAAGTCAAGTTTTCTATTCAGCTCTAATCTTTTCATCAAGAATGCTGGAAAGTCCTTTTTTTCTCTGAATGTCCATTTTTTTTTTCTCCTGAAGGATTATACTCAGTTTTGCTGGGTAGGTGATTCTTGGCTGTAATACTATCTCCTTTTACCTCCAGAATATAATATTCCAAGCCCTGCAAGTCTTTAACATAGAAGCTGCTAAATCTTCTGTTATCTTGACTGTGGCTCCCCCATACATGAATTGTTTCTTTCTGACTACTTGTAATGTTTTCTCCTTGACTTGGGAAGTTTGGAATTTGACTATAATATTCTTAGCAGTTTTCATTTTGGGATCTCTCTTAGTTGCTGATTGGTAGATTCTTTCAATATATATTTTACTCTCTGGTTCTAGAATATAAAGGCAGTTTTCCTAATTGTTTGAAAGATAATGTCTAGGCTCTCTTTTTTGATTATGTATTTCAAGTAGTTCAATAATTTTAAAATTATCTCTCCTTGATCTATCCAGGTTAGTTATTTTTTTCCAAGGAAAAATTTCAAAATGTCTTCTCTTTTTTCAGTCTTTTGATTTTGTTTTACTGTTTCTTGATTTCTCACAAAGTCATTAGCTTCCATTTGCTCCATTTTAATTTTTAAGGAATTAATTTCTTCAGTGAACTTTTGGACCTACTTTTCCATTTGGCCAATTCTACTTTTTAAGAAATTCTTCTCCTCAATGATTTTTTAAACCTCTTTTACCATTTGGCCTAGTCTGTTTTTAAGGTGTATTTTTTTCAGCATGTGTGTGTGTGTGTGTGTGTGTGTGTGTGTGCGCGTGTGCTTTAGCAAGCTGTTGACTCATTTTGCATGATTTTTTTGCATCACTCTCATTTCTCTTCCCAATTTTTCCTCCACTTCTCTTTCTTGCTTTTCAAAATCTTTTTTGAGTTATTCCATGGCCTGAGACCAATTCATATTTTTCTTGGAGGCTTTGGATGTAGGAGCTTTGACTTTGTTGTCTTCTTCTGAGTGTATGTTTTGCTCTTCCTTGTTACTATAACAACTTTCTATAGTCAGAGATTTTCTTTCTGTTTTTCTTTTTTTCTGTTGTTTGCTCACTTTCCAGCCTATTGCTTGACTTGTTAAAGTAGGGCTATGCTTCCAATGTGGAGGGCCTACTGTTCCAATCTTCAAGGGTTTTATGCAGCTGTTTTCAAATAAACTTCTAAGGACCTACAAGTTTTCAGTTCTTCCAAGATGACATTTTCCAAGGCAAGGTACTTACTATTTTCCTAGCCTGTGCTCTGGTCTGTGAGTGATCACAAGCATTGTTTTCTGTCCTAAAACTGTGAGGAGGGTCACCCCTCCACTGTGGTCACAAGTCTCCCATGCTAGTGCTCCCCCTCACCCTGAGACTGCCACCCAGGAATACTACCAAGATCAGAGGACGGGCAAAGCAACAGATTCCTAATCCGGTACTAGCAAAAAGATACCTGTCATCTCCTTTTGACCACTTGTCTGAACCCCTTACAGTCTATGGGCTGAAAAGTCTGGAAGCAGCTTCTGCCACTGCCATTCAGTCACTCCCAAGGCCTGCTCCAAGTTTGCTGGGGTTAGGCTGTGCTGGTGCAGCCTGTGCTTAACTGCACTCCACTGTCACTCACATGTGACAGACCTTTCCTGCTGACCTTCTAAGTTGTTTTTGGTATCTGTGTGCTGAGAGGTTGGGAAATCTCCACTGCTGCCATTGATTCAGTTGCCCTGAGGCCTGCTTCAGGTTTTCTGGGGCTGTGCTGGCACCTCCTTCTGAAATGAGCATCCTCTCTCACCCTGTTGCAACAGACCTATCATGCTGACCTTCCAAGTTGTCTTGGGCTGGAAACTTGTTTCACTCCATCTTTTTTTGTCATTCTGCTGCTCTAGAATTTGTTTAGAGTCATGTTAAAGGTATTTGGAAGGGTTTGGGGGAGAGCCCAGGTGAGTTTTTGACTTTACTCTGCCATTTTGGCTCTGCCTCTGTGTTTATCGCTTTCTTAAGGTGACACAATCAATTGGATAATAAACTAAGCCCTGACTTGTAGCGTTTGTTGATTTGCAAAGCACAGCTGCTCAAGCTGAAAATTTAACAATTAGCTCTCAAGACTGCATTTGAGCTGACTCCAGAACACTTTTGTAAATATATCACTTTAATTTTTCCAAAGTCTGCATTTAATTTGATCCTTAAAGCAATGCTATGAGGTTGGTGCTATTATCATCCCCATTTTCCAGATGAGGAAACTGACCTCATTGTGTTAGAGTCACAGAGCTATTAAGTATACAAGGCTGGAGCTGAACCCATTTCCTTATGCATTCAAGTTGATAATTTTATCCATCATGCCACATTTCCTCTGTTTAAAACATTATCCTAAACTAAACCATAAGGGAGGCCAATAGGAAGTCATTTTATGAAGGAAAGGCAGGGAAGGTGACAAATTTCCAAATAAATGAAGGTTTGCATCGGAGGGCAAGAATAAAGGGGTTTTATAAATGTTTCCTATGAATCTGAGGGGGGAGTTTGGCCAGGACCAAGGTGAGAGGAATGAGAAAGAAAAGGCAGAAGGTGACCTGGAGAGCTATCTGAAAGAGCATAGGAATTTCTAAAAGGGGATTGACATACCTCTCAAGGTAATTATAAATGTTAGACCAGGTCTCTTGACAGTAACAACAGAAAGCTCAAGACATTTGAGACCTTAATTAGCTTTATTTTACTTTGAGAACATTTGTTTGGATCAGGTAATAGAACATCTGGACAAGTGCTCCATAAATATTAGGTGAGAAAGAGAAAGCTTAGCTGGACCCCAATGGCCATAGTGTCTGCCAAGAATAAGCCCTGGAAGCTATTTGTAGCCTGGCTACATTTCAAGAAAGCTTGGGCATAGTTCAATATTTCAATCAAAACCTGGCCTACTTAGGATGAACAGAACTTGGCTGGAGTAGATTTGGGGTCTTTTTGTTATTTATTCTTGGACCTTCAAATTCTAGTTCTTGATTTTTTAAAATCTCAACAGATTTCTCTCTCACCTAAATATTAAAAATGGGAGGAAAAACACCACCACAAAAATGTTTCTGTTGCCCCCAGACTTTGAAAATGGTTGCTAACACATTCTCCTATAGGAAAGATAATCTGATTTTAATCACCGTTCCTGTTAATTACTCATCTGTCTTCAAGTTCTCCCTTAGGGAAGTTTTTCAAGTTCAATGCCCATCTTGGTCTCTTCAGATCTGATTGCATGCACTCCCTTTACTTTCTCTCAGTGTGATTTTCTTCTCTGCACTTGGAAATCTAACTCATTCCTTACTTTTTACAACTAAAATCAACCTTGGAAGGTAATTTCCTCGATGGAATCCTGATGCATTTCAAAGAAAGAAATTGAGTGGCTGAATAGTTTGATTGCAAAGAAAATCACCGTTGGTTATAACTTGTGTGTTTATGTGTGTGTGTGTGTGTGTGTATAAAACTCATGTGTGGACATGATGGTACCCTAGAAAAGATTTGCCGTACAGTGACTTAGAGGGTTATTGATGAATTGGCCACAGATTTTTCACTTGATAAAATGGTTTGTCAGCCCTATTTAATCCACAGGTAGAAATAACTACAGCCTGGGAAACTACATAAATTTCTTTCATTTCAATGACTACTCAGCCAAATGCAGAGCTTCCTTAAATGAAAGACTCATTTCTGTTGTTACTTTGAAAGGAAGAAATGCTTTAAAAATTATGAAATCTACCCTGTAATTGCATAAATCTCAGAATCACAGAATCGAATACTTAGAAAGAACATTTGGTCCAACCCATACCTGAACACAAATCCTGTGCATGATATCCCTGACAAGCAGTCATTCTCAACTTATTTGAAGACCTCCAGTGATGGAAAAATCACTGCTTCCTGAGGCATTCCAGTCTATAATGGAACTTTTAAAACTCAAGAACATATACATTATTCTGAGAAATGTGTGTGGGGAGATTTTTGTTAAATTTAGTTTTAAGAATTAAAATCGAGGCATATATATTTTTAGATAAAAAATATATCTTCCCTTCCTTCTCTTCCTCTCCCCTTTTTCTTTCTCTTTCCCTTCCCTTCCCTTCTTTTGCATTCCTTTCCTCTCTTCCACTTCCTTTTCTTTCCTTTCTTGCAACATATTGTTTTTCCTTATCTCCACATTAGAATGTGAGCTCTTTTATAGCAGGGAGTTATTATTATTATTATTGTTGTTGTTGTTGCTTTTCCTTGTGTCCCCCATATTTATCAAAGTGCCAGGCACGTTATAAATGATAGATAAATGTTTATTGAACTTGGAAGACTTAAAATTTCTGCTCCACAATGACCAATCATAATTCCAGAGGACCAATTATGAAGAATACCTCCTGAGAGACAGGGGCTGGACTCATCTACACAATGAGACACACACTTTTGGCCATGACCAACTTGAAATTTTATTTTGCTTAACTCTGGATATGTTTTAACAAAAGTTTGGATTTTCTTTTTTTTTCGGGGGTATAATATATAAATATGTATTTATGTATACACATACACACATACATATATACATAAATACTTTATGGTGAAATGTGGTCTCCTATCAAATCCAAATACTCTCTGGAAATCTACTGGAAATTCCCTTTTCTTTTCTTTTTTTTCATAATAAATCATTATATAGATTTGCCAGATTTGAAAAACAGTTACACATGAATAGTCATTACAAGATTCATACATATCCTTTGAAGCAATATCCTTAATTGGAACATCCCCCCAAGGTGCTTCAAGACATAAAGAAAAGTCCACTCTACACCAAAATCTTAATCCTAGCTCTTCTGGAAGTAAGGAAACAAAATTGCTATCCATCAATTGCAAGTGGATGAAAAAACTGTGGCAGATGAATGTAATGGAATATTACTATCCTGATGAATAGCAAATATGAGAAATTAAGAGAAATATAGGAAGCTCTGCATGAATTGATGCATAGTAAAGAAAGTATACACATAAGACAGATATGAATAATGAGTACTTTGATATAGTATTTGAAAGGTATCTGGACTCACAATAACTATAACGACGTAATTGGACTATTGGTGTGAAATATTGCATGTATTGTCCAATGCGGCTCTCTATTCAGTTTTCCTTCTGTTTTCTTTTTTTTTTTGACATGTGTTTTTAAAACTTTGGGTGCCAAATTTTCTCCCTTCCTACCTCCCCACCTACCTTCATTGAAAAGGCAAGCAAACGACAAAGGTTATAGATGTGTAGTCATGCAAAACACTTCCATAGTAGTCATGTTGTGAAAAACTAAGTATATTTCCCTTCATCCTATCCTACCCCACCATGTATTCTATTATCTCTTTTGACCCTGTCCCTCCTCAGAAGTGTTTGCTTCTGATTATCCCCTCCCTCAATCTGCCCTCTCCTCTATCATCCCCCTGCTCTCTTGTCCCCTCCCCCCCACCTTATTTTCCTGTAGGGTAAGATAGATTTCCATACCCGATTGTGTATTTTACTCCCTCTTTAAGTCAAATACAATGAGAATAAGATTCACTCATTCCCTCTTACCTTCCCCCATTTCCCCTCCACTGTAAAAGCCTTTTCTTGTCTGTTTCATGTGAGATAATTTACCCCATTCTACTTCTCCCTTTCTCCCTCTCCTAGTATAATCCTCTCTCATCGTTTAATTTTATTTTCCAGATATCACCCCTTCATCCTCAACTCACCCTGTGCCCTCTATCTATCTATCTATACATACATATAATTTTTGCCCTCCCAATACCTAATTCTGACAAAGGACTCATGAGTTACAAATATCACCTTTCCATGCAGGAATGTAAACAGTTCAACCTTAATAAGTTTCTTGTGATTTTTCTTTCCTGTTTACCTCTTCCATGTTTCACTTGAGTCTTGTATTTGTAAGTCAAATTTTTCATTCAGCTCTGTTCTTTTCATCAAGAATGGTTGAAAGTCCCCTATTTCACTGAATGACCACTTTTTCACCGGAAAGATTATATTCATTTTTGCTGGGTAGGTGATTCTTGGTTGTAATCTTATCTCTTTTACCCTCCAGAATATTATATTCCATGCCCTGCGGTCCCTTAATGTAGAAACAGCTAAATCTTGTGTTATCTTGATTGTGTTTCCATAATACTTGAATTGTTTCTTTCTGGCTGCTTGCAATATTTTCTCCTAGACTTGGGAACTCTGGAATTTGGCTACAATATTCCTAGGAGTTTTCCTTTGGGGATTTCTTTCATGAGGTGATCAGTGGATTCTTTCAATTTCTATTTTGCCCTCTGGTTCTAAAATATCAGGGCAGTTTTCCTGGATAATTTCTTGAAAGATAATGTCTAAGCTCTTTTTTTTGATCATGGCTTTCAGATAGTCCAAAAATTTTTAAATTCTCTCTCCTGGATCTATTTTCCAGGTCAGTTGTTTTTCCAATGAAATATTTCATGTTCTCTTCTATTTTTTTCATTGTTTTGGATTTGTTTTACAAAGCCTTGATGTCTCATAAAGTCACTAGCTTCTAATTGCTACATTCTAATTTTTAAGGAAGTATTTTCTTCAGTAATCTTTTGGACTTCCTTTCCATTTGGCCAATTTTGCTTTTTAGGGCATTCTTCTCCTCATTGGCTTTTTGGACCTCTTTTGCCATTTGGGTTAGGCTATTTTTTAAGGTGTTATTTTTTTCAGTATTTTTTTGGGTCTCCTTTAGCAAGCTGTTAACTTGCTTTTCATGATTTTCTTGCATCACTCTCAGTTTTTCCTCCGCTTCTCTTATTTGCTTCTCAAAATCCCTTTTGAACTCTTCCAAGGCCTGGGACTGATTCATATTTTTCTTGGAGACTTTGGATGTAGGAGCTTTGGCTTCGTTGCCTTCTTCTGGTTGTATGTTTTAATGTTCTTTGTTACCTAAGAAAGATTCTATAGTCTGACTCTTCTTATGCTGCTTGCTCACGATCCAGCCAATGACTTGAGTTATAAACTCTTTGTTAAAGTAGGAATCTGCTTCCAGTGTGGAGAATGTACTGTCCCAAGCTTTGGGGTTTTTGTGAAGCTGTTTTCAGACATACTTCTAGGGACCTGTAAATTTTCAGTTCTTCCAAGGTGCTATGATCAAGGGTGAGGTGTTTACTCCTTTCCTGGCCTGTGCTCTGGTCTATGAGCACTCTTTTCTGTCTTGGAACTGTGAGGAGGGTTTCCTCTCCACAGCCACTACAAGTTCCACCACGCCAGCACTCCTCCTCGCTCCAGGACTGCCACCCAGAACTGTGACCCAGATCCAAGCACGGGAAAAGCAAGAGAATCCTGCACCATCAGAGACGTCCCTGCAATCCCGCTTTGATCAGTCATTCGATTCCCCCTCAATCTGTAGACCAGAAGCTCAGGAGGCAGCTGCTGCCCTGGGACTGAGTTCGGGATGTGCACTTCTCTCTCTCTCACTGCAGACACAGAGTTTTCCCACTTACCTTCTAAGTTGTCTTTGGCATTCCTGGGTTGAGAAGTCTGGAAATTGCCACAGCTGCCTGTGATTCAGCAGCCTGCACACCCACGCTAAACTGAGCTCCTCTTCCAGCCCAGTGCGATATACCTTTCCAATCAGTCATCCAGTTTGTCTTAGGTTGGAAATTTGTTTCACTTTGTCTTTTTGTGGGTTCTGCTGCTTTAGATATTTGTTTAAAGCCATTTTTATAGGTTTTTGGAGGGGTTTGGGGGAGAGCTCAAGCAAGCCACTGCTTTTACTCCACCATCTTGGCTCTGCCCCCCTGGATTTTCTTTTTCAGTTTTAAGAGAGAAAGTAGGGGGCAGAGAAAAATAAGTGCTGGTTAATTAAAAAATTCAAATAGAAGTAAATGCTTCTTGACTGACAGGATATTCCATTTCCATACTCTATGTGTTGCAATAGCTATGCCCTATCATGCACTAGCTATGATCATTCTAGCCTCTTGGCTTCCTTGACTTTCTTCAAGATTCAACTTACATACCACCTTCTGCAGGAAATCTTTCCTTTTCCATCCATCCTCTAACCTCTTCTACCCCTCTGAAATCACATTACATTTACACTATCTACATTACACACACACACACACATATTTGCAAGTTTTCTCTCTCATTACAATGTGAGCTCCTTGAGATCAAAGGCCTCTCTTTTTTATTCCTTTTCTTTTCCCTTCACCCCCCACCCCCCGTCCAGTGATTGGCAACTATTGTTGTTGTTGTTGTTATTTCCAATGTGTATGAGTCCTTGCAGCTCCATTTGGGATTTTCTTGGCAGAAATACTAGAGTGGTTTTCCATTTCCTTCTACAGATCATTTTATAGATGACAAAAATGAGGCAAAGAGGTTACATAGCTAATAAGTGTCTGAGGCCAGATTTGAACTCAAAAAGCTGAGTCTTCTTGACTTCAGGCCCAGAACTCTATCTACTGTGCCACCTAGCTGCTCCTGCAATTGGCACATAATAAGTTCTTACTAAATGCTTGTTGACTGACTGAATTACTGCCTTGCATAAATGCTTGGTAAATGAACTAATTTATTATATATAAGACTGCTTGCTCTCATAAACAATTAAACTTTTTATCAATCAAATATTAGGCACACATATGCACAAAAAATTTTCAGAGTAAGTATAGTATCTAAATAATCTTTCTATTGCTACTACCCTTAAAACCAACCATACTACATTAAATTCTCATTTGACATAGTTGTGTATGTTTTTAAAGAAAGCAAACAAAACACTTGACCTTGACACATTTGTTCTTCCATTTTTTTTCTGCTCTTTAGGTCAGATGTTCTGTTTTTAAATTATATTTGGCAATGTAAAATTAACAACAACAACAACAATAATAATAATAACAATAATAATAATAATAATAATAATTTAAACTTGACATATTTGTCCTTTTATCTCTAGTGGTTACTTCCCCACTGCCTGAGTTTCCCAGAAACAATAACAAACGTCAAATGCTCAATTTATACATTGTTTATTTCAGAATGTGTAAGTGACAAGTCAGAAATGATGCTCCTTCAAGGTCAGAACAACATCACAAACAATCTGAACTTTATAGTGTTCTAAGTTTAGAAACTGAATGTGGAAACACAGTGAAAAGTTAGTGAGAACGGTCTCTGTCAGCTGTAGTTTTTAAGGAACGTAAGCAAGCAGGTGATAGAATCAAGGGACCCATCAGTTCCTTGAGATTGAAAGTCACAACTTTGGAGAAAGAATGATGGGATTAGAAGCCCAAAAGGCCACCAAAAATACTCCTCTCTCTCAAAAGATTGAATTCACAATTGAAAATTAAGAAATACTCATTACTGAGTCAAACTCAGGAAAATTGGTTGGGAAGTCATTATGTAATTCAAGCTCCCCCAGTAATTGTTGTACACATTATTTTCTTGAACATGACAGAAATTTGCTTAGCTTTTTGAAGGGAACCCTTCCTCTCCTGGCTTGAATTGCATATTTATAAACAACAAGCAATAACAACAATAAATATATTTACACAACACTTTAAGATTTGTGAAGTGCTTTATGTATGTTGTCTCAATATCCCAACAAGATCTCTATCATAGAATCAGAAGTAGAGGGGTCCTCAGGGTCCATCTTCTACATCTTATATCTGAACAAATGCTCCTTCTATATTATCCATCTATCTCTGCTTCTAATCATATATCATTGAAAGGTGCTGGAATCACCTCCACCTAGAGAACCCGAAATCTATTCAAGGGGTTGTACTCTTAATGTTCTTGAATTCCCTCTTACCTCCCCCAGAGCAGCTCTTCAAGACTTTCCTGCAGACACCTTCCACTTCCCAGGTATTAATGAACCTCACCTCACATATGGTTGAGAACAGGCCCTTAGCTTAGAGCCCCCATCTCTTCCCTTCTCTACATCTCATAGTCCCTTGTTATCATCCCTTATTATAAACTTCTTTCCACCAGTTTCTATTAAAGAAATGGTCCTTCTCTCTGCCTAATCTATTTGTTCTGTGCCTCCTCAATCCTATCTCCTCTTCTTGTTTCCTTCAGTTATCCCATCCTGCTCTCTCATTGTCAACTTTCCTTTCTCTGGTGGCAGAGGGCTAGAACTTAGAGCAGGCCTACACAACATAGAATCTGCGGACCACTTGCAGCTCACCAAAGGATTTTTGGGTGGCCCTCAAAAATTTAGAGGATATAAAAGAAAGTAAAGATGTAACAAGTGCTTTGTCCATGCACCACTTAACGTCATTATTGTGCCCATCATGTAACTTGGCTGGTGGGTTGTCGCTGCTCTCTCTCTCCTGTTTGTCACATGACCCATAACAACCAACCATTGTCATTCTGTCTCTAGTCTGAGAGGAGTTATTTCATGATAAATAAAAAAACCTTAAGTAATATGTATAATTAAAAATTATATTTATTAACATTTCCCTTTTTAATATAGTTTATTTGTTACATTTTTTAATCATTAATCATACTTTTACTTGGAAAGTGAGCTGCTAAAAACCTATCTGCAGCCCCAAGGGGTTTAGCCTGTCTTAATTTTGACCCTTACCTACTGCCAAGTTGTGTGGGTCTGACTTAGAGTTAGTAAGACCTGAATTTGAACCTTGCCTCAGATATGTAGTAGCTGTGGGACACTAGGCAAGTCATTTTACCTTCTTCAGACTCAGTTTCTTCATCTGTAATTACCACTTGTACAGTTCTCTCAGATTTGCAAAGTGTTTTACAGATATTATCTCTTTTTATTCTTAAATAATCCTAAGATTATTGGTATTATTCTCCCACTTTTACAGTTGAAGAAACTGAGCCACATAGTTAAGAGATTTGCCCAGTATCACACAGGTAGTAAGTATCTAAAGTTAGATTTGAACTCAGGTTTTCTTGACTTTAAATCAATCAGGCACAGGAATATTGCCTTTAGCATCTGAATAAAATGGTGATTATGAAGATTATATTAGAACACACATATACATAAATATATTACATATATGTATGCATATGTGTATATACATATGTGTGTATCTAACTATCTAGCTATATCTTTGCAGATCTTGAAGATATATTGTTATTCAGTTATTTTAGTTATGTCTACTTTTTCATGACCCCATTTAGGATTTTCTTGGCAAAGACACTGGAATGTTTGCCATTTCCTTCTCCAGATAATTTTACATATGAGGAAACTGAGGGAAACAGGGGTAAGCCCAGGGTCACACAGCTAGCAAGTGTCTGAGGCTGCATTTAAACTCACCCAGAGCTCTAGCCAATGAGCCACCTCACTGCCCTGAAAGCTACTTGAATCCTAGTTACTATTAGTATTTACTGGATCCTTCCCTTGCAATCTGCAAACACACCTAAATCTCTCCTAACTTTAAAACATCTTCACTTGACACAAACCAACTCACCAAGCTTTCTTCCTATATGTCTTCTCCTTTTCTCAGTCAAACTCTTAGAGAAAAATTCCCTTTCAAAGTCTTTTACCATTTGCTTTCCTCTCACTTGCTTCTCTAACCCCTAGACTTTTCTTCTGACTCGTCATGCAGTGGAAACTTGTTTTCTCCAAAGTTACCAAATACCTTTTAATTGCCAAATCTGATGGTCTTTTCTCAGTTTTCATCTTTCTTTTTTAAAATTTTATTTAATATTTAATTTTTCCCAACTATATTAAAAAAACAATTTAACATCTTTTTTTTTTCAAATTTTGAGTTCCAAATTATCTCACTCCCCTCCCCCTTCATTGAGAAGGCAAGCAATTTGACACATGTAGTCATGCAAAACACATTTCCATATTTCCATGTAAGTCATTCTGTGAAAGAAAACACAGGAAAAAAACAAGAATAATAAAGAAAGTATAGAAAAAGTATCTTTGATCTGCATTCAAGGTTCTACCAGTTCTTTCTCTGGAGATGGACAGCACCTTTCATCATAAGTTCCACAGAATTGTCTTGGATGATTGTACTGCTGAGAACAGCTAAGTTATTCATAATAGATCATCATGCATTATTGCTGTTACTGTATGCAATGTTCTCCTCATTCTGCTCATTTCATTTTGCATCAATTCAGATAAGTCTTTCCATGCTTTTTTCTGAGAACGTCCTGCTCTTAAAGCATAATTTCTTAAAGCATAAAAGTATTCTATCACAACCATATACAAGTCGTTCCCAAATTAATCAATCCATCAAATTAATGGATGCCCCCTCAATTTCCAATTCTTTGCTACCACTAAAAGGGCTGCCACAAATACTTTTGTACACATAGGTCTTTTTCCTTTTTGA
This sequence comes from Vombatus ursinus, assembly GCF_900497805.2. NCBI lineage: Eukaryota > Metazoa > Chordata > Mammalia > Diprotodontia > Vombatidae > Vombatus > Vombatus ursinus. The sequence goes on along the minus strand of NW_020954625.1, from coordinate 20,454,811 downwards.
TTTTTAACCCTTTAGGATATAGGCCTACTAGTGATATTGATTGGCCAAAGAGTGTGCATGGTTTTATAGCCCTTTGGGCATAGTTCCAAATTGCTCTTCAGAATGGTTGGATCAGTTCACAACTCTATCAACAATGCACTAGTATTCTAGTTTTCCCACATCCCCTCCAACATTTGTCATTTTCCTCATCTTTATTAACTTCTCAGCATTTGACACTATTAATTACCCTCTTCTCTGCATGTTTTTTAAGCACTCCAGAGTTATCCTCACTATCCTTCCACTGTTTATAAGACTCCTTTGCTGATTAATCAAAGATACCATTGTAATTCAAAACCACCAATATATGGGTATTCTCCAAAGCTCTGTCCTGGCCCCTCTTCTCTTCTCCATCTCCACTCTCTTTCATTGATCTCATCAGCTCCCATGGGTTTAATAATGATATTAATACTACTACTAATAATAATAAATTAATAATAGCCCACATGTACATAGCATGTGTGCCAGGCACTTTGCTAAACACTTTGCAAATATTGTTTCATTCCATCCTCACAATAACCCTGAGAGGTAGGTACCATTGTTATTGTGTGACTCTGTGTGTGTGTGTGTGTGTGTGTGTGTATGTATGCATGTATGCAAACTGAGGCAAAAAGGAGTTAAATGAGTTGCCCAGGGTCACACATGGATATAGTATTCATTTGCTGCTGGATTTGAACTAAGGTCTTCTTAAGTCCAGGCCCAGCCCTCTTCCCACTGTGCTACCATTCAACTAATGTCTCTCTATTCATATGACTCCCAGATCTATATCCCATCCTTATTCTCTTTCCTGAGCACCAATCCTGCTCTAACAACTGCCTATGGGATATTTCAAATTGGATATCTTAGAGATACCTCCAACACAACACATCCAAAACAAATTATCTTTCACCCAAAATCACCTCACTTTCCAATTTCCTTTTTTTTTTTTAAGTCAAGGACATTTCCATCCTTCCAGTCCTCTGGGTTCACAGCCTCAGCCATTGTTGACTTTTTACTCTCCCATGTCCTTCCAAATCAACTCAGTTGCCCAGTGTTGGCTCTTCTACCTTTCCAGCATCTTTTGCATGTGCCCGTTGGCCTTCAAGTTCCCTTTTGGCTCTGAATTTATGATCCTATATTCACTTGTCTTCACTCACAGGACATCACTCAAGTTCAAGGTAAAGCAGTTCTCACCTAAACTAGTACAACAGGCTCCTGATCAATGTCCCTGACTCAATCCACTTCTCTCTAAATCATTCCTCATCTCATCGCCAAAGTACCATGCCTAAAGAACTGTTAAAACCATATCACTATTCTGTCCCCAAACCCCAGTGGTGTCCTATATTGTGGTTGTATTGTTCTGTCATTTTTCAGTCATGTCCAGCTCTTCATGATCCCATTTGGAATTTTCTTGGTGAAAATACTGGAGGGGTTTGCCATTTTATTCTCCTACTCATTTTATAGATGAGGAAAATGAGGCAAACAGGATTAAGTGACTTACCCAAGGTCATACAACTAGGAAGTGTCTGAGACTGGATTAGAACTCACAAAGATGAGTCTTCCTGACTCTAGGTTCTATATTCTATATCCACTCCATTATTATTGGTTTTAGAATAAAATGAAATTCCTCTGCTTAACCTTTAAAGTCCTTCATAGTCTGAGTCAACCTCCTTTTCTAGGCTTATTACTTAATATTCTTAAATACACAGCCTAATTTCCAGTTGAATTTTACATTTCTAACCCACAAAATTTCACCTCCTATCTTTATGTCTTGAACCGGCTACCTGCCATACCTATAATTCAATCCCTTTCACCTTTGCCCCTCACAATCCCTAGATTCATTCAAAGCTCAGTTTGGACCACCTACAACATTAAACTTTTCTTGATTCCCCCATCTACTCCTGCCTCCTATCTGTTCCCCAAAAACCACTTTGGTTTACCTCGTACATATTATTTCCTTTGTTAGAATACAAGTTATTTGAGGGCAAAGACTGTAGCATTTTAATCTTTGGGTCCCTGGTGCCCAGCACAGTGCCACAGGCATAGTAGCTACTTTATAAATGATTGCTGAATTATGGCCTGGGATCTGGCAAGTGATCATCTCCTGCTTAAAGATCACCAATGAAGGGGGCAGGTCCACCAGCCTCTCTGGAAAACCCCTTCTTTTGTCATAGTTCTAACAGTTAGAAAGGATTTTCTAAATATCTGGCAGAAATTTGGTCTTTGTAACTTCTATCCAATGTTCCAAGTTCTGCCCTCTGGGGCTAAGTAAGACAAGCCTAATACCTCTTCCATATGACATTAAAATATAAACAAAGAAGAAGAAAGAAGAATCTTAGGAAACACAAAGGTCATTATCACAGTTGATCCACAGGAAAGAGTTTGTAATTGAACTGCAAGTGTTTTGTTTCTTAAGCAAACCAGGGTGGCTGGAGCTATCAATCAAAATATTGTAGTGAAAGCATGAATATTTTGAGACTGGCACAACCAACTTTTTCTTGGATTTGATGGCTACAAAGGTTTGAATTGGTGCAGTTGACTAAAGATGAACCCATTAAGTAGAAAATATTAGAAATATTCAGCTTTCTATTGTATGTGACTGTTTTTAGATTGTCGGAAGACATCTGAATATTTAAGAGAGTGAATGAAATCAAGCAATTCCTTTGAAATCAACTATACAATTGTCACTGGTAAGACAGTAAGACCTGCAGACTACTGCTTGTACTTCTAACCCCAACACCATGGCCATCACCCAGGGCAACAATCTCTTTAGAAAGGACCACACCATGCCTGGCACTACCAACGCCAACTGCAATGTAGGGTTGAATTCTATTTCAGCCTTTACACTCTCACCAGCCCCAACTATTAAAGACCTCAAAACTAAAGTTCTCAATGCTAAAATCCTGAGCACAATCAAATGCCTCACCACCAGAAACTGATATTGTTTGATTAATGGAGATGACACATAACATGCTGCACCATCTGCCTGTTGCTGCACCCTAAAGACCACTGAGCTTTGTCATCTAACCAGTAAAATCATAGATTGTCAATCTCTCCTTTAGAATAGAAGTTTCTTGAGATCTGGGGCTGTCTTATCTTTCTATTTGTATCCCCAGGGCTCTTTACATGCTAAACATTTCATACTTCCTTCCTTCCCTCCTCTCCCTCACCCTCCCTCCTTGCATTCCTTCCTTCCTTCCTTGCATTCCCTCCCTCCCTCTTTCTTTCCTTCCTCCCTCTTTCCTTCCTTCCTCCTTCTCTCCCTCCCTCCCTTCCTCTTTACCTCCCTTCCTCCTTCCTTCCAATATGATTTCTTCAAGGGCAGGCATTATTTATTATTGTTGACGTCTTTGTGTTATTCAAAGCCAATTTGTCAACAAACCTTAATTTAGTCCTTACTATATCCTGAAGCCTCATATAGTGCTTTAAATAAAGCAGGCAATTGATAAGTGCTTCACTGAAAGGAAAGTGAAAAATGCAGGGGAGCCACATTTCCCATGTTAGAACTCAATATAACACTGTCCCTGTGAAAACTTGCTTACTTTTTGCTTGTTTTTGGCTAAATTTACAAAGAGATTTTTGAATTAAATATTAGCCATTTGTGTTTCCTACCTCCTGACACTCAGCCTGATTTGGAATCAGGTCTGTGTTCTACCTCATTAGGCTCAGTGCATACCTTTTCATTAAGTAGTTCTATATTTCTGAAGCCTGTCATGATACTCAATAGCAAGGAGGGACCTTGAAGCCACATTGAAACACAGGCTACTGGAGTGCATTTCAAGGAGAAACTGGTACAGCTTGGGATGCCTTTTTCTTTGTCACTCCTTGCTTCTTCAGTGACAGATTTGTCTCTACATCTTTTAAGTTAGAGTCAAAATTAGGGTTGTCAGAATTGGGGTTAGAAATTAGCTCTGTCTGCCTCCCTAGATCAGAGATGTTTGCTTTCCAGCTAGACTTCTCAATGAGAAAAACAATTTTGCCTTGTTTGAATCTCAAAGATAGGCATGTGTCTCTCCTTTCCTTGGATGTAATGCACCCTGTGCCAATGATAAAACTTGATCAACTCCAGGCATAGTTAGCTCATTCACCTAAACACCTAAGAGAAATAATTATTTATACCAGTCTATATTTGTCTAAGGATACTGATTTCATGTTATGTGTGAGGGGAGAAAAAGATTATAATGACAAAACCATTCTTTTTTATGGGAAAATTTTAGTATTCATTGGTGAGGTTATTTATTTTCTGAAAATATACTTCCAACAACCAGACATCGCTGATAATATAGGACCAAATAATACTGTTTAGATACAAGATTAAGGAAAGGATAAATGCTCCTGAAATTGAAAGAAAAAAGGCATGTCCTTTTCTCAGCAATGATAAATTAAAGTCTCAGAACCCCTTCTCTCTGACACATAGGACAAAATGTGAATGTGGCATATCTGTCCAGTATTTTTTATTTGACAATTGTGTGTCCCATATCTGTAAGGGATTATAAATTGGAAACAGTCATTTTCCCCAAGAAGATCTCCCTCCTCCCTCTTCCTTCCCTTAAATTTTAGCCCTAGCTATAGCTGTGTCCACTGGAGTAATTAAAAAACAAACAGGTAATCATATGTTGATTGATCTATAGTCTCATTGCTTTGGATGTTTCCTACAATATTGCAAATTGTAACCCATCTGTTATAGCTTGGAAGTGATTCAGGTCAGTCTTGTACTAAAGGGTCAGTTTGGGATGAAAAGAGATAATTGCAGAGGATCTAAGTACTTTTTAAAAAGAAGATTTTTCAGAAAGTGAAGCCAAGATGGTAGAGAAAAGGCAGGAAGGGGCTTGAGCTTTCCCCAGTTTCCCTAAAAATAACTTTAGATCCTGCCTGAAAACAAGTTCTAAAGCAACAGAGTCCACAAAAAGGTGGGGTGAAACAAATTTACAGACCAAGATACCTTGAAGGACTGCAAGAAATGTCTGTATCACTTGGGTAAAAGGGAAGCACAGCCCAGCACAGGTGAAAGCTCAAAGAAAAATATGAATTGATATCAGGCCCCAAAAGTCTTCCTGGAAGAGCTCAAAAAAGAATTTTCAAAATCAAATAAAAGAGGTAGAAGAAAGATAGGGAAAAGAAATGAAAGTTTTGTAAGACAACCATGAAAAGAGAGGCAACATCTTAGAAAAAGAAAATAATTTTTTAAGAATTGGAATTGGCCAAATGGAAAAGGAGGTACAAAAATCCGCTGAAGAAAATAACTACTTAAAAAGCAGAATTGGCTGAATGAAAAAGGAGGTAGAAAAGCTCACTGAAGAAGATAATTTCTTAAAAATTAGAATTAGGAAAGTGGAAGCTAGTGACTCTATGAGACATCAAGAATCAATCAAACAAAATCAAAAGAATGAAAAAAATAGGAGAAAATGTAAAATACCTCATTGGAAAAACAATTGATGTAGACAATAGATTCGGGAGAGATAATTTAAGAATTATTGGACCACTTGAAAGCCATGATCACAAAAAAAGATCCTGAACAACATTCAAGAAATTATCAAGGAAAACTGCCTTGATATCCTAGAACCATGGTAAAACAATAATGAAAAGAATCCACCAATCACCTCCTGAAAAAGATAAAAAAATTGAAGACTCCCAGGAATAGTATGATGAAATTCCAGAACTCTCAGATCAAGGACAAAATACTGCAAGCAGCCAGGAGGGGAAAAAAAAAAAAAACAAAGAGTCACAGTCAGGATTATACAGGACTTATACATTAAAACATCAGAGGGCTTTGGATATGATATTTTGGAAGTCAAACTACATAGCAACACTGAGCATAATCTTTCAGGTGGGAAATGGATGTTCAGTGAAATAGAGGACTTTCAAACATTTCTGATGAAAAGACCAGAGCTAAACATTTGAGCCAGTGACACCACTAGTAGGTCTACATCTCAAACAGATCATAAAAAAAGAAAAGGATCTATTTGTACAAAAATATTTATAGCAGCTTTTTTTTGTGGTGACAAATACTTGGAAATTGAGGGGATGCCCATCAATTGGGCAATGATTGAACAAGTTGTGGTATTTTAATGTAATGAAATTCTATTGTGCTATAATAAATGACAAGCAGGCAGATTTCAGGAAAAACCTGGAAAGATTTACATGATCTAATGCAAAGTAGAACCAGGAGAATATTGTGCACAATAACCAGAACATTGTACGATGATCAGCTATGAATTACTTAGTTCTTCTCAGCAATACAATGATCCAAGGTAATTCCAAAGGACTCATGCTGGAAAATGCTATCCACATCCAAAGAAAGAGCTGATGGAGTTTGAATATAGATCAAAGCATGCCATTTACAATTTATCTTTTTTGTGGTGTTTTTTTTTTCTTTTGGTCTGTTTTTTTCTTTCACAACAGGACTAATATGGAAATATGCTTCACATAATTGTTCATAAATAACCTATTTAAAATTCTTACATTTTGGGGAAGGGGGTAGGAGAGGGAGAAAGGGGGAAAATTTGAAATTCAAAAAAATGTTAAAAATTAATGTTAATTTTTTTCTTTACATGTAACTGAAAAAATACTATTTAAAAGCTGCCTAAGAGTCACTATGCTCTGTGCTCCATAAACATGTGAACTAAGATCTGTAGAGTCACAAGGGGCCTGGGAAGAACAAGGTAGGCAGTTAGGCTCCTAGCACACTTCTCTAACATCTTTGGACCTGACTTTTGCTGTTGTCTTAAAAAATAGCTTATATAGAGAAGTAATTTTCTATTGATTCTACTTTCATATTTTTAGCAGCATGGTGATGACAATTACTATATAACCCAATATTCACAAAGAATTTGCTGTTAAATTATCTGTTAAATTCATTAAGCGAGTGGGAGAGACTAATCACCAATATCGTCTCTAAAATTAACCATTTAAATTCAGGACAAAGTCCTAGATTTTGAGTGTAATAATCCAGGGTCAAATTCTGACTCTGATACTTACTCCCTGTATGGCCTTGGTCAAGTCATCTTCTCCTATCCCCTATAAGAATCTCCCCATCAATCAAATAAGGAGTTTTGGATTAGGTTATCTTTAAGGTCCCATCAAATTATTCATCTTCTCACTGGATCTTGCCATGCTGGAATGGGTGCTGTGTTCAAATGTAACCACAGATATTTGTCAAATTATTATGAAGACATTCATTTCCCTTAAGAAGATATCTCAAACATAAGGTCTTAATGACAGTTCCGTTTTTAATTTTTTTTATTTAATTTTTTTTTGGTGAGGCAATTGGGGTTAAGTAACTTGCCCAGGGTCACACAGCTAGTAAGTGTTATGTGCCTTAGGCTGGATTTGAAATCAGGTCCTCCTGACTTCAGGGCCAGTGCTCTATCCACTGCACCACCTAGCTGCCCCCAGTTCTGTTTTTAAATACCACTGTCTTGGTGATTGTTGATAACTCTATAATTTAAATTGACATGAAAAAGACTGAAATAAGGGCAGGCTAAAACTGAATAAGTTTGTTTTCTACTTATTAAGAGAAGCTTGATAAGTACTCTTCTGACCTTAGACAGGTCAATGAATACAAATGTCTTTGGGGTCAGAATTGTTATTTTATTTTATTCTTTCTTGAAGAGGACAATGACATCAGGAAGGTGATATCATGACTTGCAAGTGAATTGAATTTAAGTGAAGCAGGGCTGTGCAAAGTCACCAGCCTCACTCTCTCCTCTGGAGTCATCTGGGACTAGTAGCAAGATATAGATCAGTATGATTGGAGATGGCCCTGGATGCAGTGAGAGATCTTGGCCTTTTTAAGCTAAGGTCTTTGCCAGGTCTCATTTTGACTGAGGAAATGGCCATTCATTGATTAAGGCTAGTTAAGAAGTGAGGCCAAGAATGGCCTGTTTTACCTAGTCAAAAAAAAAAAAAATAAGATCAAATCTGGGAGGGGAAGACCCTCAGGTTTTCTGGCCAAAACAGAAACAATTACCATTTATACTTATTCTGAGCTGTCAGAGCCCAAACAATGACCAGGTGAGGCTCTGGGGTCAGAATCAGGAAACAGAAGAATATGGCAGAAGGATTATAAAACCCCATCAGACCCAATGATTCAATTGCAAAAAGAATTTTCAAATTTTCTTATGGCCTAAGAAGACTGGCTCCTAGATGGACACATGAATAATGTATTGGATAGACAGACTAATTCACCTTCATTAGTTTTTGTCCATGGAATATTGTTCCTCATAACTCATTTATTTGCATCTAATGTCCATGATTAAAATATTCTTAATAATGGAGCTGCAATTCCCTTTCTGTTTTATAATATGATGTTTCTCACAACCATAACTTTTTTCTTGATGGTTCACATCAATGTTCCTCCTTAATTTCATTCCATTCTAATTATGTCCCTTTGTTCTGGGCCAAAGACTTACTCCTCCTTCTCCTCCTTCTGCTTGGGATCTTCCCCCTCAGTCACTGCCAAGTCAAGTTATCCATTAACCTTTCGCCATGAGTCGTGTTCTTCGTTTCTTTAATTATTTCCTTCGTGAAACTCCCTTTGACTTTTACACGTGTCTGTTGTAGGCATATTATATTGAAAAGGACATTGAATATGTAAAAGGAAGAGATTCTGTATTTTATTTTACCCATTTCTCTTAAAGTTGATCTCACCCTTTTATGGATTTTAATACCTATGGTATGACTCCAAGATATTCCAGCACAGGTGGCTTGTAGTTTGATTAATGTGCAAGCACTTATGCCAAGTGAGTGGCTACAGGGAGGCTGTGATGATTATTACTTCCAACCACCTAATTAAAAAATTCAATTTATTTTCTTAAAGAAGCATGTTTTAAACACTTACACTCAATGTCCTATGCTAGGTGTTAGGACAGAAAAATAACGTCTCCCCCAATAAAATAACACCAGCTTTTAAGGATCTTTTGGTCTATAGAGGTGGGGGAAGGAATATAACAGGTACACAGATAAGTAAATTCAAAGTATATAGTACTTGGAGTTGCAAACAATGCAAGTCCAAAAAGAGAATATTGACAACCGGGAGCTTAAGAAGATCTGTTGGAAGTGTCATCTGAGCTAAGCTTTGCCTTTGTGAAAAGAAAATATAAATAAAGGTATGAAGATATCCTGAAGGAATAGATCATTCAATGACATTTTCATAGAATTTATTCCTGATTATTTCACTGATTCCAGAGAATGACAATAGAGCATGTGTCTCATTCATACCAGAAGATGTAAGGAAGGCTAAATATTACCTGGTGGCTTCTTTGAATAAACAGAAGAGGCATCATGGTATAGTAGAGAGATGACCATCTTCATGTCAAGATGTTCTGACTTGTATAAAGCTACATAAGGATATTGGTGTCAGGAAGACCTGAGATCAAAACTGACCTTAACTACTTGTTAGCTATGTGACCCTGAACAAGTCACTTGACCTCTGTTTGCCTCGGTTACCTCACTTGTAAAATGGCGATAATAGAGTACCTACTGCCCAGGGTTTGTTGTGAGGATCAAATGAAATTATTATAAAGTTCTTAGCAACATATCTGGCACCCTAGCTTCCTTTACCACAAAACAGGAACAAATAGTTGCTTTTCTCTCAAATAATCAAGGAAAAAAGTTATGATATGTCTGAAGGGGGACATAGGCAATTCTAATCATTTCCCAGCAAACCATATTCTATACAATTCATTTACCACAAAAATGCATAACTTTGAGAGGCTCTTCACTTATAAATTATGCTTAGTTGAATTTTTATTATTATAAATATTGGTTACCTTTTTAATACACCATCTTAAATCTCTTTAACCTAGCCAAGTTCACTTTTTTTTACACATTTTGTATGTCTAACCCTTGCAAAATCACATAACCATTCATGTTCCATGCAATTTTCTAAGACTATCTACTGCTGAACTGCTTCTAATCTGCAGGGATAAAAGGAGTTTCCTCACTGAGAATTTCCTACATTGATGAGATAAATGACCTGCATCTTATATTAACAGCAAATGGGAGAACTACCAGGATCCATCATGGAACCATTTGACTGAGCTCTGATGCAGTCTTGTCAGACTTCCTCTAGAGGGAGATGAGGGGTCAAGTAGATAGCCAGAATGACCAATGTGCTTGCAAGTGAAGCACTACACACCAAAGGGCTTCTATTGACCCTTGGTCTCCATCCTTATCTCACACATGATTGTTCAATTCAGAAGTGTCTGGGGGTCTATACTTACTATAGATTGGTACATTTGTCTAGAAAGGTCTCCAGCTCCTAATTGTCTTGAGTATACATCATTGATTGCCCTGACCATCTCGGGCTACACAGAATCTGGCTGCAATTCCAGACAGAGACAATTTCTGGGGATTCTTAAATTAACTGTTTCATCAACATCTGGGACCAGAATGAAAATGGACACCTGAACACCACAGAGATGCAGACAGCAGTATGAACTTTTAAACAGTCTTTCTGTGTATGGTTGCACCAAATGTTTGGATTGTTGTAAGAATCAATAAAGTAACATATGCAAAGGAATTTACTTCATACATGTGAAATCGTCGTCAGCACCATCACTACCAATTCCTGTAGTTAGATCAACCAAGTAGAGGACTCTTTCTCTGCTCTTTGAAGTCCCATTCTAGAGTAGAACAGACCATATGAAGACAAGGACCTGTCTAATCCAAACTTTCTATCTCCTCCTTTGTATCTCTTTTGCAATTTAATAACAAACAAATTAATATTAAGTTATTGTTAATAATAAATGTGCTTATAAATATTAACTAAGTAGGTGAATGAATAAATGAAATACCAGCAAAACTTGCCTTGCCCATAAGAAAATGTATCTCTATAGGTTCTAGGATTGTAGAAATAGTCCAGACAACTTGGAAAAATTGTTACTGGAGATAGGAATAACTTTGTTCTGTCCTGGCTCAGCCTTGGCTACACCTGTTTTCAAAGGGTGAAGTCAGTGCTATAACAGCAAAGCCGTGCTATTATGTAGATGTGCAGCTAAGGGAAACAAGACTTTATCTCAAAGAGCAAATTTTGGAGCTCTCCTGTACTTCCTCCCATTGAAAACTGCCTTCCATGAGTAATTGAAGCATGGAATTGATCCCATATTTTCAAAATCTATGACACCTGTCAGCAAGCTGGGGGAAGGTTCTGCCACTTGGGAAAGATTCTGACTATTGGCCAGAACTAGTGTGTACACACTCCTTCCCAGAAATAGCCTAGTGAAATGTATCGGTCACTGTGATTGTTTCAGTGTGGTACATAGTGCAAAAAGCACTGGATTTGACATAAAATCACCTTCATCAGACTCCTCCTCAAAATGCTACTGGCTTCCCTCTGACGGTATCTCCAATCCATCGTGTGTGTGTGTGTGTGTGTGTGTGTGTGTGCATATGTGTGTGTACAGAGACACATATCTACATAATATATAAATTAATATGTACAAATAATTCATATATAAACACATGTGTACACATACATGCATATACATACACATATAGTTGTACATAGGTGTTTACGTGTTGTACACCAGTCCCATTAGACTGTAAGCTCCTTGAGGGAAGGATTGATTTTTATCTTTATTTATATCCCCAGAACTCAGCACAGTATCTGGCACACAGTAAGTCTCCTAATAAATGTTTTGCAATCTGAAGTCAATAGACTACACAGTTTGTTGAAATTTCAGATTGTTGAGTTATTATAGTATGCTAAGGATGGGTTAAAATCATAAATCAGCCAACTTTTAGTTTCTGCTACACATAAAATACTTGGCTAGAATCCAAAGGAGATACACAACTTAGCCACAATCCCAGTTTTGGCCTTTATCTATTCCTGTCCAGCCTATTGCAACAGCCTTCTAATAGTGTTTTTCAGTCTCGTATTTCTCCAAACCACTATCCTCACATAACTGCCAATTGCTCTAAGATAAAATACAAACTTTATTCTCTTGGCGTTCATGCCTTTCCAGACTTTGCTCCTTACTCCCCTTCACATAGTTTATGATGCATTCAAACTGTGAGGTATTCCCTGAGCTTGATGCAGTCTGTACCTCATGCCTGGAATGCCCTCCCTCTTCATCTTGGCTTCTTTGATCCCTGGCTTCCTTTGAAGGTCAGCTAAAGATCCATGTCCCATGTAAATCCCATTTTGATTGTTGCCTCAGCTCCTGATTCTATCCTCTGGACCCCACAGGGAGATCTAAAGCTGCTTTCAGGGGGTAGCCCTTGACATACTTGAACAGCTATCATGTCTCCCTGCCCCTAGCCTCTCTTTTCTCTTCTTCTGGAGAAGTAATCCTTGTTTCAAGAAAACATCTTAATATGACATGATCTCAAAGAGAGTGCTTTCCTCTGATCTCTCTACTTTATCAATGGCCTTCCTAAACCATCAGGACCAGAACTGAACACAGTACCATAGATGAGGTCTGACTTGGGCAATGTACAGAATGACCATCAGCTCCATATTCTTGGCAAGTCATACCTCTCTTAAAGCAGTCCAATACTGTATTAGCTTTGTGAATGACATTCATATTATAGGATCCATTCAATAACTTATTCAACAAATATTTCTTAATTAAATACGATACATCACGCACCATGCTATGTTCTGGGAGTACAGAGACAAAGACAAAGCCACCCTTACCTTCAAAGAATTTGAATTCTATTGGAAGAAGTGAGTACAGACAAGCAAATATGAAATGCATACAAAGTTCACTGACAGGAGAACGGTGCTAAAAAACTTGGGAAGGGTAAGGAGGGCAATTAAGGTAAGTCTTATGTACAAGGTATCTCTTGAGCTTTCTATGCACTAAAAGACCAAGGCCTCTATTAAACTGTTCTTTAACCATGTCACTGCTACCACATACAATGGAAGATAGTCATTGTCTTTAATTCTGACCAGCACACCAGTATAACACACCAACTGTCACAATTTAAAGATTTTGCTGGTATATTTTAAAAATAGCAGATCTCCAAAAAATATTTAGACTTGTCCCTGATTTGTCCCAAACCAGAAAGTGACTGCAGGATAAAGAAACATGTCCATGATTCCAATTTGCTATTTTCTAGCCATAAAATAACCAGTTTGCTTTTGCTTTTGTTTTTTAAGTAGCCTTAAGTTCATCGTTAAAGCATATACTTTGGAATTTCACTCACCCCATCTGGTCTGCCATCAGAAGCAGTGACTATCAAAATGTAGCGGTCTGTGCTTTCTCTGTCCAGTGCTTTTCCCAAGGTAAGAATTCCAGTGCTAGGAGGGGAGAAAAGTCAACAGGAAAAAAATAGGTATTATTAGAAAAGTCTACAATGTTTACAATTAATTTCATTGGAGAAATTTAAGTAAAACTTTCTATTTCTGCACGCATAAACAGTTTCAGATTTGTCTTTTGGAGAAGCATATTGATATCCTACTTACGTGGAGAAAAATATTCTTGACGTGAAGTCTGGAGACTGGTTGCAAGTTCCAGCTCCTACACTTACCAACTCTCTGACTTTGGACAAGTTGCTTCATTTCTTTGAATTTCATCAGAATTTCATCATTAACACCATAGATGGCTAGAAAGAACTTTCCCCACATTATTTCAATTGCTCTTCCTCCAAATCCCTTCATGTCAATAGCAGCATCATTAAGATCTCCAGGAAAGAGGAGCCTGAGAGAGGTTGAATGCTCTGCCCACGATCATGCAGTTAAGTGTGAGAAGCAAGATGTGTATCCAGTTCTTCCTGACTAAGTTCGTTTTTTTTCATTTCTATCCCAAACCTATTCCTGACTCTCTGGACTTTACCATAATGCCTCAGGTGACTTCTTGGTCTGAAAGAGTCCTCCAACTTCACAGCATTCTTACCCTGGATAATCCCTCAGCTCTGGAGACTCTCTCTTCTCACTGATGAGTTCCTTCCCAAGTCTGCATTTTTAGGCATTAACCAGGTCAGTCATCCTTTATTCCTCTCCTGATTCTCTAAACTTCACCACCATTACTCCATATGGCTACCTTCCCTACCTCTCCACCCCCTGCTTTTATGTGTTGTTCTCTCTCATTAGAAAGTAAGCTCCTTGAAGGAAAGAACAGTCTTTTTTTCTTTCCATTTGTATTCCCAGTGCTTAGAATGATGACTGACATATAGAAAGTGATTCATAAATGCTTATTAATTTCCTTTAACTGAGTTCAGTACTCTACCCACACCACATCTTACTAAACCACTTTGGTGAAATAGGAATGCTGAGGCTGGCAATATGGTGTGGTTTGAGAGATAAATATCTGAGTTTAGAATCAAGAAGACATGAGCGTAAAAGCACTTTGGACTCATACTCACTGGGGGATGCTGGGCAAATCACTTAACCTCCCAGTGCATCCAGATAACGATCTAAGAACTGGAAGTTTAGGGGGAGGTGGTGATCTATATCAGTAGAAATTTCTGACAAGGAGATTCTTGATAACATTACAGGCCTGGATCCTTCATCCCTCATATTTTCCTAACACACATATACATATACACATGCACACACATAAAAACATATGAATATATCTGCATATGTATATCTGTCTATATCTATGAAATACATCTCTCTTTTTCTATCATCCATCCATCTATCTGTCTATCTATTCACTACTTTCCCCACAGGCAAGTCTTTTATAAACCTTAAAACACTATGGAAATGTGAGTCGTTTTTGTTGTTATTATTTTAACCTGTAGGTAGATAAAGGATTATAAGGCTGTGACACTTTTTTTTGAAAAAAAATTAGAGATGATAGAACTGAAAGGGTTGACTGAACAATCCATTCAGGATGGGCAGCACCATAATCAATTCAGAAATCTATGTGTCTATTTTATGCATGAAGATTCCCTTAGTAAACAATTCTATCACTCTTCAATAATCCAATAGCTCTTACAGCCAGTGGATTATCCCCATGGCCACCCCAACCATGACTATTCATTAAAAAAAAAATGTAGTCCATAATTTTATAAAGTCACTATTTTTGAAAATGACCATCAATCTTGGCATAGGTTCATTACTAAGATTTGGAAGGGATATTAGAGTCCATCCATTCTCTTTTGAGATGAAAAAATGGGGGCTAAGACAGGGTCAGTCATTTGCCCCAAGTTGCACAGCAGGGAAGGAGTGCAGTAGGCTTTGAGGAATGCTTCTCTTATTCCAGAACCAGCACCCATTTTCTGTGATCTTCACTTGTATTGAAATGTTACAAAACACACATTATTTCCTTTTAATATTACTGGAGATCCACAGATATTATTCTCACCAAAGAAACCAAAGATAGAGGTGAATTCAGTTGACCTAAATTCAATCCAGTCTCAATAGATCATAAGCTCAGTGAGGGCAGGAACTATTTTATGTTTTGCATTAATGTTTCTAGAACCTGTCACATATTAAGTGCTCATTCTCTTGAGATTATAACAAATTTATTCAGCAGCTATGCTGTATAAAACGATTTACACAAGCTCAAGGATACAAGAAGTGGTAGGGACATAATATGACCTGAGATCTTCCAATTAAAATGTTAGGAAACATAAATAGTGACGTTAGAAGCCATCTGGTAGAACTTCCTTTTTACAGATAAGAACATTGACCTACCCAGAATCGCACAGCAAGCAAATGTCAGAGGCAGGATTTCAACTTCTATCTTACAAACTTGAGATCCTGTACTCTTTCCATTATGACCTGTTACTTCCCCAACATTATTTTCTTATCTTCTACTTCTTCCAGAGAAGTAATTTAAAATAGTGAGTATCACATAAGGATTAGTTCAATGAACTAAGAATGTTTAGCCTGGAGAAGAGAAGACTCAGGATGGAGGGAATAGGGTATCTGGGTTCAAATAAAGGCAGTAAGTTGTCAATTTGGATATAGGGCCGAAATTAAATCAGGAAAAAAAAAGGTTAAATCTGGTTTCAGACCCTTGCTATCTGTGTGACCCTAAACAAATAACTTTTGTCTACCTCAGTTTTCTCATCTATAAAATACGCATAATAATAACACCTACTTTTCAGGTTTATTGAGAGGATAAGCAAGAGAATATTTATAAAGTTCAATAAGCTGGCTATTATTATTATTATTATTATTATTATTACTATTATTTGTATATGAATATTTGATACATGGAAGAGGTGGCCTCCTATAAGGTATATTTTAGAAGAGATTCCTTTTTTGGATAAGTGTTCAACTAGATGATGATTGAGATATCACCCAATCCTGAAATTATATGATTCTCTGAATTTCCTAAGTCTGTTTAACAGCTCTTTAACAGTCATATGAATTTACTTTTTGAAAATGGTCCAAGTTCTAGACAAGTTTATCCCCTAAGTTTCAGAGTTTGGTATTGGACACAAGAGTCTACTAATCTGATGTGTACTTATTATGATCATGGCTTGGGAGGCTTGGAGGGAGGAGTGCTATTGACAATGCCCAGGCTCATGTAATTCAAAATGGAACATTATCCTATTAACTAAACAAATGCACAAGAACATTGAAAACCATTCCAGAATGGTGATGAGTTGTTGTTCAGCTGCAGATCACACTCTAGTGATAATAAATCTCAACGAATTCAATCTATCCATTAAAAATGAATCGATTAGAGAGAAAACTGATATATAGAAAACAACAAAATCATTATTCATTTACTGGTGAATTTTTTAATATTGGACCATAGTCCAGAGGTTTTATGGGAAAACTTGATTCCTTTAATATCATCAGGAAGAGGGGCAGAGCCCAGATGGTGGAGTAAAAGTGGTGACTTGCTTGAGTTCTCCCCCAAAGCCCTCCAAATACCTGTAAAAATGACTCTAAACAAATTCTAGAGCAGCAGAACCCACAAAAAGACAGAGTGAAACAAACTTTCAGCCCAACACAACCTAGATGGTTGATTGGAAAGGTTTGTTATGCCAGGTTGGGAGAGGAGCTCAGTTCAGCATCGGCCACACAGGCAAAGATGGAGCAGCCCTCAGGAGACTGAATCATAGGTAGCTGTGGTAGCTTCCAGACTTCTCAACCTACAAACACCAAAGACAACTTAGAAGGGCAGTGGGAAAGGTCTGTCAGACCTGCATGAGAGAGGAGCACAGTCTAGTCCTGGCCTTAGCACAGCCCTGGGGTGGTGGCCAGGATGTGCTGCTTCTAGAGCTCCTGACCCACAGACAAAGCAACTGATCAGAGAGTGATTTCATGGATCTCTTTGCTGGTGCTGAGGCAGGATTCTCTTGCTTTGCCCATACTTGGATATGGGTTTCAGTCCTGGGTGGCAGTCCTGGGGCAAGGAGTACTGGTGTAGCAGAGCTGGTGGTGGTGGTGGAGAGGGGATCCTCTTCACAGTTCCAAGAAAGAAAAGAGTGCTTGTGGTCACTCATACATTAGAGCACAGGCCTGGAAAAGAGTAAACACCTCTCCTTTGATCATACCACCTTGGAAGAACTGAAAATTTACAGGTCCCTAGAGGTATCTCGGAGAATGGCTGCGCAAAACCCAGAAGCTTGAGACAGAACACCCTCCACATTGGAAGCAGAGCTCTATCTTAACAAAGAGTTAGAAATCAAGAAATTGGCTGGGAACATGAACAGAGGAAAAAAACTCAGACTACCAAATCTTATTTTGGTGAAAAAGAAGAGCAAAACACACAACCAGAAGAAGACAACAAAGTCAAAGTTCCTACATCCAAAGCCTCCAAGAAAATAATATGAATTGATCTCAGGCCATGGAAAAGCTCAAAAAGAATTTTTAGAAGCAAGTAAGAGAAGTGGAGGAAAAATTGGGAAGAGAAATGAGAGTGATGCAATAAAATCATGAAAAACAAATCAGTAGCTTGCTAACAGGGATCCAAAAAATACTGAAGAAAATAACACCTTAAAAAATAGACTAACCCAAATAGCAAAAGAGGTCCAAAAGCCAATGAGGAGAAGAATGCCTTAAAAAGGAGAATGGTCCAAGTGGAAAAGGAGGTTCAAAAGCCCACTGAAGAAAACAATTCCTTAAAAATTAGAAATGATGAAAATAAAAAAAAATAGAATGGAACAAATGGAAGCTAATGACTTTATGAGAAATCAAAAAAAAATATAAAACAAAACCAAAAGAATTAAAAAATTGAAGACAACATGAAATTTCTCATTGGGGGAAAAACAAACCTGGAAAATAGATACAGGAGAGGTAATTTAAAAATTATTGGACTACCTGAAAATGATAATTTAAAAAAAAAAGCCTAGACATCATCTTTCAAGAAATTATCAAGGAAAATTGCACTGAAATTCTTGAACAAAAGGGCAAAATAGAAATTGAAAGGATCCACTGATCACCTCCTGAAAGAGATCCTAAAAGAAAAACTCCTAGGAATATTACAGACAAATTCCAGAGCTCCCAGGTCAAGGTGAAAATATTGCAAGCAGCCAGAAAGAAACAATTAAAGTATTGTGGAAACACAATGATGTTAACACAAGATTTAGCAGCTTCTACATCAAGGGACTGAGGGGCTTGGAATATGATATTCCGGAAGTCAAAGGAGCTAGGATTAAAACCAAGAATCGCCTACCCACTAAAACTGAGTATAATCTTTCAGGGGTAAAAATGGTTACTCAATGAAATTGAGGACTTTCAAGTATTCTTTGTGAAAATACCAGAGCTGAATAGAAAATTTGACTTTCAAATACAAGATTCAAAAGAAGCATGGAAAGGTAAACTGGAAAGAGAAATCATAAGGAACTTATTAAAGTTGAACTGTTTACGTAGAACATGGAAAAATGATATTTATATCATGGACATGAGGTCATGAGACCTTTCTCAGTATTAGGGTAGTTGGAGGGAATGAACACACACACACACACACACACGTATACATACACATATACATATATACACATTCACACACATATGTATACAGACATGTATATATACATATACATACATATATGGAACAGAGTAAGTTGAATATGAAGGAATGATACTTAAAAAATAAAATTAAGAACTGAGAGAGGATACTGGGAGAAGGAGAAAGGTAGAGGTAAAATGTTGTAAATTATCTCACATAGAAGAGGAAAGAAAAAGCTTTTAAAGTGGAGGGTAAGAGGAGGGAGGTGAGAGGGAATGAGTCAATCTTACTCTGATCGAATTTGGCTTAAGGAGGAAATGACATACACACTCATTTGGGTGTGGAAATCTATCTTACCCTACAGGAAAAAGGGGGGAAGGGAGATAAGGGGGAGAATGATAGAAGGGAGGGCAGATTGGGAGGGTAATCAGAAGCAAATACTTTTGAGGAGGGACAAGGTAAAAGAAGAGAATACAATAAACAGGGAATGGGATAGGATGGAGAGAAATATAATTAGTTTTCTACAACATGACTACTATGGAAGTTTTTTGCATGACTACACATGCATAAACTATATCAAATTGCTTGCCTTCTCAATGAGGGTGGATACGGAGGGAGGAAAGTTTGGAACTCAAAGTTTAAAAACAAATGTTAAAATGTTTTTACATGCAACTGAGAAACAAGATAAACTGGCAAAAGGGCATAGAAATCTATCCTGCCATACAGGAACATAGAAGGGGAAGGGGATAAAAGAATGGGGGTGACAAAAGGGAGGGCATATTGGGGGAAGGAGTATTCAGAATACACACCATCTCGGGGTGGGGAGAAGGGAGAGATGGGGAGAAAATTTGGAACTCAAAATCTTGTGGAAGTGAATGTGGAAAACTAAAAAAAAAATTAATTAATTAAAAATAAAATCATCAAGAAGAATAAATTAATACAATCAGGTGGTTTTTACTTGAAAATTTTTTTAAATGGATTATGAAGCAACTATTCCTAAATAACTAAAAACAAATCATTCCCAAGAGTTTATTCTTAGCAGTGATGTTTGGATCAATTTTGTCCCTGAAGATGTTTCTAATATCAAAGGCTAAAATGATATTTCAAAAAAAATTCAGAAAAAGTATTAATCATAAGCACTGATTCAGAAATTTATGGGCCAGTTTACAAAACAGAGAGCTAAGAAATCAAAAAAAAATCCAATACTCTAAAGGAACTGTGTTCTTCTGTGAATAGTATTTTAAAGTGTACACATTTCAACCCATTCATGCCTCACTCATCATTTTGGTAGTTGTCTGCACTTTGTCTTGACATCACAACTCCCAGTGGAGAATGGGGAAGATGACAATCATCAATTATCTCTTGCTCTTCTCACAGGATGGGTTCATATGCTTTTTCACTAACATGTGCCTTTAATGGAATCCTTTGTTCCAATTCTCCATAATTCTTTGATTTTTTTTTAATTATGTGCTATAAGATGCTCCCATAAACCTTGACCTTCTCTATTGTCCTCCGATTGAGACTCATTTTCAATTCTTTGGAGACTATAGTTTTCCATGACTTGTCATGACAATCTAACCCTGAAGCATACTGGTGTTGAAATGCAGATGTTTGATTCAGGGAGAGTTTTAGGGATACTACAAAGTTTAAATAATTTGTTAAAAATCAATTCAGCCTATTTTTTAAAAAAAATTTATGATATTCTTAATATATTGTTCATTTTCATTATATGAGATAAATAAATGAATCGATGGATTATTTAGGTGGTCCATTTTAATGATTTATCATAGATAAGACAATAGCATTCTACAGTTTCCTGTGGTGTATGGTTAGGTCAAACTCTTTTTATTAGTTATGAATTTCATCCAAGAAATCTGAGATGTTTTGGGGTTTTGGGGATGCTTCCCTGTTCTGTCCCCAGCAAACAACAGCATCTGGCTGACTTCACCAATGATCAGAAATCCATTTTCAACTTGTACAACTCTGGAACAGGATGATAAACATTCTTATTCCTGTTTTATATCTCATCTGATGATATTACTGATGAGATTTCAAACACAGTTATCTACTTGGCTAGATGAATTATACCTGGCATAATTTCGAGGTACATGCAAGTGACATCTTTTTACAGGAAGGATTTGAAGGAGGCATTCTGTTGTACTAGATAAAATGCTTTCTTTTGTTTAATTTTGTTTTTCATAATAAAGATCAAATGTAGTGGGCGCTTGTGTGCTACATCTTTCTTATTGTATGAGAGTAAAGGAGTCATTTATTTCAGATATCTCTACTGAAGCTTGTTTTTTTCCCCCCTATTTTCTAGTATCTCCATTAAAGGTTTGTATATATTATTCTCATAAAATACATAGATGAAAAAGGAGGTATAGAGGCTAATATCTGTTGATGTTAACTGGTCAACTCCTTCTACAATTTAAAGGTGCAAGATTTTTACGGGTTTTGTTAGCTCTCCCTCTTCATATGCTTGGAGAATCTATCCTCCATCTATCCTGTATGTGCATAGTCATTTTCATGTTGTCTCCCCCTTTAGACTGTAAGTTTCTTGTGAGTAGAAATAGTATTTTGCCTCTCTTTGCATCCCCAGTGCTAAGTCCAGTTACTGGCACCCAGTAGGCACTTAATAAATGCTTATGATTGACTGACCTCAATACTCTCACCATTTTCTTAGCCATGGCACACACTTTGTTAGGTATGCTCAGTCTAGTCTAGATACTTCTTTGATCTTTTTTTCCCTGCAACGTCCTTTCTACTCTCACTATAACCAACAGTTTATAGTTTCCAAGTTAATTGTCCTTAGAATGACTGTTTAATTGGGTCCCTCCCTAAATTTTCTTTATATAATTCAATCCTCTGTTTTTGTTTGTTTTATGAAGTGATGCTGCATGTAATCTTCAGCCTTCTTTCTCTTGTATAAAAAACTATAAATATATTTGTATTTTTAACTAATGTTGCCATTGCTTGCCATAACTATGCTTAGCAAATCAAATCTTCACTAAGATTCTTTGTGGGCTATTTAGCACTAGTGATTATGATAATGGATTTATATCATTAAAACTTCCTTATGAAATTATTGCAGTTTTTCTAAGTAGATAGAATGTTAGATGTTGGGTCAGGAAGACCTGAGTTCAAATCTGGCCTCATACACTAGCTGTGTGACCTTGGATAGGTTACTTAACCTTAGTCTGCTTCAGTTTCCTTAACTGTGAAAGGGGCATAATAATAGTACCTACCTCCCAAGCTTGCTATGAGAACAAAATGAGATAGTATTTGAAAAGTGCTTTGTAAACTTTAAAGCATTATCAAATGCTAGATATTACTATTTTAGTTATTTCATCTAATCATTTCCCATTTCTTGCATAGTTTAGACACGTTAAAATAAAGTTGCTTACATTGTATCATATATGTTATATATTACATATTTATATCTATTGATCTACATTCTTTGTTTTTCCCATAATTTTGTGTTAATTTAGATATTTTCTCGAATAAGCCAGTGGTCTGACTTTACATAAGCAGCTAAATAAATACACTCAGATCATTAAAATGATTTTATATTTATTTTCATTTTGTGGTATGTTTGTTATAACTAGTACCTTATGTTTTTTTCTCTCAACGACAATACTCAAGACAGTTACAAAGTTCATGCATATTCTATACATACTTGGCTGTATTCATTCCTCCTCAATTAATATTTTCAAATATACACATATATTCACATGTCCGTATATATTTACTATCCTCGTTTATTCCTACCATCTCATTGAAGCCCCGAAGTATTAAAGTCTATATTCATTTAATGTGAAAAATCTAATCACGTTCTTTATTATCCTCTTCAACAGATAGTTTGCTGATACACAAGATGGCAAAATATCACATAAAATGAAATTTTCATTGCCTTTGGACTCACAAGAAAGCCAACTCTGCCACCTTGTTTCTCTAAGAACTTATATGTCATCTTCCCATATCAGTTACAAGATATTTCTGTGAGTTTATTATGATTATAGTGAAACTGTCAATGTCAGTATAATTCACTTCCTCCCCTAGGATGCCTATTTTTTGGTCATTGGACAAGAATCCTACATTTAGAGTATCAACTGCTAAGTTATAAGTTTATAAATTGTGTAAAATATGTGATTACCAGCACTATATGCCCTCCTTTCTATCCCTCTGCCATAAATGCTATAGCAGTAGAAGAGGGCCACAAGACGCAGGGCCACTTTGTATTTTTCTTCTTTCATGGGTAGTCATGGCCAAATAATTCAACACCACAAGGCAGGCCTACTGGTGATAACATTCTGTAGATCTGGCTCAGCTGTTCCCATGAAAAGAGACTCCTTCTGTTGCCTAGAAATCTAATGATAATACAAAATATGGATAAATGGCTGGGGAAAGGGAAAATACTGATATGTTTATGTAATTTTTTTCCTACTCCTGAGTTTTATGGCCAATCATCTAAACCTCTTTTTGATCAACTATAAGAGTGAATTTTACTAGGATAAATGCCAAGAGTTTCCTCATCACTGCCATCCTTTCAAAGAGAGAGTCAGAGCTTTTCATGACTTATTGCTCAAGAGAGACTCCTTTCCTTCAGATGAGTGGTATGGTCCAATTCTCAGTACTTCAACTGGTGGTTTTCTTTCAATAAAACAATAAAGGCAACTTAAAATCAATTCAAAATAGTAATGAATAAAAATGTCTTGGAAAGAGGCAATAAAAGATAGTGACCTTGCAGTATATGGGAAAAGCTTTCACTTACCATAATAGATATTTTCAATAAAAGTTTTCTGCATCATATTTCTATTAACTAAGCTCTATTTCTCTATGTATTCCCTGATAATGTAATCATGTGATTTTTATATTTATATGATTAATATGGCTTATTATATTTATTGTTATCCTCATGTTGGATGAATATTTTCTCATGGATCCTTCCAGGGGTGGGAAAACTACAGCTTTGGGGCCACCCTTCTAGATCCTTAAGTGTGACCTACTGACTGAATCCAAATTTTACAGAACAAATCCAAAAGGATCTTCTTCTGTAAACCTGTGACCTTAAGTCCACATGTGACCTTTTAGATCCTTAAGTGCAGCCTTTTGACTGAATCCTAAAGGATTTATGTAGAGGGGAGTATGTGTTTACTGAAACTAAATTCTCCTACACCATTGTATGAATATCCTTGCCATGTTATGGCTAAGTAAACCTCCATTTATGAGTGCTCATTTTGTCCCAATGTCATCAGTATCAGCATCAAGCCCATTGCTAACAGAATATTTACTAAAACAATATTATAAGAACAGTGGGTACAAAACCTCTTCCCAAAAGTCTATGACATATCCTCCTATCAGTACACACAGAATCTAGGAAAAGTAGGCTCAAGATTAGAGAACACATATGGTGAAAGGGTAACAACACAGTACCAGGAACCTCAAAGCCTCCCATTTGTGGTATAAACCAGGTGTTTCCCTAAGGCACAGCATCACTTCCTTGCTGGTCTCTTGTTAAGGCTATGAATAGTTGATCACTCTTTTCTTGGCTTCCAGCATAGACACTGATCTGGAGATGGCTCAATGACATATATGGAAAGATGTGAAGTCTAAAATCCTTGAAATGTTTCAAAGCTCT
This sequence comes from Vombatus ursinus, assembly GCF_900497805.2. NCBI lineage: Eukaryota > Metazoa > Chordata > Mammalia > Diprotodontia > Vombatidae > Vombatus > Vombatus ursinus. The sequence continues at coordinate 20,430,352 of NW_020954625.1, read as the reverse complement.
CAAGTTCATCCTCCAGCCGAAGGTAGTATGGGGAGGTGGGGGAGAGAAGTTATGGACAGAGCTGAAGAAGGGGACTTTGCTTCCTTCCTCCCACTGCCTGAAGGATGGTTCACTAGATGGATTTTACTGGAAAGTTATACTTTTTTCTAACCTTTCAAATTACACTTGCTCTAAACTCACTTGATAACTTAGAGAGCCCTCTAGGGAGTGACCATATTTCCTAAGTCTATCCAGATCTTTCTTCCTATGCAATGTCATTCTGGTTCCATATGGTTCATTTCTACTTCTTCATTAATATTAACCAAGTGGCACAAAAGGGTGAGGTGGGGAGGTGAGGGTTGAAACTGTCTATTAATATACACTTAACTATTAGTCCTCTAAGGGTGTAATTGTGGGCAATTCACCTAACTTCCCTAAGTGGCAGGAAAATTGGAGTCTAAGCAATGGAAGTGTGTGTGGTATGAATGTTTAAAAAAATCAAAGAAAAAATTAAGTTGATAGATATTCAATATTTCCAAGTTCTGTGATTTCACTGATGACAGTTGGCACTCACAGATAATTGACTATGACCTAGAGGGATTGTGACTTCTGATGGTGAAAAAAACATAGCAGATGGTTGTTGTGATTTTCGTGATTGGCAAACTCATTACTGTGTTGCCAACTTGGTGATGGGACCCATGGGAATTAACTGTCAAGTGACCAAGATACCTTCCTATCAATTGGCCTTTTCTTGAAACCTTTCCAGCTTAGCATGTCTACATTACAATAACACACACACACATACACACCTCTCTATTGGGTATTTTTTTTTTCTGCAGGTACCACAAGGCCTGTCAACTCATTGTTTTCATCTTGCTAAAGGTCATTTAGGACTTCACCTGGATTGCCTCTTTTAAGATCATATAAATCAAGAAAGTAGAATACTAATACACTTTCAGGATAGAATATTTATCATCTTCCGAAGCCTTCAGATGCTCAACCATATTTTAACAAAAGAAGATAGAATGAAGTGCTTATGAACTTACAAAATAAACTACATAAAATGAATTAGCCATCAGTGGAAGGAAACAGAGCTGCCAGTGAAGATAAACGGTGAGAAAACATTTCTATCTAAGCAGAAAAAGGACTTTGGGAAGTCACCAAGTTTATCACTCTGCCCTCAGGCAGCACCTCTCCCAAATCTACAAAGATGGATGGGTATCCATGCACATTTTAGATGCCACCAGACAAAGTATTCCCTCAGCCTTATTCAATAAATCACTTCCATATTTGGCTACCATGTTTATCAGGAAATTGCTCTTAGATATAACCCATATATTACCGAAGCCCAGTGAAAAAAATGAGAGAGATCTAATTGCTGAGAAGATTTGAGGTTTTAGTATAAAGTTCCATGATTAGATGCCTTTATGACAGATGGTTGTGATATTTAGTAGACTATATATTAAGCATGAGACTTACAGTCTTGGTTGTATGACTAATGATTTCTCCCCGATTATTTAATTCCATGTAGAATATGACTTTATATATCACCAGTTAATAAATACCATTGTCAAACTCTTGTGGAAAAGCACCTCTCCAACTGTTTGTGGGCAATCTGGTGTTCAAGCCTGGAGACTCAACAACAGACATCTGTGGAGAGGGATCCCCTAAAAGTTTAGGTATCTTGTGTCTTAAATATAGTTTAGAGAAATAGTCTAACGGCCCAGGAGTCTCAGTGGCCTTCAGTTAGATGGCATACAGATGCATAGTATGTGGACTTTTGATACAATGTGGAATAGCAAAACACTGCACTTGGAGTCCAAAACTCTTTGATTCAGATCTCACCTTAAACATTTACTACATGTGTGCCCATGGATACTTCACCTCTATGACCTTCAGTTTCCTCATCCATAAAATGGAAATACCTGTTGAACCTACTTTACAGGATGGTTTGTGACTCAAATAAGATCGTACACACAGATGGTTTTGTAACCTTTTCAGTGTCATAAGAATGCCTGTGCTGGGGTCAGTGAGGAGAAATAAGCATTTATTAAGCTCTTACCATGTGTCGGATCTGTGCTAAGTGGTTTACAAATATTATCTCTTTTGACTCTCACAACAGCCCTAGAAGGTGTTATTTGTTCAGTCATTTCAGTCATGGCCAGCTCTTTGTAACCCCATTTGGGTTTTTCTTGGCAAAGATAGTGGAGTGGTTTACTATTTCCACCTCCAGGTCATTTTATAGAGGAGAAAACTGAGGCAAACAGGGTTAAATGATTCGCAAAGAGTCACACGACTAATAACTGTCTGAGGCCAGTTTTGGACTCATTGAAGATGAGTCTTCCCAACTTCAGGCTCAGTACTCTTTGCACTGTGCCACCTAGCTGCCTTATTACATTATTATTATATTATAATATTATCCCCATTTTATACTTGAGGAAACTGAGACAGATAGAAGTTAAGTTACTTATCCAGGGTCACACAGCTAAAAAATGCTTGAGGCTAGATTTGAACTCAGGTCTTTCTGTTCCTACACCTAGCACTCTACTGTACCCCTACGTGCCCTGTGGTGGTGATGATGACAATATGACATATTTACATATTGTTTAGACCGCTCACACACAGAGACATCGAAACTGGTATCAGAGGAGTTGGTTTGAATATAAATTCTGTTATTTACTTCTCAAATCACTTCACTACTTTTGGTCTCAGTTTGCTTATATGTAAAATTAAAGTTTGAGACTATATAATCTCTAGTTATATGCACATGCAAAAATGCTCAATACATTACAGATATGTACTTGTACACAGAAACACACATATGTGTGTTTACATACACACATATATATGTGTATATGTGTGTATATATAAATAAACATATATCCCAATATATAAGAGGAATGTGTGAATGACTTCATCACAGTGCAGGATTCTCAGTGAGGAAACTATGTAGTTCAGCAGCAACTCTGTCATTTATTATCTTAAAAAGTTGCTAGGGAGGCAACTACGTGGCGCAGTGGAGAGAGCACTGGCTCTGGATTCAGGAGCATCTGAGTTGAAATCCAGCCTCAGACACATAATACTTACTAGCTGTGTGACCCTGGGCAAGTCACTTAACCCCATTGCCTAGCCAAAAAAAAAAAAAAGAAATAAAATAAAAAACAAAATCATCTAAAAAAAAGTTGCTAGGCCCATTGAGAATGTAAATGACTTGCCCAGGGTAAAACAGCCAGTATATCGGAACCCAGGTCTCCCTTACTCCAAGGCTGATCCTTCCTTCACTCAGCCTTTTTGCTTTTCATATAACTGTTTTCCCACCTTCAATCACACAGTTAAAAAGCTACCGAGGCTAATGAAATCAGGTTAACAGAAAATCAACTTGTGAATAGTGAAATCTTAAATATATGGAAAATAAATTTTGGTTAAACAGAACTCACTTTTTAATGAAACATTTTTAAGGCCAGACTATTCGTAGCTGAAATGCCCTTGTTGTTATGAATAGCTGACAACTTTAAAGGGATATAATTAATCCCAGGTCATGGCTGCAAATGGAATGTTTCCACCTCAGTGAGTTTTACCTAATAAAATGTTTAAAAGTAAATAAATGGTCCCCTGTGTAGGATTGCTGAGCTCAATACCATTCTCCAAGCTCTCGTTACAAGGTGATGGGGAAAAGCTACAAACAGCTGACGCCTCTGATTAGGAGTTTCTTCTTTAGCTCAGTTATTTTCTACCTTTTAAATGTTAAAAACAAAAACCCCAAATCCAATTCAATGAGCAATTTCACTTACGTTTCTGAAAGGTTGAAAACTCTTTGAGGATCTCCATTCTCGATAGCATACGTTATCGGATCATGCTCTCGATCTGTTGCCTTTGGGGAGAAAACATAGCACAATGATCAGGGTATTGCTATAGTGCACATCTTGTACCTGAGAGAAAACAAGAGGAATATGAGAGCTTGGGAGGAGCAGAGAGGTACAGCCAGTCAGCTATTGAAGTCTTAAATGAAAGAGCTGAGGATGAGCAAAAATTTTTCCTTCCTGATCCTAGCTCTGCTGCCAGGATATTGTGGGCTAAAGCAAGTCATTTAATCTCTTTAAATATCAGTGATCTCACCTGAAAATGGAAATATAGTTAAGCACAACTCTTAAGTATTGATCACATAGATTAACCAGACCCAGACAAAGTGTGACACATTATAGTCAATGGTGGGTTGGTGGCTGCATTTTAATTTGACTGCTATTTATTGGGGCAGCTAGGTGGTACAGTGGATAGAGCACTGGGCCTGGAGTCAGGAAGACCTGAGCTCAAATATGGCCTCAAACACTTACTGGCTATGTGACATTGGAAAAGTCGCTTAACCCTTTTTTCCTCAGTTTCCCCATCTGTAAAATGAGCTAGAGAAGGAAATAGCAAATCCCTCTGGTATCTTTTCCAAGAAAACCCCAAATGGAGTCACAAAGAGTTGAACGCTACTGAAATGAACGGACAACTATTTACTAGCTTTAGGACTTTTCTGAACTTGCTTTTCTCTTCTTTAAAATGAAGGGAGTGTGTAGCTTTGATCTCCTCCATTTAGCATGCATTAGATGCCTCCTTCCCCTGCAGGTGCTGCACCATATCCTTTCTGCCTTAAGGGTTTAAACTTGCCACTTCAATGTTTGTTATTGATGATGATATTGCCACCCTCATAGTTGACAAAGACCCATGTGTAAAACAGGCATTGTAGGAGATAATTCCTATTGGGCTTTATTCTCCTCCGTTTCTGGGTTCTCCAGATGGCAGAGTGTGATGGTAGACAGGGATTACTACATGGGGAATGAGGCCCAGAGCAAAACAAACAAAAGCAGCATATGCTGACTCTGAAGTACCCCCTTTGAACACTGCATTGTCACTAACCTGGATGATGTGAAGTGCTGCAGATAGGAGCCCTCTGAGCCTCAAGGTCACCAGAGAAAACAATACAGATTATGTTTGAGACCTTCAATATCCGAAGTCATGTAAGTGTCCATCCAGGATGTGCTGTCCTTATATGCCTCTTGTAGTACCACTATTATTATGATAAACTATGGTAGTGGTGTGACCTACCTTGCACCCATCTATGAAGGCTATACCCTTCCCCATGTCACCCTCCATATGAATCTGGCTGACTATGACCAGACAGACTGACTACCTCTTGAAGATTCTGACCCAGAAAGACTACAACTTTAGTACCAGAGCTGAGAGGGAAATTATGACATCAAGGAGAAGCTTTCTTAGGTTATTCTAGATTTCAAGCAGGATATCGCTACTACTGCATCCAGCTGTTGTCTGGAAAGGAACAAGGAAATCCCAGTTGGTCAGCCCATCACCATTAGTAATATGTGGTTCAGATGCCCTGAAGCACTCTTCCAACCATCTTTCTTATATATTGAAGGAATCTTGTGATATTCATGAAATGATCTTCAACTCAAACATAAAGTATGATATTGACTGACATACTTAAGGATATGCATGCCAGTAGAGTATTATTTGGTAGTTTCACCACCTAGGCAGGCATTGCTTACACGACACAGATACAGATTATAGCCCTAGTTCTTAACACAATGAAAATCAGAATCATTACCACCTCTGAGCACACAAACTGTCTGAATTGGTGGCTCCATTCCAACAAATGAGTATTATGGCAAATTTAGTCCACCTGTTACCTACTGTAAATGATTCTAAATGGACTGATTTTGTCTTTTCTTCTTCCTTCTCTCTCTTTCTGTTTTTCTTTCTTTCTGTTTTCTTCCCCTTTTCCTTCCTTCCTTTTTTCCTTCTTTCTTTTTTCTTTCTTTTCTTCTTCCTTCTTTCCTTTTCCTTTTGATTTCCTTCTTCCTTCCTTCTAAAAGGCTACATGGTAATAATTCTCCCATCCCACTCCCCCAAAAAAGAGAGAGATAAGATTGGGATGATTTATTTTGTTTGTTTTTTACTAGATTTAATTTTTTTTAATTGGAGCAATGAAGGCAATGAATATGTCTTAAGGACTCTGATTGTTTATTTTATTTATTTATATACGGTCACTCTCAATATTTTATGATGCATTGCAACAGATTACAAGGAGACACTTGACTCTATTAAAATTTCCCTGCTCTACAAAAGGAGCTAATTATTGAAATCTACACAAGGAAGAAGGGTGGTGGTGGTGGTGGTGACATTTCTTAGATGTAAATGACATGGTCTTTAAAAAATCCTAAGTTTTTATATACTATACCTTGATACTTGTTTCTAGCTTTTGAAAATTTTCAGAGTCATAATGGCCACCTCTTTTCTTTCCCCGTACCCCTACCTCCTTCCATGAATATGAATGAAGGATTTTTGTGTCTACCCAGGAGTTTAATAAAATGAGTGTCAGTACTTGGGGATGGAAGGAACCTTTACTTGTGTACTAAGTCAAGCCCAGTTAAAATTAAAGTTCATATTTTGAAGGAAAAATAAATACTTACAATGGTAGCAATACATACCTTTACTTCCCAAGTTAAAGGGGAGTTTTGGGGCTCAACAGATTCTTAGGATAACAACTTGGATGTCAGAGGCGAACTAGTACCAAACTCTCATTTTATATATGAGAAAAATGAGGCCTAGAGAGGGTCAATGTCCTGTCAAAGTTTCAGGTTAAGTTAGTAGCAGGGTTAGGATTAGTTCCCAACTTCTCTAATTTCAGATCCAAGGACCTCACCTATTTACTCCACTGACTCCAAGATTCTACTTGTAAAATGACTAGAAATGATGCATAGGTTTCATGTGAAAAATCATTTATAATTTATCTGTGTGAGAGGATAGAATCAGGAGAAAAAATTGGGTACAAGATCTGCCACTGACATGCTAGCTGTGTGCCCATAGGCAGCCTAACTAACCTCTCTGTGCCCTAGACAACTCTCTAAGATGACGAATTATAATCCAATTGACAATCTGCATTAGTGACAGAAACTTTTTACCAATGAGAGTCCCCTAAGCCAAAGATATCACAGATGTGAAACAAAATGTAATAATAAAAATGTTATTTATCATCATTACTGTTATAGCATCTCTTTTTTACATAGTGGGAAATGATTAGGAAACTATTTTTTTTGGTGAGGTAATCGGGGTTAAGTGACTTGCCCAGAGTCAGAAATCACTTTTACAGAAAGGAATCTTGAAACCCAGACACTGCTAGAGGCAAAGCCAAAATTAGAACTCACATTTCTCAAGTTCCTAGGCCAATCTCCTATCCACTAGGCATTACTGGACTCAATCCATTTGATTTTTTTAAAAAATTATGTGTATGAAAGTTGGTACAAAAGATTGCATTAAAGACATGTATGAGTAAAAACAAAAACAGGCTAGTCATGTGGCAAGAGTGAATAATGAAGATGGATAATATTTCAATGGTGTTATAGTAATATCATGAGAATCAAATAGAAATTCATTTGAAAAGTTTTAAGTCTTTTGGAACGTCCAACATGGCCCCTGTGTAACACTGCACCTCAGCATGTGAATCACTCAAGCGACAATTCCTTGGAAGCCAGAGACAATTAATTGCCAGAGTTAAGTAAAGAAGTATCTAGAAGAGTCTCAGAGGTTTGGGATGATTAATTTTCTTTAGAATCTTGGTATACTGTTAGGACTTCCTACCCCTTGGGTCAATTGTGAAATAAATAGTATTAGAAATAAAAGGACCCACAAGCCACTAAATTCCCACCTTTCCAACCAAGTTGTACCTGGATTTTCAAGGTTTTTAATCTTATTGGAGATGCACTTCCCTTTGAAGAGCTTGAAAGGGCACTATGTAACTATAATTCACTTATGTAAAAAATCAGATTCTCCAACTGTATCTTTATCCTGACCCAGTTGGGAAAATGCAACGATGTAAATTAATCCAGGGGAGAGGAAGCATATTATTAGATGATAGGATCTAGATTAAGAGCTGGGAGGAAACTATGAGGTCACTCATTTTTGTAGGTAAGAAATCTGAGGCTTTCAGAAGTCAATTAACTTGTCCAAGTTCACACAGCTAATAAATGTATTAGATGGTATTTGTACTCTGGTCTTCTTGACTCCAAGTCCAGTGATATTAGGGCCATCTAGTATAAATCCTTTATTTTACAGGTGAGGAAACTGAGTCTCAAAGAGGTTAAGTAATTTGATCATAATAGAGATAGTCAGACCCATATCAAAGGCAGGACAACTTGGACCTTGACCCTATATACTGATATTTAGATAGCATTCTTAATATTTGCACTTCCACAGTGAGCAGGAACATCTGAATTTAGTGATTAATGAGAATAATTAGTTAAACTAGGAGGTTACCAGATGTTGGGCTTCCCATCTATTGCTGTCCACAATCCAGGCTGGCACCTCCCCAAACTTACCCTGGTCCCTATTCTTATAATAATCTCACAGCAGGTGATTCATGATATCTCAAGGTCTCTGTCCCACAACAGCAAATGGTCTTGGGATCCCAGGGCATGTTTTGTGATTCTTGACCCTCATACATCTTTGTGGTTCTTACACTGGGATCTAGAGCAACTAGTCACAGCTCTGGGAAATCAATCAATCAATTGGCAAGCATTTGTCATGGACATACTACATGCCAGGTGCTAGGGATAGCTAGGTTGCACAATAGATAGAGTGCTGGTCGATGAGTCAGAGAGATTCATCTTTGTGAGTTCAAATCTGGCCTCAGATACTTACTAGCTGTGTGACCCTGAGCAAGTCACTTGACCCAATTTGCCTCAGTTTCCTCATCTCCAAAATGAGACGGAGAATGAAATAGTAAATTCTTCTAGCATATTTGCCAAGAAAACCCCAAATGAGGTCCTAAAGAATCAGTTACAACTTAAAAGGACTCAACAATAGCAAGGGATACATAAGCAAAAATGAAACTATCTTTGCCCTTGAGGAAATTACATTTTGAGCCAGAGAATCCACCCTGGAACCTTGGCTTTCTTAATTAAGTGCCTTCCTTTTATTAATATGTTCTTATTAATCCTGTATATAGTTGCTTTGTATATATTTGTTTGGTGTCTCCCCTAGTAAATTGTAGATTCTTTGAACACAGGGAGTGCCTTTTGCTTCTTTTTGTATCCTCAGAACCCAACACAATGCCTAGAACACATTAGAAGCTTAATATTTATCAATTGATTTTAATTGACTGATTGATTATATGACATTTGGTCATTAGTTTCACCATATTACATCTCCTATTATTCATTTACAAAAATGAAAACTGGAAGGAACCTTTAATAGATTAGACTCGATGTCCCCTGAGATCATTTCAAGTTTTGAAGAGTCTATGATTCCAGGAACAGCAGACCTAACTCCTTCCTGCTCTAAATCCCATGATCTTCTGAAAATAAACACACGCACACACACACACACACACACACACACACACACTTCTGCAGGGCTTAGTTGAATACAAAAAGACAATATAACAGAAGTATTACATATGAGTTGAAAGGGATAACTTTTCTTTTTTTTTCTTTTGTTATTAATTTATTGTGAATTATCAACAATCACTTCCATAAGCTCCCTCCTGCCACCTCCCTCCCCAAGATGGCATGAAATCTGACATAGGATATACATATAGATTCCTATTAAACATATTTTCATACTAGTGATGTTGTAAGGAAGAATTAGAACCAACAGGAGGAACCACCAGAAAGAGGAAACAAAACCCAAAAGAAGAAAAAAAAAATAGCAAACAGTATGCTTCGATTTACATTCAAACTCCATAGTTCTTTCTTTGAATGTAGAAAGCATTTTTCATCATGAGGCCTTTGGAGATGTCTTAGATCCTTATATTGCTGAGAAGGGTTAAATTTATCAATATTAGTCATCACACAACTTAGCTGTTACTGTGTACAACATTCTCCTGGTTCTGCTCACTTCACTCAGCATCAGACCATGCAAGTTTTTCTAGGTTTTCCTGAAGTCTGCCTGTTCATCATTTCTTATAGCACAATAGTATTCCATTACATTGATATATCACAACTTGTTCAGACATTTCCCAATTGATGGACATCCTCTCAATTTCCAATTCTTTGCCTCCACAAAAAGAGCTGCTATAAATATTTTTGTACATGTGGGTCCTTTTCCCATTTGTGTGATCTCTTTAGGATATAGCTCTAGAAGTGCTATTGCTGGGTCAAAGGGTATGCACATGTTTATAGCCCTTTGGACATAGTTACAAATTGCTCTTCAAAATTATTGGATCATTTCACAACTCCACCAGCAATGCATTAGTGTTCCAATTTCCCACATCTTCTCCAATATTTATTATTTTCCTGTTTTGTCATGTTGGCCTATCTGATAGGTGTGATGTGGTACCTTAGAGTTGTTTTGATTTGCATTTCTCTAATCAATGGTGATTTAGAGCATTTTATCATATGATTATAGATGGCTTGAATTTCTTCATCTGAGAACTGTCTGTTCATATCCTTTGACCATTTATCAATTGGGCAATGACTTATATTCTTATAAATTTGACTTAATTCTCCATATATTTTAGAAATGAGGCCCTTATCAGAGAGACCGGTTGTAAAAATTATTTTCAAATTTTCTACTTTCCTTTTAATCTTGGCTGCATTGGCTTTGTTTGTACAAAAAATTTTCAATGTAACGTAATCAAAGTTGTCCATTTTGCTTTTCGTAATGTTGTCTATTTCCTGTGTCATCATGAATTCTTCTGTCCTCCATAAATCTGTTAGGTAAACTATTCCCTGCTCTCCCAGTTTGCTTACAGTATCAGCCTTTATATCTAAATTGTGAACTCATTTTGACTTTATTTTGGTATATGGTGTGAGATTTTGGTCTATGCCTTGTTTCTGCCGTACTGTTTTCCAGTTTTCTCAGCAGTTTTCTTTCAAAGAGTGGGTTCTTATCCCAGAAGCTGGTGTCTTTGGGTTTGTCAAATAATAGATTACTATGGTCATTGAGTACTGTGTCTTGCATACTTAACCTATTCCACTGATCCACCACCCTATTTCTTAGCTAGTACCAAGCAGTTTTGATGATTTCTACTTTATAATACAATTTTAGATCTAGAATAGCTAGGCCACCTTCCCCTGCATTTCTTTTCATTAGTTCCCTTGATATTCTGGACCTTTTGTTCTTCCAAATGAATCTTGTTACTATTTTTTCTAACTCTATAAAATATTTTTTTTGGTAGTCCTCCCTTCTATTAGCCCTTTCCCTTTTCTTCCTCTTTACCCTTACTGCTTCTTCCTTCCCTTCTATCCCCCCTCCCTTTTAATTTCCCCTTTTCTCTCCTACTGAGTATAGGGCAGATTAAATTTCTATACCTAACTGATTATGTTATTCCCTTCTTGAGTCAAATTTGATGAGAGTAAGGTTCAAACAATGCTCATCTCCCTCCCTTTTTCCCCTCTGCTATAATAGGTTTTTGCATCTTTTCCTGTAATGTAATTTTCCCTTGTCTGACTCCTCCTTTCCTTTTCTCTCAGTGCATTTCTTAGATCACATTAATCCACTTACTTGGATCTATTTAACCCACTTGATTAGATTTTTTTTATCATTACATCAAAGTCAACTTACATCCACCCCCTCTATGTATACCCCTTTAACATGGTGTAATAACAATACAGTTCTCAAGAGTTACAAGTGTCATCTTCCCTTGTAGGGATGTAAACAATTTGCCCTTATTAACAACATATTGCATCTTTCTGTCCTGTTTAACTTTTTATATCTCTCTTGAGTTTTGTATTTGAAGATCAAATTTTTCATTGAGCTCTGATCTTTTTATCAGGAAGGTTTGGAAGTCCCCTATTTCATTGAATATCTATCTCCTTCCCTGAAAGATCATGCTCATTTTTGCTGGGTAGTTGATCCTTGGTTATAATCCAAGCTCCTTTTCTGTGCAGAATATCATGTTCCACAACTTATGGTCTTTTAATGTAGAAGCTACAAGGTCCAGTGTAATCCTTTCTGTGGTTCCATGATATTGAAATTGTTTCTTTCTGGCTACTTGCATTATTTTATCTCTTTCAGGAAGTGATCATTGGATTCTTTCTATGACTATTTTACCCTCTGGTTCTAGGACCTCAGGGCAGTTTTCCTTTATGATTTCCTGAAACATGCTGTACAGGATCTTTTTTTCATCGTGATATTCAGGTAGACCAAAAATTTTTAAATTGTCTCTCCTGGATCAATTTTCCAGGTCAGTTGTATTACCAATGAGGTATTTTACATTTTCGTCTATTTTTTCATTCCTTTGTTTCTGTTTGACTGATCCTTGCTCTCTCATAGAGTCATTAACTTCAATTTGCCTGATTTTAATTTTTAACAAATTGTTTTCTTCTATTGGATTTTGTACCTCCTTCCTCACTTGACCAATGGTATTTTTTAGGGATTTGTTTTCTTCAGTGTACTTTTTTTCCAGTTGTCCAATTATATTTTTTATTTTTATTATTATTATTATTATTATTTATTATTTTTTATTTTTTTATATTTTTTGTTTTTATTTTATTTTTAAATTTTTTTAATTTCTTTTTTTAATTTTTTTTTATTTTTAGTTTTCAACATTTACTTCCACAAGACTTTGAGTTCCAAATTTTTACTCCATCTCGCACCTCCCCCCACCCCAAGATGGCATGCATTCTGAATACCCCTTTCCCTAGTCTGCTTTTGCTACTATCTCTCCCCCCCTTCCCCTTCTATTTTCCTGCAGGGCAGGATAGATTTCTGTACCCCATTTCTTATTTCCCAGTTGCATGTGAAAACATTTTTTTAAAAACATGTTTTTTTAACTTTGGGTTCCAAATTTTCTCCCTTCCTCCCTTCCCACCCACCCTCATTGTAAATGCAAGCAACTCAATATAGGCTATACATGTGCAGTTATGCAAAACACTTCCATAGTAGACATGATGTGAAAAACTAACTCTATTTCCCTTAATCTTATCCCACCCACCCATTTATTATAGTCTTTCTTTTGACCCTGTCCCTCCTCAGAAGCATTTGCTTCTGATTACCCCTTTTCCCAATCTGCCCTCCTCTCTATCATCGCTCTACTCTCTTGTCCCCTTCCCCTCCTATTTTCCTGTAGGGTAAGAAAGATTTCCATACCCAATTGAGTGTGTATATTATACCCTCCTTAAGTCAAATCCTATGAGAATAAGATTCACTCATTTCCTCTCACCTTCCCCCAGTTTCCTTCCACTGTATGAGCCTTTTCTTTTCTGTTTTTTTTGTGAGATAATTTACCCCATTCTACCTTTCCCTTTCTCCTTCTCCTAGTACATTCCTCTCCCACCCCTTAATTTTATTCTCCAGATATGACCCCTTCATCTTCAACTCGCCCTGTGCCATCTATCTAATCTATCTATCCATCCATCTAATCTATACATCCATCTAATCTATACATCTATCTATCTATATATACACACATATAATTTTTTCCTCCAACTACCCTAATACTGACAAAGGTCTCCTGAGTTACAAATATCATCTTTCCATGCAAGAATGTAAAGAGTTCAACCTTAATAAGTCTCTTATGATTTCTCTTTCCTGTTTACCTCTTCATGTTCCACTTGAGTCTTCTATTGGTAAGTCAAATTTTCTATTCAGCTCTGGTCTTTTCATCAACAATGCTTGAAAGTCCTCTATTTCACTGAATAATCACTTTTTTTCCCCTGAAGAATTATACTCAGTTTTGCTGGGTAGGTGATTCTTGGTTGTAATCCTATCTACTTTGCCCTCCGGAACATTATATTCCATGCCCTGCAGTCCCTTAATGTAGAAACAGCTAAATCTTGTGTTACACTGATTGTGTTTCCACAATACTTGAATTGTTTCTTTCTGGCTGCTTGTAATATTTTCTCCTTGACCTGGGAACTCTGGAATTTGGCTACAATATTCCTAGGAGTTTTCCTTTGGGGATCTATTTCAGGAGGAGATTGGTGGATTCTTTCAATTTCTATTTTGCCTTCTGGTTCTAAAACATCAGGGCAGTTTTCCTTGATCATTTCTTGAAAGATGATGTCTAAGCTCTTTTTTTGATCATGGCTTTCAGATAGTCCAATAATTTTTAAATTCTCTCTCCTGAATCTATTTTCCAGGGCAGTTGTTTTTCCAATGAGATATTTCACATTGTTTTCTAGTTTTTCATTCTTTTGTATTTGTTTTACAGTGTCTTGATTTCTCATAAAGTCACTAGCTTCCAATTGCTCTATTCTAATTTTTAAGGAAGTATTTTCTTCAGTAATCTTTTGGACTTCCCTTTCCATTTGGCCAATTTTGCTTTTTAGGGCATTCTTCTCCTCATTGGCTTTTTGGACCTCTTTTGCCATTTGGGTTAGGCTATTTTTTAAGGTGTTATTTTTTTCAGTATTTTTTTGGGTCTCCTTTAGCAAGCTGTTAACTTGCTTTTCATGATTTTCTTGCATCACTCTCATTTCTCTTCCCAGTTTTTCCTCTACTTCTCTTACTTGATTCTCAAAATCCCTTTTGAGCTCTTCCAAGGCCTGGGACTGATTCATATTTTTCTTGGAAGTTTTGGATGTAGGAGCTTTGACTTTGTTTTCTTCTTCTGATTGTATGTTTTGATCTTCTTTATCACCAAAGTAAGATAACACAGTGTGACCCTTTTTGCACTGCTTGCTCATGATCCCATTGAATTACCTGAGTTTTAAACTCTTTGTTAAGGTAAGAGTCTGTTTCCAATGTGGAGAATGTACTGTCCCAAGCTTTGGGGGTTAGTATAGCTGTTTTAGAGATAATTCTAGGGACCTGAAAAGTGTCAGTTCTTCCCAGGTGCTATGATAAGGGGCGAGGTGTTTCCTCTCCACCACCACAACAAGCTCCACCATGCCAGTGCTCCTCCTTGCCTCAGGACTGCCCCTCAGAACTGTGACCCAGATCCAAGCACGGGCAAAACAAGAGATTCTTGCCTCAGCCCTGGCAAAGAGATCCTTGCAATCCCCCTCTGATCAGCCACTGGCTTCCCCCTCAGTCTGTGGGCCAGAAGCTCAGAAGCCAGCTGCTGCCCTCAGGGCAGCTAAGATCTAGCTTCTTCTCTCACTGTAGTCACAGACTTTTCCCACTGACCTTGTAAGTTGTCTTTGGCATTTGTGGTTGAAAAGTCTGGAAACTGCCACAGCTGCCCTCAATTCAGTCCTCTGAGGCCTGCTTCAAGGTCGCTGTGGCCTGTGCGCCCATGCTGAACTGCGCTCCTCTCCCAGCCCGGCACGATATACCTTTCCAATCAGCCATCCAGGTTGTCTTGGGCTGGGAATTTGTTTTAATCTGTTTTTTATGGATTCTGCTGCTTTAGAATTTGTTTAGAGCCATTTTTTGTGGGTATTTGGAGGGGTTTGGGGGAGAGCTCTAGCAAGTCACTGCTTTCCCTCCACCATCTTGGCTCCGCCCCTCTCCAATTATATTTTTAAATGACTCTTCTACCTCTCTCATTTGGCTTTTAAAATTTTTCTGAAGTCTTCTATTTCCTGGCCTTTAAAGAGTTTGAGCTCTCCTCCTGCGGATCAGAGGGCACTGATCCAAGTTTCCTTTGTTGGGAGCCTTGGGCCTGGTCACTGGTTTTGTGTGATGGGGCCTCTGATGTTGGCAGTTGGAGGCTGTTGGGTTCTGGCAGCTTACCTGGTTTTTGGGCTGGAATCAGCAAAGCTGGAACTCTAGGAGTAGGATTGGGTAGTCTGGCCCCTGTATGTTGCCTGCTTTTCCTTTCCTTTAACTTTCTTCAGTTCCTTTCAGATGGATGTTGCAGGATGTTTACACACCTGGGGCCTCTTGGAGTGCTTCACAGATTCTTACTGAGGCAATGGGAGACTGCTGTAGAATGCCAAGGAACCTGGTGGTTTTCTGAGCTGGTTTCCACTGATTCCCCAACCTTCACTGAGGCACTCACGGGTCCAGTTGTTGGGGTTTGCCTGCTCCACCACCTGGGTTTCAGGATCTCCTCCTGGGATGATGAGGTGGGGCTTTCTGCTAGCTTGCTGGGAGTCCTCTGGTTCCATACTGCTCCCCTTCCCCCAGGGCAAAAGGGGCCTTTCCAGTTAATCCCTCAAGGTACCTGGGCTCCTGGACTGCTGCACCCCATCTTTCTTCTGGTTCAGCTGTTCCAGAGTTTTTCCTGGGGTGACATTTTCTGGGCTTTCAGAGGTTGATGAGGGACGGTGAGAACAACTTACTTTTTACTGCGCCATCTCGCCTCCTGGAAGCTGAAGTCCTAATCCCTTCATTTTTTGAAAGGGATAACTTTTAGTGGAGTGGGGGAAGTGTAGGGAGAGAATGTTAAAGGTTTATCCACTTGAAAGAAAATATAGTCAAGGGCAGCCTTCTGTTTTTTCTTTAAAAATCCCCATTGTATTTTATTTAAACAGAGTCATCGCTGTCCATTTCATTGCCTTTATTAATGCTTGTTTAAGCACAGCACAGAATGTCAGAAAAAGAAGTCAATATCTACTGTAAATCCAGCCTAAGTACCTTTTTTGAATTTGAGTTCCCTCTGTCCTGCTTTTAGGCTTCTATTATATGTTTTTGAAAAGGAGAGGAATGCTTTGAGTGTGGAGACTGAAAATAGAACATTAGAAAGCCTTTGGATGGAACTAGAGGAAACACTTGGATTTTATGATGGGGTGCACCAACTTTCTCTGGTCCAGAGGGGTCAACTTTTATCCTAATACAAATTTCAAGGGAGAAAATATCAGAAATATTTGTATCTGGAAATTTTTATAAACTCACAATTAAAAAATGAGATAGCTATACTTTTGTTATTCAGTCATCTCAGTAATGCCCAATCTTTGAGACCCCCATTTGGGGTTATCTTGGCAGAGATACTGGAGTGGTTTGCTATTTCTATTCCCATCTCATTTTACAGATGAGAAAAGTAAGGCTTAAGTTATTCTCCCAGGGCCACATAGCTAATAAATGCCTGCTACTGGATTTGAACTCAGGAAGAGGAGTCTTCCTGACTCTAGGGCCAGCACTCTCTCCACAAAGTAGCACAGGTAGGACCAATTCCAATATTGTCCCTGCTAGGTTTGGAGGACCAAAGATTGAAGGACTCACAGGAGGGCCTGGAACAGGGGCCCCTGCATGCTGTAGGCACTTATTAGATGAATGTTGGAATAGTGACAGAGGTAAACATTGAATGTTTACAAAATGTTATTTCTAAGAACAAATAAATACAAAATTTGTATACAATGTTCATTGTAATTAGTCCCTGTGTATGTCCCCAAGTTACCTAGGAAATAATCAACTTTGAAGTTGTATTTTAATCATTTTGATTCTAGCCTTCAGTAGAAAGACAGAAAAGGCAATTTAAATGCTTCAGAACAAGGGATTCCAATTCTACAGCTTTCCTCCTCCTTCATCCTCTTCTCCTCCTCCTCCTCTTTCTCCTCCTCCTTCTTCTTCTTTCTTCTATCTATCTCTCTGTCTCTCTTTCTGTCTCATCCTTTGTCTCTGCCTGTCTATTATATTCCTTACTCTATCACTGTCTCTTTCCTCTGTTTTTCTGGATCTTTCTGGTTTTTTTCTCCATATTATGAAAAAATATCTACTTGAACCTGACATATTTTCAGCTGTTCATCTGTTAGTCATTTAGACAAACAGTATTCATTGAGTACTTTCTATGTGCCAGGCACTTTGCTAAATTCTGGCAATACAAAGAAAGGCAAAAAATAGTCCCTGCCTTTAAGGAACACATATTCTACTGGGAGATACAACATGATAACAACATGTGAATGACTAGGTATATATGGGATCTATACAACAAAGAGGAAGACACTAGTAACTAGAAATGTGATGGAGAAGAAAGCTGGGAAAGGCTTCTTGCCAAAGAGGGGATATGACTTGAGCCTGAAGGAATTCAGGGGAACCAAGATCTAGACTAGTTCTGGGACAGCTGGTGAAGTTTGAAAGAAATACCTACAGAATCACAGAATTTCAGAGCTATAGTGACCCACCAAGGATCATTTAGTACAAACCAGACCTGAAAATGAATCCCTGCCATGACATTCCCAACAAGAAATCATTTACCTTTGACTTGAGGATCTTCAGTGAGAGGGAATCCACCACAGTTCCAGGTAGCCCATTTGACTTTTGGGTGACTCTAAATGTTTGCAGTTTTTTCCCTTGGTGCCAACCTCAAACTGGCTTCTTTGTGAATTACTATCACTCCTGGTTCTGTCCTTCAATAATTTACTTACATTTTCTGACTCCAATATGTGCTTGATGTCCTAAAGTCAGAGGACCTGGGTTCAAAGCTTGGTTCTGCCATCTACTACCTGTGTGACCTTGGCAAAGTCACTTAACTCCTCTGAACTCCTTTCTGCTAATCTTTAGAAAGATTTGAACTTTCATGAGGCCTCTGATGCCTAAGGATGGATTCCTTCATCTAGAAATCAGTGATGCTCTGATCTCATACTCTACCAGACATGTTGCCATTTGCTCACATCCCTTCACAAAGAATAGGACTTAAATCAACCCATATTTTTTATTGGCAGGTTTCAAGATAGGATTTTCAATGGAAAATGAATGATAATGAGAACAATTAGGGATTGGTACTTCTAGGAAAGTGTAGGTTGAATGCAATTCACAAGTGGAGGGAAAAGATTTATTAAACGCTTGCTATGTACAGTGTACTGTGTCAGGCACTGGCGTTACAGAGAAATAGCAAATAACTTAAATCAAAGCACCCATCACAGGCTCATCAAATTTATGGCTAACCCAAAGCTCAGAGGGAGATCAAACACATTGTTTTACAGAGCTAGCATCCAAAAGCATCTTGCCAGGCTACAGCATTAGGTTGAATCTAAGAAAATGAAATCCAAGAAGGATAAATGTAAAGTCTTATCCTTGGGTTTAGGAAATCAACTTTTACAAAATGGTGGAGGTATTGCTAGACTTTTCTGAGAGAGATAGGGGGATTTTAGCGGGCTGTAAGCTTAATACAAACTAGAAGTTTGATGCAGCTGTCAGAAAAGTTATTGCCCACTGATTACATCCTAAGGGACAGGAATAAGTATAATAGTTCCTTAGTATTCTGCTCTCATCAGACCAAATCTGGAATATCAAGTTCAGTTCTAGGTGCCTGAGATTAAGGAACATCCAGAGGAGAGCAACTGAGATAGTGAAGGACTTTAAGTCAATGTGATATGATGTTAGATGGAAGGGACTGATCAAATAAATGACACAGGGTTGGAAGGATAACTGTGGTGAGTGTGATGGGGTAGATATTTCTTTTGGGTATGAAATAGACTGAATGGCTGTTGAAAACCTGTGTAATTCTGAAATCCTCTAAGATTCTGTGAAGCAGTCCCTGATTTCAAGGAACCTATATTCTCCAAAGAGGAATTTTACAATTTTACCCTTATTATAATTAATCATAAAGAGTTTTTTAAGGTGGTATAGTGCTATGGAATGAATGTTAGATTTGAAATCAGAAAGATTTGGTTCAAAATCTACCTCACATAATTTTCAGGTGTGTGACCCTGAGAGAGTCACATGTTGGAGATGGGAAGACCTGAGTTCTGATAATGCCTCAGACCTCAGACTCTTGCCAAAGGTGTCACCTTTCAACCATATTTTCTTCTTGTGTGAAATGGACACAATGATACTTATAATATCTGTCTCCAGAGCTGTTAGAAGGCTTACATGTAATAATCCATGTAGAGTCTTTTACAAGCCTGAATGCACTCTCCAAATGTCAGTTACTATTATTGCAAGGAGAAATGAGACAGTAAATGCTAACTTTCCACTTAGAACATTCTCTGCCTCCATCCATTGGTTCTGTGAAGTTAATCTAGTTTGGGGAGATTCCTTAGAGATTCAAACTCAATCAGTGTGCTCCCATGTGAGTCCTGCCAGGAACATTGGGTAAATTGAGAGATATCTGGGGATTTGGGTCCATGTAGAAATAGATGTGCATCTGACTGAGATAAGGTCCCATGGGTCTTATAAATGGAGGATGTCTCAGCTCAAGAAAAATGAAATCTAAAGAACCTTTAAAAATTCTTAGAGATAATACAGCCAAAAGGAAAAAAGAATACAATTAAGGAAAAGTAGAAATATCTAAAGAGAAAATCAAAGTGGAAGCTTAATTCAACAGAATTCATTAGTATTTCACTCTCTGGGAGTTCATGACTCAGCTAAATATGATCCATTGCAATCTAATCAACTCTTCTCCTCTCCCTCTTTCCCTTCTGTTCTCCACATTACAGTTTGACAGAGACATTGATGAGCTTGGATGGGTACAAAAGTTGGCAATCGGTCTATTGAGGAGGGCTCAAGTTCTGGCCATTTAAGATCAGGTAGAGGGACTGGAATATTTAGACTGAAGAAGGAAAGGAGTCTGGGTAGGAAGAGGTGATAGCAGTTTTATATGCAAATCCTTTGTGATTATTTTTGATTGGTTTCCTGGCTACTAGGTGGAATAATGAACAGAGCTCTGGACTTGGAAAAAGAAAGACCTGAATTCTGAAACTACCTCAGACCTTAGATATTTACCAGTTGTATTACTCTGTGCAAATCACTTAACCTTCCTCAGCCTCAATTTCCCCATCAAGAAAGTAGAGGTAGTGACAGTCCTTAACTAACAGGACACATGTATAGATCAAATGTGATGATATGGGCAAAGCATTTTGCAAACCTTGTTGATGTTGTTAATTCACTGCAGTAATACCAGGATAGAAGTCTTCAACACTGATTGAGGAGGCCAAGTGATAACCTCTGTTTCTTCCCAGAATGCTGAGGTTTTTCAGTTTCTTTAAAAAGAGTCAGAGTGGAATGAGTAGAGAGTTCTGGGTGAGGAGTGTGTGTGTGTGTGTGTGTGTGTGTGTGTGTGTGTGTGTGTGAACTCTCAAAACTCTATTTCTTTGAAGATGTCATGGGCGAGCAGAAGGACATCTGTGGTTCTGCTGCTAGGAAACATTTCTTGTGAAATTTGAGTGGTCTTTGTTCTCACTAGGACAAATTATCAGCAATAAGAAAGTGAAAATCTTTCAAATTCTGCCCTGATCTTTATAAATCTTTGAGTCAAAAGTTCACCTCTGATAAATGGTAGTAAGAACCTCAGGGGTTAATAAAGGTGGACAAACAAGGACCCAGAGAGTTACATTCCTTTTTCCTTGTTTTCGAATGAATATATTAAGAGGGGCAAAAAAGATTATAAAGGTAAACTGGGGTATTTATGTAGTGCTTAGAGGATTATAATAATGTACAATTTGCATGGATCTTGTTAATGGTAATAGAGTAATTAGTGTTGCAATTAGACTTGCAAATATAAGCATGGCTGTTTGGTGATGGTGTCATCTCCTCATTAAGTCTTCTCACCCTGGATTCCACTCCTTTATTGTGACAGGTCTGAGTTTCTTTGATGCCATTTAAGCTCTTTCATCTCCATTTAATAGGCCCTGGATTGGAGATAGAAAAAAGGGTCGTCCCACAGGATCATGAATCTTAGCTCTGAAATGTTGCTTAGATGGAACTCAGGGGAAAAAAAAAACCTTCTTAGCAAAATGTTACCTCCTTACAGAGGTGATTGAACTCAGTGGCCTCAAAGATCCTTTGTAGATGCAAAGTCTATGAAATTGAACCCAGATCTTCCTGATTCCTCACCCAGCACTCTATCCACCCTGACTTGTTAAATAGCATACATAAACATGTGTGTGCATATATGTTTGTATGTTTATACGTAGGAGTAGGTCTGTTGGTGTGCATGTTTGCATGTATATGTACATTGTGTATATGTTTACATGTATGCATGTGTGTGTATGTGTGTGTCTGAAGGAAAGAAAGTGTGTAAGGAATGCTCTTTTCTTCATGTCCTTCATTTATCAAAATGAACAGATTAGTTGATTAAATATGTCAAATAAATTCTTCAATGCAAGAAGTAAAGGCAATGTGTATATGTTTTTATAGGTTTGTAGATTTAGAGCTGGAAGGGCCCCTTAGAGACCACTCAGTCCAAGCCCCTCATTTTACAGATGAGGAAACTGAGACACAGAGCAGTTAAGTGACTGGGCTAGGATCACGTAGCTAGCAAGTGACCAGGTTTCGATTTGAACCCAAGCTTTCCTTGCTTATAGTTCAGTGTTCTATCCACTACACCACAGAGCCCTAATTTGCAAAACCCCTATGATTTCAAGGCTTTCTCTTCACTGACCATGCTTTCAGCCCTTCCCTGAAATACATAGTGAATGGCTGCATGAATTTTCCTGACAGAAACTACAGAAACTGCACCGATAAAGCCCTTTTGGTGAAGGAGAGCCTCTGATCTTAGCTGAGCCGATCCTCAGAGGACAAACACTAATTATGTTCCCGGGTTCATATTGAATGCCTCTACAACTTAGTCTGAGTGGTGTCAAGTTGCGTTCCACTGCCATGGCCTTTAAGAGCCTCCTCAAGCCATGATGAGATGCTGAAGAAGGAATTGAGTGAAGGAGTTAGATCTTATTTTTAATTCAGCAGTCTCAGCCTAAACTGTCAGAGCACTAAGTCTAGGGTAACTAAACTCTTGCCTCAGATGTGCACTAACTAAGTGAACTCAAAGCAAAAGCACTTTTCCAGGCCTCAGTTTCCTCATTGCAAAAGGAGGGTGCCAGAACTAAGTTCTCAGCTTTCTTTCATCTCCATGTCTATGATCCTGTGAAACTTTGCACTCTTCCTCCCTTCCAATCTCACTTTCTTTTCCCTTTCTTTCTCTCACTAAATTCCCTCCCCTTTTCTTATGTCTACTTCAAAAAGAGTCACCTTCCTAGCCCCTGAGTTTAAAACAAGAATAAAAGAAAGAAAAGCGTTTCTCAGGATCAACAGCACTGTTGTTTCCCTCAGAGAGCCTTTTCCTATTAGCTGCTTAGTGAGTGTACCTCGTAACATTGTTTTTGCTCAGTTCCTGTTTATCAAAATCTCAGGAAAATTACAGTATTTGCATATTTAAGCTTTAATCAACAATAGCCAGCAGTGTGTGAAGTAATAAACAGCTTCCAGGCAAGCAATAAACTCCGGGACAAGGCAACAGTGGTAATCATTTATTGCCAAGTTACTAAAGGTAATTCCAGTCCCTGCTATTAAAACCTCAGCCCCTGAAACAGGTTATCCATGGCAATGTGCCACATAGGCCTTAAAGTGAGGCCTGTTCACATTCCATTCATCTTTCAAAGGAACAGAAGAATTTTCAATTAAAAAATTCTAAACATCAGAAAGGTGTGAACATACAAAGCAACTTTGAAATATATAGTATTTTCTTTGCAAAGTTTTGTGTCAGCATAATTCTCATTCTTTTACCAAGCAACCTTCTTAGAGATCAAAGAACGGAACCAGCATTTATTAAACACTTATTATGTGCTTAGCAGTTCTCTAGGTCCTTTATAAATATTATTTCATTTGATGCTCACAAGAATTCTGGGTCTTCCTGACTCCAGGCCTGGTGCTGTATCCACTGGGTCATTTAACTGCTTCTGTTCTTTATAAATAGCTCTAATCAATTTATTGCCCTGCTCAAATGCCTTCCATGGCTCCTCAATGCTTTCAGAACAGTTCTTTTATAGTCATTTGACACACTCTTGAGCATGGTATTCAAAGCTCTGTCTACTGCATCTCCACAATTCCAGAATACTTTCCATTTGTTAGGCCATTCCACCCTGTCACTGGCCACGGAGATCCCCTATAGCTCCCTTGTTTTTGCCTATTGAAGTTTTCCCCACCCTTTAAGCCTTAGCTTAGAAGTCCCCTCTTATATGGCATGTTTGTCTTTTCTGCTATAATCCAGCTCCCCTCTGGAACACAATTCAATTCCTCCTACAAAGCATTGTACCTTTATTCTCCAGATCATGTTCCATGCCTAGATGTCCTCTAGCTCACTTGAAAACTCATTTCAATGGCACTTCTTTCAAAATATTTATCCTGATTCCACTCCATCTATCTATCTATCTATCTAAATATAGCTATAGACATAGATAAAGATATATACATTGTTGTTTAGTCATTCAGTCATGTCTGACTCTTTGTGACACCATGGACCATAGCACCCCAGGCCCTTTATCCTTCACTATCCCCCAAAGTTTATTGAAGATCATGTTTGTTGCTTCCATGACACTATCCATCCATATCATCTTCTACCATCCTCTACCTCTTTTTGCCTTTATTTTTTTTCCCAACATGAAGGTCTTTTTCCAATGAGTCCTGTCTTCTCATTATATGGTCAAAGTATTCAAGTTTCAGCTTCAGTATTTGAACTTCTAGTGAATAGTCTGAATTAATTTCTTTAAGTATTGACTGATTTGATTTGGACTCACAAAAGTCCTTTCTATCACCACAATTTGAAGGCACCAATTCTGTAGCATTCAGCTTTCCTTATAGTCCAGCTTCCATATACTGCAAAACCATAGCTTTGACTATAGAAACCTTTGTCAGTGCGATGATGTTTCTACATTTTAGTATGCTGCCCAGATTTTCCATAGCTTTCCTTCCAAGGAGGAAGCACCTTTTAGTTTCATGACTGCTGCCACTGTCTGTAGTTATCTTTGAGCCCAAGAATATAAAATCTGATATTACTTCCATTTCTTCTCCTATTAGCCAGGAAGTAATGAGACCAGTTGCTATGATCTTAATCTCTCTCTCTCTCTGTCTCTCTCTGTCTCTCTCTCCCTTCCTCTCTCTCCTTTTTTTGATTTTAAGCTTTATGCCAGCTTTCACACTCCCTTCTTTCACCCTCATCAAGAGGTTTCTTAATCTTTCACTTTCTGCCATCAGAATGGTATCATCTACATATCTCAGATTGTTGGTATTTCTCCCAGCAACCTTAATTCTGTCTTTTAATTTGTCCAATCTGACATTTTACATGCTACACTCTCCATATAAGTTAAATACATAAGGTGAGAGTATATACAACCCTGTAATACTCCCTTTCTAATCTTAAATCAATCAGTTGTTCCATGTTTGATTCTGTTGCTTCTTGGCCCGCATACAGGTTTCTCAGGAGACAAGTAAGATGATCTGGTACTCCCATCTCTTTGAGGAATTGTCACATTTTCTTGTGATCTATAAGGTCAAAATCGTTAATTAGTCAATGAAGCACAAGTAGATATTTTTTCCCTTGAACTCCCTTGCTTTCTCCATCATCCAGCAAATGTTGAAAATTTGGTCTATAGTGTTTCTGCCTCTTTGAAAACAAGCCTGCTCTTCTGATAATTCTCATTTCACATATTGCTGCAGCCTAACTTTCAGAATCTTAAACAAAACCTTACTGATGTATTAAATGAGTGGAATTGTTCAGAATTTGAACATTCCTCAGCATTTCTTTTCTTTAGGATTGGAATGTAAACTGATCTTTTCCCATCCAGTGACCACTGTTGAGTTTTCCAAATTTGCTGCCATATTGAGTGCAACATTTTAATAGCATCACTTATTAGGATTTTAAATATCTCAGTTGGGATTCTGTCACATCCACTAGGTTTATTATTTTTTTTAGCAATGCTTCCCAAGGCCCACTTATCTTCATTCTCCAAGATGTTTGCCTCTAGAACAGTAACCACACCATCATGGTTATGGACGAAGTTAAGATCTTTCTTGGATAATTATTTTGTGTGTTCTTGCCACTTCTTACTCTCTTCTGCTTCTGTTAAATCCCTACCATTCTTTTCTTTTTTATGCCCATTTTTGCATGAAACTTTCCCTTGATATCTCTAATTCTCTTGAAGAGTTCTCTTTGCCATCTTATTATTTTCTTGAATTGCTCACTTAAGAAAAAAATTATCTCCTCATCTCTGGAATTCTGCTTTCAGTTGGGTATATTTCCCCTTTCTTCTTTTCCTTTCACTTTCCATCTCTTGCCAGTTATTTGTAAAGCCTCATCAGACAGTCATTTTCTTTCTTGCTCTTCTTTTTCTTTGGAATGATTTTTGTTGCTGCCTCCTGTACAATATTACAAATCTCTATCCATAGTTCTTCAGACACTATCCACCAGATCTAATCCCTTAAATCTACTCATTACTTCTATTTCATGTTCATAATGGATGTAGAAGTAGAGAAAAAAAATCAGACTATATAGGTATGACCTAAATATTCTGATGGTTTTTTCTACTTTCCTCAATATAAATCTGATTTTTTCAGTAAGAATCTCATAATCTAAGCCACAGTCAACTCCAGGTCTGGTTTTAACTGACTGTCTAGAGCTTCTCTACTTTTACCTACAAAGTATATAATCAATCTGATGTTCATATTGACCATCTGGTGATGTCCATGGGTAGAATTGACTTTTGGGATGTTGGAAAAAAAAAATGTTTGCTATGACCAGTGAGTTATCTTGATTAAACTCTGTTAGTCTTCGCTCTGCTTCATTTTGTACTTCAAGGTCAAACTTGACTGCTATTCCAATTTTGATTTCCTACTTTAGCATCTCAGTCCCTATGATGAACTTAACATCTGACATTTAACAGATTAACATTTAACATTTTTTTGATGTTATGTCTAACAGCTGTTGTAGGTCTTTATGGAACTGATCAACTTTAGCCTCTTTAAAGTTAGTGGTTGGAGCATAGACTCTTATTAGTGGTTGGAGCATAGACTCTCATTACTGTTATATTGAAGGGTTTGTCTTGGATTCAAACAGATATTATTCTTTTATTTTTGAGATTATAGAAAGAGGTAAAAGAAAAGCAAGAAATGGTTTTCTTACCTTTTTATAATTATGAGAGCCACTCCATATCTTCTAAGGGATTCTTGTTCACAGTAGTATACGCAATGTTTTCCCAAATTAAATTTACCCATTCCTATCCATTTAAATTCACTGACACTCAAGATGTCCACGTTTAATCTTCCCATCACTTCTTTGTCCTCAACTAGCTTACCTTGGTTCATAGATCTTGTACTCCAGGTTCCTATTTTGTACTGATCTTTACAATATTGACCTCCCCTTTTGTCACCAGACACATGCACAGCTGAGCTTCCTTTGGGCCCACCGCTTCATTAGATCTGGAGCTACTTGTAATTGTCCATCATTCTTCCCCAGTGGCATGTTGGGCACCTTCCAGCCTGAGGGGCTCATCTTCTGGGTCAAATCTTTTATTATCTTAATTCTGCCCATGGGGTTTTCTTGGCAAAGATGCTGAAGTGGTTTGTCATTTCCTTCTTCAGTGGATTACCTTTTGTCAGAAATCTCCCTTATGACCTGTCCATTTTGGGTAACCCTGCACAACATAGCTCATAGTTTCATTGAGTTATGTAAGCCCCTCTGCCACAACAAGGCATTGATCCAGGATCCATTTCTCTCTCCAAATATATGTACACACACACACACACACACACACACACATGTATGTGTGTATATATGTGTGTGCATTTATACATATATGTGTATATATATGTATATATGTACATAGAGAGATATAGATATGGATATGGATATGGATATGGATATGGATATATGTCTATACATGCATAGTTTACTTATCTTTATGTACACATTATGTACACTCCCAGAAAAAAAGTAAGGTCCTTGAGGGTAGGTGCTATCTCATTACATGATGCCAGAGTAAATGGAACATGATAGACCTTTATTAATGCCTATGGAATTGAAATAAATTCAACAGACTGGCTTTTACTTCATTTTAATGTGGCTGGAAAGTCACACAAGGCCATTTGGGAGAGGATGGCCTGTCCCCCTGGATATTTAGTGTCTTTGCAACACAGCCTATGACCCTTGATGATCCCTGTCTACTCAACACTTCCCATACCAATTCTCAGCAGGTGAAGGAAAGAGGAGGGCATAGTAAACTTCTCCATATACCCTGGGAAGTTTTCTGAGAGAGTGGTATCCTACTGTCCCTAGTTGGAAGCCGGATGTTGGGAGAGGTGTTGGGCCTAATCCAGAAGGAGGGGAGGGAGTGGTAGTGGTAGGTGTAAAGCCTAGGGCATCTGGGAGAATGGGTAGCTTAGTTCATGCTCTAAATCCTCATTGTCTTGGTTTGTTGTAGTGATTTTCCCTTTCTTTATTGAGATATCTTCAACAGATCTCTCACACATACCACAACCTTAAAATCCTAGGATCTTAGACCTAGAGCTGTGAGGAACTGTAGAGGTCATTGAATTCAACCTGCTCATTCTGCAGAAGAGGAAACTGAGACTCAGAGTCTAAATGGCTTGTCTATGGTAACCCAGCTAGTAAGTGCCTGAGGTAGGATTCAAAGTTAACTCTTTTTAATCTCCAAATTCATCATTTTATCCATTACAAATCTGAAGTTGGGCAATGGATCTTTGGAAGGAATTGCTTTTGTAAGAGAAGCCTGAAGCCCCTCAATGGCAGGCTAAGAGTTAATGGAAAGAGCTTTCTCACCTTAGATGTAATGATGCGTACTCCCTGGCTAGTTAATTCACAAATGTCTAGCTGCTAAGTTGAAAGACAGAAACTTCAATGAGGAAGGAAGCAAATAGACTGAGCATCTCAATAACCAGTGCTCGATAACACTTCCCTCAGTGTCTACAATGGAGATTTGAATTACCCCAGTAACTTCAGGTGTTGCTGCCACAACACCTTTCTGGGAGTTCCAGTGGCAAACAGGAATGGGTTTCTGAAATGTTCTGCTACCTCTATTGCAGTCACATCCAGATTAGCAGAGAGGGAAAAGCAGAAAAGAGCTGACCTCAGTCCTTACAGGTTGTATCCGAGTTAGGAAGGCCATTCCCACTATAGGCTACTTTCATCCATAACCACCATAACTACCATGCTCATTGTCATGTATTTTCAAATGCCTCTGTGCATTTAGCAAATGTGAAAAATAACTAATCATAGGAGAGTTTCAGTTTGGCTATTACTGTTCAGGTGGGCAGAGCCTTTGACTTATGTTATCTCAATTGATACTGGCCACAACGTTGTGTGGTTGCTGTTGCTGCCGTTCAGGCATTTTAGTCATGTCCAACTCTTTGTGACCCCATTTGGCATTTTCTTTGCAAAGATACTGGAATGGTTTATCATTTCCTTCTCCAGCACACTTTAAAGATGAGGAAACCAATGCAAATAGGATTAATTGACTTGTCTAGTGAATGTCTGAGGTAGGACTTAAACTCGTGTTTTCCTTACTACAATTCCAGCAATCTATCTTCTACGTCTCCTAAATGCCTCTCCTCCCCTCATTATATATGCATGTAGACATACACATACATTCATGTATGCATGCATGCTACACCCATAGTCATAAAGGGAATACTATTTTGCTTAATGTCTGGAGAACTGGGCTCCAAAGCTCCTTGGTCACAGAGAATTTAATTAGTGGCAACAGGTTCTCTAACACAAATCCAGCACACATTTTACTATATAACACTGTCTTGGATACTGGGAACTTAAGAAATGCTGGTTGACTAATTGATTAGTTCAGTTAGAGCTCTTCCATCATTTCCAGATGCTAGAATCACTGCACAGGGAGGGTAGTGAAACTCAGACTACACTCAATCTTACTAACTAGCCACTTGGGTTGGAAAGTTCTGCCTCCCTGCTGCACCTGAATTTCTACTGTTTAACTAAATCATGCTTTGCTCTAAAGGCAAACCCAACCCTCAACAATCTGTACCCAGACACCCCCACAGCCTGATACATACGCAACCTGACAAACTGCAGGAGATCTGTACCTTGATAAACCTACCAACCAGTAGCATTGACTCCCCCCCTCCCCAACCCCTGAACTCTCAAAGTCACATTTCTGGAATCACAGGATCTCTCTCTACTCATCCCATCAGTCACTCTAACAATAACACTATCTGACCATATATTCTTCTCTATTGTCCACTGCCTCCAGAGATTGGTTTTCTGGCCATGTCTACTCCCTTGATTATGGGCATCAGGAAATATACTCAATGTGCCTTAATAATTTGTGGAATGGGGTGGGAACAACTACTCAATAGCTGTGATCAATGCTGAGCCTTCTTTGACTAGGTCACACAACCCTAGGGAGACTATAGTTTTGATGAAAGAACAAGAGAATGGATTCATGAATTCGTGAACACAGTAGCTATTTGTAAATTCTAACTTCATAGGCCTTGAATTTAGAATTTTGCAGTCTCTTCATGATTGAAGCTGCAAAGATTTTCGGAAACACTTTATGAAGTGGTGTTGTACTTGAAAGTAATTCTGGAGGTCTGGAGTTAAACTTTTCTTCTGAAAAGGAAGAGACAGAACCCCAGGACTTTCCAAGAAAGCCTATTTCTATCAGGCTGTATACTGATATAACTGTATACATTTACTCAGCTCTAGGTTTAACCTCCTTACAGAGTATTTCACTTTTCTCACTCATGTTTATAATCTTATTCTTCCTGAAATAATGTAGAAAAATACCCACACAAGAGTATTGCATGTAAAAATGTGAGAAAACCATTTTCCTCCTAACTAAACAAAATAATAATAGTGGAAGAGGAAAACTAACAAACCTTCCATTCATCCCACATGTGAGCTGTAGAATTGCCAGTCAAGTAGATCGATCATGTTTCAGGGGATATGTGAGGGGTGCCTATGGGGGGATTCACACAGAAGTGGGGAAAAGTCCCCTTTCAGTACAATCCAAGTCTTTATTCTTTCAACTCAAAATCATTAAGACTCAGGAATGATGAAAGAAAGAATTCCGTGATAACAGAACAAATTTCAAAAATAAAAATCTCCAATCATCATGGAATCACAGAATTTCAGAGGACAAGAGTTTGGTCCAAGCATTCTTACACTATTATGTGTCATGGACCCCTTTGGCAGTCTGGCAAAAGCATATTGGTCCCTTCTGAGTAACGTTTTAAAATAATTTGAAGGAAATGCTAATTTTTATTCAGGTAAATGAAAATAAAGATATAATTTTATTCCCATTCAACATCAGAGACTTCCTGAAATCTATCTATGGTTCCCTTGAAGGTCCATGGACCCCAGATTAAGAACATCTCATTTAATCCAACCTATACTCAAAAATAAATCCTTACTCTAACACTGAGGGACCAGATGATCATCATCTGGCCTCTGTGTGAAGTCTTCCAGGGAGAGGGAACCCACTTCCTCCTAAGACAACCCCTACCAATTGTGGAGTGCTTTAATCATAAGGATGTCTTTCCTGACATTAAACCTAAATTTCCTTCTTTGAAACTTCCAACATTCCCATCTAACAAAAATGCTTCGTATGGGGCTCTATGTTGATAACTTGTGATGCTTTCACATATACTGTCTTTGATGCTTTCACTGATAAATTACGCTCTCCAGTTTACATGGTGGGTAGAGCACTGGGCTGGGAGTCAGGAAAATCTGGGTTCAAGTTTAGTCTTAGCTTATAAATGCTCCTAGATGTGTGGCTGTGAACAAGTCTCTTAACCTCTGTAAGTTTCAGGTTTTTTTTTTCAGCTAGAAAATGAAGGGGAATCAATTTCAACACATTTAATAATTTTAAATCTCTGACCTTTTGATCCCTGGACACATAACTTAAGCTCTCACCCTTAATCTCCTCATCTCTAAAATGGGGAAAATAATAGTATGTAGCTCCAATGGCCATTGTGAGGATCAAATGAATGAATTCTTCTCCAGGATACACACTGCATTTCCTCTATCATACACCAGCTTAATCCAGCTCTGTAATTCTTGAATTGGAAGTACCTTTTACCTCTATGACCTCTGACTCTGACTGATACTCCCACAATCTTCATATGGGGGGGGGGGGTGTCCAAGCCAGCCATGTCTCATTCCTCTCTTGGCTCAAGACTTTCTACCATGCCCTTTCTCTTTGGTACCTGCTCTCTCCTAGCTTGCTTTTATGTGTGCTTTTCTGAATTAGACAATAAGCTCCTTGAGGGCAGGGACTATCTTTTTTTTTAACTTGTATTTGTGCTGGGAACATAACAAGTGCTTAATACATAGTTGTTGGCTTATTGATGAATGATTGAATGAGTGAAATCATTTAGTAGAGTAAGCATTTACTCTATTTCAAGTATTGTCCTAAGGGTATAAAAACAACACAAACAAAGTGAGACGGTCCCTCCTTTCAGGGGGCTCACATTCTAGCTGGGAGATGACTAAACAAACTTTCACCTCTAAGGCAGATGGAAACATATGTATTAATGTACGTATAATGATGTATATAAAGTACTTTGTTATGTTGGATTTTAACCTCATCTTCATCTTTACAGGGAAAAAAAAATAAAATCTATTCATAGAGAATTTCTAGAACATTCCAAAGTTGCTCAAAGCCTGATTTAGCACCCAAGTCAGAGCCCTGGAGGCAGAAGGGCAGATTCTCAGAAAGCTCCCCACTAATTGAGCAGCTCCTGCAAAGCTCCTGTAATTTTGCAATTACTTCTCACTAGTTTGAATTTGTCTTCAGCCCTAAAAATAATAGACCCTTGATACTACCGTCTCTCTTAAAATTATCTGACCTGAAAAAAAAAAAAAAAAACATGAGAAAAATGGAACAGAAGAGGCAAAGAACATGCCTTATACCTGGAATGGACATTAAAGATCTCCTAGTCAAGGCCACTAATTTTATAGAAGAGGAAAGAAGTCTTGAACAGTGAATTATGTTGGGAGACTACGGAGTGTAAAGAAGGACTTACAATGAAATGAGGATTCACAAAGCTACTGCCTTATTGGGATTAATGAGTCCAGGAAGAGTTGAGCCTGAAGTGTAAAAATAACGGTTGGGTCTTGGGAGCTAAGAATGGTGGGCTAATTTTCAGATTGAAGGGATGGGAGTCTCTCACAAGAGAAAAATCAAGTTGATAGGATGTAGCCATCAAAGAGAAAAGATTGCTCTAGAGACCACTGTCAACTACTCCAGTGACACCAGCAAAGAATGATTAGCAGAACCGTCACTTGAACTCAGGAAGAAAAGAGACAACCTCAAATCATTATCCTGGCAACAGAAACTAAGCATGGAGTAGGCCGCCGAACATGCAAATTGCAATAAACAACAACGGAGGTGGGACTTCGGGTATGGTAGTGTGAGTGACATTTGAGGAGTGATGAGGGAATAGTGCTGTTGCTAGCTCCAAACAAGTTGGGAAAGGAAGACACAGTTTAAATGAAGGATTCATATCCTGAGGAAGGGGGAGCCAGGTTCCTCTGTGCACCAAATCTACCTCCCCATAACTTTACTGAAGATATGCAGGCTTATAAGGTTGAAAAGGGAGTGGAACATCTTAGAAGGAACAGATCATCCATCATGTACTGAAGCCAATACTTATCTATATATCTATGTGTGTGCATACATACATATACAGGTATATGTGCATGCATGTATGCATATGTGTATATGTGTGTCTATATATTTATGTGTGTCTATATATATGTACACATATACACACACACACAAATATACATACTCAATCATATCTGACTTTTCATGACCCCATTTGGGGTTTTCTTGGCAAAAATACTGAAGCAGTATTCCATTTCCCTCTCCAGCTCATTTTACAGATAAGGAAACTCAGGCAAACAGGGTCACACAGATAGTAAGTGTCTGAGGCCAGATTTGAACTCAGGTCTTCCTGACTCCAAACCTGGCACTCTATCCGCTGTACCACTTAGTTGCATAAACAGATAGAGAGATAGATGTATGTCTGCCCCTCATTAAAGATATGTATGTATATATACATATACACACATAAATACATGTACATATATGTATACACACATAAATGTGTGTATGTATATGTGTATATATGTGTGTATATATATATATATATGTATATGTGTGTGTATATACACACACAGACACAGACACAGACGTCTTTTACTTAGAGCTTCCTAGACACAATTAAACACCCTGATGAGATAACGTTTCCTCTTTCTTGCTTTCAAACCACAGAGGGCCATGGAGAAGTGAATAAGAGGAGGCTCAGAGGATGAACAAAAGTGACTTGTCC
This sequence comes from Vombatus ursinus, assembly GCF_900497805.2. Taxonomy (NCBI): domain Eukaryota; kingdom Metazoa; phylum Chordata; class Mammalia; order Diprotodontia; family Vombatidae; genus Vombatus; species Vombatus ursinus. The sequence goes on along the minus strand of NW_020954625.1, from coordinate 20,396,515 downwards.
AAAATCACTCAAGATTCTGTGCTAGAAGCAAAACACAAATACTGGTCCCCTGGCTCCTTATCAATGCTTTTCCTACCAGATGACAAAAGGAAGGCACCATAAAAATAGAATATGGAGTAAGTTTCTTTTTCTTTTTTTTTTTGCATAAAACTTTGTGCTGGACAGAAAGACTCTTGTTCTCTGGTAGCCGAGGTTGGGCCAGTAAACTATGATCTTCCTCCTTGTAGTTACTCAGTTAAGTAGCATTTATTAAGCCCCTACTATGTTTTAAACACTTGCATTTGTGTGATTTGTCTCAGGACCATATTACCGATCCATAGAATTACCAATACGAGAGTGAAATAGAAAAGGTTAACATTCTCTCTTAGAGAAGGTCAATCAGCTGAGACAACTGAGATAAAAGAAGAATGTAGTGACAAGTTTCACAGCGTCAACAGCTCTGACGTGTCTGGCAGATCTTCCCTATTTTTATGGGTAACAAAGGGTTGGAAGTAAGAAAAGTCACATTTCAATAGCCATACCCCTGCCAAAGCAATCTGTGCTGGCTCTAGCATGGCCTTGTTCCACAATGATCATTGAAAAGTTCAACCTTAAACTTTAAGGACTGAACATAATACTACCTATTCATCTCTTCAGGTTCATAAACAAACCTTTGGTAATTGAATTCAACAAATATTTAAGTCCCTACAGCATGTAAACCACTGAGCTACGTGCTAGAGACACAAAGAGGAAAAAGGAAATGGGATCTGTGGGCAAAGCTCCAACATGTACATCTATAAGAACAACAGGGGCTGATGGGGGCAAAGGAAAGATTTGAAAAATTTACTAGAAAAAAGGTGAGGAGGGAGAGCAAGCTTTTAAACGGGTGGCCGGGGCTGGGAATGAAGGAAGATTTCAAGGAGGAGGAGGAGGAGGAGGAGGAGGCACCTGAGTTGAATTAAAAAAACAGGATTCTGAAAGGCAGATATAAGGAGAGAGTGTACAACTATAAAATAGATGAGCTCCTTGTACTTGGAGCTTGGACACCTTTTTAGACACTATTTTCATCCTTCTTTCCCTCCCCCGCCCTTCTCTTTAGTATCTTCAAAGCTCCTCCTTTAATGTGACATTAGATCTCCAACCAATCATGTCCTAACCATGGTCTCCAAACACCTGCCTCACTCTGTAGGCTCAGTGGTTTTTGTATTAGAAGGTAGTTTATGTATGACCTACGTCTTTAGATGGGGAGCAGAGAAGAAATGTACAGAGATGATGTGACATCTATCTACACATATCCAAAGTGCTTATGACAACTGACACCTCCATTGCCAAGAAAAAGGAGGAAAAGGCCAAAATTCACGCTGAAGGCTACTGTCCAGCTCTAAATTTCTGATAAGATAATATAGCCAATGGGTGTATGTGTGTGTGTGTGTGATCAAACAAACAAACAAACTACTGGCTCTTGATTCAGAGGACCTGGGTTTATTCCAACCCATATAACTGTGGACAAACCATTTAACATTTTTTTTCTTTTGTTTCCTTTTTTTTTTTAGGCTACTGGGGTTAAGTGACTTGCCCAGGGTCACAAAGCTAGTAAGTGCCAACTGTTTGATCTGAGGCTGGATTTGAACTCAGGTCCTCCTGACTTCAGGGCCGGTGCTCTATCCACCTAGCTGCCCCCCTATTCAACTTTTCTCACCCTCAGTTTCCTCGTTTGTAAAATGAGAGGGCTGGACTAGATGACTGTTGAATTTTCTTCCTGGCTTACAGAGATGATCCTATTTTCCTCTGTCAGAGACAGGACTTGAATTCAGGTCTTCCTCAGCTCGAGGCTGGCACTCTGGTCACGAGTTTCTCATCCTTGTGTTATAGTGTTAAAAGTGAGCTGACTGGAAGAGAAAAAATCTCACCAGACACACTCTTTGAGGTGACCCATTTTGAGAAGACAGACATCTGCTGCTGCTGTGCTCAGCAGGCAGCCATCATTACCAGGGTACCATATCCAGGCCAAATAGTGCGATGTTACAGTGAAGGAAATCAAACAGACCAAAACCATGTTCTGGGATAAATAGGGGTGTGTGTGTGCACACGTGCGCTCACACATGCACCAAATAGCACATTAAGGGGAAGATAGAAAAAGAAAACACTCACAATTGTTCCAAAATAAGCACTTCAATTTTCTTCCAAAGAGTCCCAGACTGTCCCTCCCTCTCTCCTTTTGAAAACAAAGTCCCATAAGCACTGATGGTCTAAATGGACCAGTGACGAGTCCAAGGGTGGCAGTAGCAGGGGACAGACAAAGTAGCCTGGGGTCTTTACTCCAGGCAGCTCTCAGTATCTCTAATCGTGCCTATTATCCAAGGTCTCTGGATGAGCAATTTGATAGAAGCTTTTCGACTTTGGGGTCACTGGTTCAAATTCAATCTCAGTGGCTCGTGAATGAGAGTAGGTTCGTGGTGGCCTCCTAAAAATGACTTGATAAGCTCTCCTAGTTCTTCCTAATAGAAGCAGCTGGCTGCAATCATCACTCTTTCTCTTCCTTCCGCAAAGAGGACAAAGGTTCAATACATGTGTCATCTTAACTATTTTCTTAGCTTTAGCACCATAGACAGTTTGCCTGGGGAAAAGGATTTTCTTTCAACTCACCTCCTTTCATTAGGATTATTCAACTATTATAGGTTTTCTTACTGCTTTCTGAATTCACTTTTATTTGGTTTTAAGATAACAAAGTACTTTTTTTTTCAGACCAAGGCTTAAAAGTATGTAGTGGAAGAAATGATTTATCCTTTTTACAAATAAGGAAATTGAGATACAGAGTGGAGAAAAGCAGAGAGGCAAACTTAGACTTAGAGAAGCAACATAGGGTTGTCTAAAACTAGGATGGAATGTGTCAGTAAGTAGTGAGTTAGCCCTTCCCAAAGGTATTGAAGTACAGGTTGGTATGTTGTAGGGGGATAATTGTTCAGGTAAAGGTTGGATTAAGTGGCAAATGAGGTTTCTTCCAACCTTACAATTCTATGATTTCATGACTTCTCCAGGGTCCCACAGTTTGTAAGTGTACTGGCCTGGACTCAGACCCAGTTCCTTCCTTCCTCTATTTGCCCTCTTTACAGTGGGTTACCTTGTGGCTTGCAGAAATTGTAAGAAAGAATTATGAGATTTATGTATTAGGTCATAGGTTGCTTTCATATATGTATACTTATATACACACATACACATACATACACACATGCACACACATACATGTATAAATATAATTTCTTTCTTCAATCAACAGGATTATGAGAGGAGACCTTTGAGTCATCTGATCCAACCCTCTCTTTTTTCAAAGACAGAACCCTGTGATCCAGAGGTGAAGGAATTCACTGAATGCCACAAGCAGTAGAGCTAAGATTTCAACCCACCTCCTCTAACTCTGAATTCAGTGAACCTGGGCAAGCCACTTTTACCTCTACAGCCTCAGTTGCCTCAGCTATAAAATGGGAATAATAACAGCATTTACCTAATATGGTGGTTATGAAGTTTAACAGTTTGGACTACTCAGATCATACCCCCAAGAAATTTCATCATTCTGCAAGATTGAATCAGCCTTGAGACTCACACCTCATCAGTGCTCTCTGCCCTCTGATTTCTGATTGGAAGGAGGAGGATGAGTTACAAAATCTCAATTTAAGGAGGGGGGAAGGGTCAGCTAGCTCTTCATTTCCCACCTGAGCCTCATTAGCTACTTTTTCCCTCCCTCACATTTCAGCTCCCTTTTGTGTGGTATCTTCCCCAGTTAGATTGTAAGAAGACTGAGGGCAAGGACTATTTCTTTTTCATATTTGTATCTGTATCATTTATCATAGTGCTCAGGACATTGCAGGTACTGTATTAAAGTTAATTGATTGATTACTCAATTAGATAATATATTTAAAGCACTTGACAAAACACTATTAATTTTGACATTTATTATCTTGTTATGTTATTTTCTTTGAATTCAATTTGACAAATATTTATTAAGGTCCTATTATGCCCAAGGCAGTGGAATATACACATGCAACCTTTATTCTGAAGGAGCTTATCATCTAATGGAGGTGGGGGGATATAAAATGAGAAACAACTAAATTGTGAGGAGCCAAAGAACAGATCCTGGGAGAGTATTTTAGGAAAATCTCAAGGGGGAAATATAATTTTCAAACGAGATAATCAGGAAAGGCTTCAGGAAAGAAATGGCACTTAGACTGAGCCTTGAAGGATGAGAAAGAGTCAGTAGGCATGGCAAAAGAGGGAAATCAAGGCAGTGGTGAAAATGAAGGGGTACCTGGTTTGGTGACAAAGTACCCGAGTTCAAATCCTGATTCTGCCCCTTACCACTTGTATGAGTTTGGGTAGGTGACTTAATCCTCTTGGGTCTCTGTTTCCTCATATGTAAAATAAAGTGTTGGCCTAGATGGAACTCTAAAGTCCCTCTCACCCCTACCATTGTGAGCCTAGTAGTTTGTGAGTATTTTCTACCCTTGAGTGAGTGCACTGAGTGGGGAGAGCACAGGGCATGATTAGGGAACTGTTGGGGGTCCCTGAAAATCAGGCTGCAAAGTGGGGTGTAAGTCTGGGTGTTTAAGGCCTTGAAATCCAGGCAAAGAAGTTTCTCTTTCATTCCACAGACAACAGGAAGATACAGAAGTTTTGTACATGTTAGAGTTACATAAACAGGCCCTCGTAGGGGTTGGAATGAGTCTGCTTCCCATGGGCTTTGTCTGAAAAGAAGCTCCTTAGGAATCAGAAACACTCTTAACTTTGGGGTTAATAGCCACCAAACAACTGCTTACTCAGATCCTGCCCTCTTAAATTCACTGTCTCACACATGCAAGGCAGGTGCTAGAAAGGCATTGAAGAAACAAATGACTTTATAGCACATACCAGTGTGTCTTTTCCTCCATTGACTTCTTATTCTCCTTTTATTTAGTATATATAGATGAAGATAGAAATAGATGTGTGTATACCTTCATATATATGTATGTATGTGCATCCTTATTTATTTACTTATTCACAATACTCATTAAGAAGTAAGCCCAAACTTGGTCAATTAACTAGTTGGGTACAAGAAGGAAAATGCTTAGGCTCAAAAAATCTTAGATTATAGTTTCCTGATATTTGACAGTTAAGAAAGGGGAAAGATAAATTACATATCTATGCCTATATCTAAATCTCTAGGAATCTAGATATAAATTCTTTATCTATTGCTATCTTCAGCAATCCTTACATATATATGTACATATATATATATATATATACACACATACACATACAGAGATATTTGTGGATATAGAGATAAGATATAGATATTACAGATCTCTAGCACTAGAACTGTATCTCTATATCCAGAGACATCTCTAGGTATCTCTGTTCTGAATATAGAATGGCAAAACTTTGAAGATATTTGAAATGTCAAATGTCAGAGCTGGAGAGGATCTTAGAAGGCTTAATGTAAAAACTGGGAGGACATTTAGAACCCAGAATGATAGAGCTAGGAGAACCCTTAAGAATATAGCGGGACAGGAAGCTAATAGTGTTTTGTAAAGTGCTTTAAATATATTATCTAATTGAATAGTCAATCAATAAACTTTAATACAGTACCTGCAATGTCCTGAGCACTATGATAAATGATACAGATACAAATATGAAAAAGAAATAGTCCTTGCCCTCAGTCTTCTTACAATCTAACTGGGGAAGATACCACACAAAAAGGAGCTGAAAGGTGAGGGAGGGAAAAGTAGCCAATGAGGCTCAGGTGGGAAATGAAGAACTAGCTGACCCTTCCCCCCTCCTTAAATTGAGATTTTGTAACTCATCCTCCTCCTTCCAATCAGAAATCAGAGGGCAGAGAGCACTGATGAGGTGTGAGTCTCAAGGCTGATTCAATCTTATAGAATGATGAAATTTCCTGGGGGAATGATCTGAGTAGTCCAAACTGTTAAACTTCATAACCACCATATTAGGTAAATGCTGTTATTATTCCCATTTTATAGCTGAGGCAACTGAGGCTGTAGAGGTAAAAGTGGCTTGCCCAGGTTCAAGCAGTAATTAGGCATTGAAATCAGAGTTACAGGAGATGGGTTGAAATTTTAGCTCTACTGCTTGTGACATTCAGTGAATTCTTTCACCTCTTTGGATTGCAGGGTCCTGTCTTCGAAAAAAGATGAAAAAAAATAGAATGGCAGGGCTGTGGGGAGTGGGGCTTAGAAAAAAAATGTTAGAACCTGCAAGGGATCTTAGAATATAAAATGTCAGAGCTGGAAAAACCCTCAGAACACAGAACTTTGATTTCTTCGAACTTGAACAAATCTGGGCATGATGACGCACACTGTAAAATTTTGAGCTGAAGTGGCTTTAGTTGATGAAATATCAAACTAAGTCCAGCACTAATGTAAGGAATCCCTGAGGTGAATGGGGCTATGAGGCTGCCTAAGGAGAGGAGAACCATACCAAGTAGATAAATAGAGTGGGTTAAATCTTAGGTTTTCATCTTTATTTTGTGGGGGCTGAAGGCTTGTGATTCACCTCTGCGTTTCCTGATCAGGTGAGATAGGGAGAGAGAAAGGAGAGGAGAGAAGAGGAGAAGAGAAGGGAAAGGAGAAGGGAAAGGAAAGGAGGCAAAAGGAGAGGAAAGGAGAAGGGAAAGGAAGGGAAAGAAAAGGAAAGGAGAGGAGGGGAGGAAAGGATGGAAAAGAATGGGAAGGGAAAGAAAGGGAAAAGAGAAGAAGAAAGGAAGGGAGAAAGAAAAAAGAAAGTAAAAAAGGAGGGAAAGAGGGAGGAAGGAAGAAAGAGAGAAAGAAAGAAATAATTGAATGAAATAAAGGGAGGAAGGGAAGAAAGAAAGGATTTTAAGGGATAATAAAATAGTAGAGGTGAAAAATAGAGAACATACCAAATGGCAGAGTTGGGAGGGCCCTTAGAAGACTGAACGTAAGTCAGAGCTGGGAGATCACAGACCATAGAGTACTAAGGAATACAATGTTAGATCTAGGAGGAATTTAGAGATTCTGTAATTCAAACTTCATTTTATTGATGGAGAACTTTGAGATCCAGATGTGCTCAATATCCCAGGACTCATCTACAACAGAGGCAGGAGTGGATAGGAGGTATCCTTAGTCTGCCAGCTTTTTTGCAAATTTTATGATGCACTTAAAATGAATACTATGGGTACAAAGAAACCTGGGTCCAGAAATGACTGACAGTAGTACTACCTTTGAACATGAAGGACAGCAATCCTTGTGTAATACAAAATATTTGTTTTTACAAACCCTGTGTTCTCTCCTGCCGTGACTGCAGCAGACCCCTGCTGGTTGGAGCAGTTTGACAGTGGCCACAATCAGCAGAGGGAAATCACTTCAAAACACTTCACCCACATGATTACAGATTGTCTTCTCAGGGCTAAATTTCCTTTCAATATAAGCTAACACACTTTCACATTTTTTAAAGCCATGGACATACAGCAGTTCCTTACATCTTCCAGGTCATAGAATCAAAGTTTTGCAGCAGTCATTGAATAGAGCCATTTTATTTTACAGACAAATAAACTGAGGCACAGAGAGGATAAGGGATTTGAGGATTCAAAGCCAGGTCTTTTGATTCATTTTGACCAGAGTACCCACTACTGCCTATGAAGCACCACAAACTATTGCCTTTCATTCAAGAGTGATAAGTTATTATATGGACACCAAACTTCGTACCTGGAGATTCAACAAAACTGCCCCAATCCTCATGGCTTCACTGACTTCAAGGCTGTACATCAGTTGTGGGAATCGGGGAGGACTCTGGTTATTTGGAGGAAGTACTTCAATATAGACAGTGCAAATGGAATCCCTGCAGGGAGAGAGAAAAAGGGAGGTAAAATCTCTATTACATTTGGGAACATGTTAAAAAAAATCGGCTATTGGGTAGTTGGAGCTCAATCTGGAAGGAACTTCAGTAGCTATTGATCCAACTCCCTCATTCTTCAGAGGAAGAAAGTGATACCAAGGTCCATCCAATGAGCCCCATCCAATGGGGCTTTCTTCACTCTCTTGACATCACAAGGATGACAATGGAGCATGACATAGGAAAATTCAAAATTACATAAGAATTTAAGGAGAAAAACTAACCAACAGAGTAAATCTACTTTTACTGAGAGATGTATTCCCTCTGAAGGAATCCTCTTGCTTAAATGACAGGAATCAATTGTTATGGCCAGTCACACTATTAAATTCTTATGCTGAATTAAAAATGTATTTGGAATGAGTAAGGCTAATAACTAAGCTTTTTTGAAGTGGACTTCGGAAATAGGATAACAGAGCCAGAGTCTGAAAAGACCTCTGAGGCCAGCAAGTCAAACCCTCTGATTTTATAGGTCAGGACACTGAGGCCCAGAACGATTCAAGAGCTGGCCAAAAGTCACATAGGTATCTATTAGCAGAAGCCATTTTTTCATGCAAGAACCGGTGACTACAAAATTCGTCCTTTTTGGTCATTATAACATGATGTCTGGGCATTTTTTGCATAAGACCAATGCAGAAATTTGATTATTGCTTGACTATACATGCTTATTACAGGAGCTCTCTCGGTCTCTGTCTTTGTCTCTGTCTCTGTCTCTCATCTCTCTCTGTCTCTGTCTCTCCCTCTCTTTCTTCTCTGTCTCTCTCTCTCTAGAGAAAAGCTAGATGTTTGTTAACATACAGAAAAAAAAATTGAAATGAAATGTTGGGCTCTTTAGCTGCTGACAAATGTGAGTTTGTATCAGATGTTTCAGTAGCCAGAATCTGGAGATTATTGAAGTATACAAAACAGGGTTTATTTCTGAATAAAACAAAGAAAAGTTTCTAAAAAGTACAATCTAAAATAAATTATACAAAAAATGAAAAGCAAAATTGAAATCAGAGTAAATATAAAATCACGTCTCTGAATGGTACTTTATACTCAATTGGCACTTTATACTCAATATCAATTGAATATTTCAATCTATCTGCTTTATATGTTGCTTTTATTTTAACTCAAACCTGAGATTTCACTGATCAATGGGGAAACTTTCTATTGATGAGGTACTGGCACCTTCTCTACAATTATAGCCTTTTGTAAAACAAAAAAAATTATTTATTTTTAACTTCATTTAAAAAAATGAGTTTTGAATTCTCTGCCCTCCTCCTTCCCCTCTTCCATCCATCGAGAAGACGAGAAATGTGACATTAATTGTACATGTGAAATCATGCAAAACATATTTCCATATTATCCATGCTGCAGAAAAGTAAGAAAAAATGTTTTAAATGAAAAAAAAAAGTTTTATTCTGCATTCACACTCAATAAGTTCTTTCCCTGTAGGTAGACAGATAATCATATACAAAATATACTCATACGATTCTATGAAAGCAGTGAAAAAAATTAAATTGGATATAGAGAAAATATGAGGTGATTATTGTGTTGAATCATTGTATTGATCAAAATAGATAAATCATTCACAGTTGATCATCCTACAATATTGTTGTTACATGTAACAATGTTCTCCCTGATTTGCTCACTTCACTTTCCATGAGTTCTTATAAGTCTTCCTAGGTTTCCCTGAAACCATCCTGATCATTATTTCTTATGGCACAATAATATTTCATCACAATCACACACAACTTTTTCCAGCCATTCTCCAATTGATGGGAATCCCCTTGATTTCCACTTTTTTGCCACCACAAAAAGAGGAGCTAACACATTTTTTATACATATAGGTCCTTTCCATTTTTATCTCTTTACAAATCTAGTAGGGGTATTGCTAGGTCAAAGGTTGTGCACAGTTTTATAGACCTTTGGGCACAGTTCCAAGTCATTCTCTAGAATAGTTGGACCAATTCACAACTCCACTTACAGTGGTCTGATGTTCTTAGTTTTCACATCCACCCTAACATTTATCATTTTCCTTTTCTGTCATATTAGCCAATATGATAGATGTAAGGTGTTACTCAGAGTTGTTTTAATTGACATTTCTCTTATCAATAGTGATATAGAGCATTTTCATATGATTACAGATAGATTGGATTTCTTCTTTTGATAACTACCTGTTCATATTCTTTGATATGATATCAATTGGGTACTATACATTTTCTTACAAATTTGATACAGTCCTCTATATATTTGAGAAATGAGGCCTTTACCAGAGAAAGTTGCTGCAAAAATCCTACCCTCTCAGTTTTCTGATTTTCTTTTAATCTTGGCTGCACTGTCTTTATTTGTGCAAAATTATTTTTTTTTAATTTAATGTAATCAAAATTATCCATTTTCCTTTTCATGATCTTCTCAATCTTTTGTTTGGTCATAAATTCTACCCTTATCCATAGATGTGACAACTATGTTTTTTTTTCGCTCCCCTAATTTGCTTATGGTATCACCCTTTATGTTTAAATCATGTACCCATTTTGACTTCTTCTTGGTATATGTTGTGAGATGTTCATCTGTACCTAGTTTCTACCAAACTGCTTTCTAGTTTTCCAGCAATTTTTGTCAAATAGTGAATTCTTGTCCGCAAAATTTTGATCTTTGGGTTTCTCAAACACTAGATTCCTACAATCATTTGCTACTATTTATTACGTATCTAATCTACTTCACTGATCTACCACTTTATTCTTAGTCATTACCACATTGTTTTAATGATTACCACTTTGTAATATAGTTTGAGATCTGGTACTGCTAGGTCACCTTCCTTCATTTTTAAAATTGAGTTTCTTGATATTATTGATTTCTTCTTCTTCCAAATGAATTTTATTGATTTTTCTAGCTCTATAAAATAGTTTTGGTAGTTTTAATGGTATGGCATTGAATAAGTAAAATAATTTAAGTAGAATTGTTGATTTTATTATATTGGTTCAGCCTACTCATGAACAATTCTTTTTTGTTGTTGTACTTGTTTGCTATTTTTCCTGACATCTTGACTTTTAACTCCATGCTAAAGTTGGGCTCTGATCCTGTGATGGGGAGGGCACCATCATAAGCTTGAGGTTTTTTGTGCTGCTGTTTTGAGAGCTAGTTTGGGAATTCTATAAGTTTTCAGTTCTTCCAAGTTTGTACGATCCAAGGAAAAGTATGGTCACTGCTCTTCTCTCTCGTGCTCTGTTGTTTACCCAGGAAGGGAACTTGCTCCCCTATATTTGCAAGTTCTATCATTCCTCTTGACCCTAAAACTGAGACCAGGTCCCCTGCTCTTATGCAGCCATAAGTACTCTTGCTCCTTTTTACCTTGGCATAGTTACCAAGGCCTTTCATCCTTTGTGGCCACAAGTGCTAGTGTTCTTCTTTGTCCTGAAACCGTGACCCGGAACTGTATAGGACCAATGCAACAAGGCCCTGCACTCAGTGGTAGTAAAGGGTTCCTTGGAATCTTTTTCTGACCATTTGTCCAACTGCTTCACCATCTATGGGCTAAGAGGCCCTAAAGCTGCTGCCACCATTGCTGTTGCAACTAATTGCAAATTCCAAGGCTGATGGTGCTGCCCTACTCTGAACTATCCCCACTACCATATCACAAACCTTTCGTGCCAAATCCCTAAATTGTCTTGGATTGGGAAATCATCTCACTCAGAACTTTTGTTGGCTCTGTCACCCAGAATTTAATTTGAGGTTGTTATTATTATTTTTTAAAGTTGTTTGGAAGTGGATATTAGGATAGTTTAGCTGAGTTGCTACCTCTACTTTGCCCTCTAAGACCCTTAAAATTCCCTACAACTATAGCCTTAGAGACACTCTTGAGTCACAGAAAGGTGAAGGGCCTTGCAAAAGATCCCACGGACCAGTGACGTATCAGGCGTGGACTTAAACCCATGTCTTCCTGACTCCAAGCATAGAAAAGCCTCTCATTAGTTGTTATCTCATGTATTACTTAGTTTAGTAAAAGACTGGGGGTTTTTCAATCAATACCTTAATTAAACACTTAAACATCTGCAAAACACTCTAGCTATATGATTCCACTGAAGCTTCATAACCACTTGGTGTGACAAAAGCCATCAGGTATTATGAATATCCAGTTTACAAATTAAGAAACTGAGGCTAAGAGAGGTTAAGATATTTGCACATAGTCTCAGAGCTAGTAAATGCTGAAAGTAGAATTTGAACTCAGCTCTTCCTGTCTCCAAGGCCAGCACCCTACCCACTATGAAACATCGCCCTTCCTTTAATTACAACCTGGTGAGAAATAAATAATTCCATTTGATGAGTAGAACAAAATCATTGCCTAAGCTCTTAGTGCTGAATATATGTGATGTGATATGATGTGGTGAAATGAGATGTGTGTATGTGTGTGGATGTGTGTGTGTATTCTACCCATTCTCTAATATGTCTATAGAACTATGGTCTTAGTAAGATGATTAGTCCATCCAGTGTTGCAAATTGGAATCCATCCTCTTTGATCTTTGTCCAATACCCTTCCTGCTGGGGAACTAAATTCTCTCTAGTCACGTCACCAGCCCATTCTCTTTGTCAGAGTTACTTTGTTACTTTTCTGCTATAAGGCAGAAATAGCACTCCCCGTTAGCCAATCAAGAAACCTTTATCAAGAGCATATCAATATGCCAGGTACTATGCTAAGTGCTGTTGAAAAAAGAAAAAAAAAAAGTTCCTGCCCTCAAGAAGCTTACATTCTGATAGGGGAAAGCAACACATAAAAGGGGGCTAAAAAAGGGCCTAGGGAAAAAAAGAGTACTGGGGAAGGGGTATTTGGGAAAGTATTCAGGAGAGCCTGAGGAGGAATGAGACATGGCTGTTCTAGGTGTCCTTATTTTTAAGTGCTAAATTGTTTGGTTTATATTATAACATCCTTCTCAAACAAAAACAATAAATATTAAAGTATAATATTTTTATACAAGCTGGATAAAGCATGAACGTTTTGAGATAAACAACATTAAGTTTTCATCTACTTATTTCTTAAATGCAGGATTTTTTTTGTTTTTTAGATAGAACTTGATCAGAGCAATTTCAAGACTTCCCATTTCATTGGCTGTTCTTTAATCCACACTTCTGAACTTTCATGTACTTCAGTTCATATCATGCATTGTAGCTAACTTCGTGTTTCTAATATGAAATTATTAAGTATGATAAATGATTTTGATGTGCATTAAACTAGGTTTATAGTTATATGATATACTTTTTTCTGTATATTGTTAGAAGTTCATAGATATCTAGTTGTCCCCCCATGTATTTTAAAAGATATATGACAATATTGCATATAATAAAATCAATAATACAAGTCTTAAGTAACATGCACATATATAACAACATTGAATATAATTATCATATCAACAATATAATGCATATATGCACATTTCACAGAAAAGCACTTTACAGATATTTCACTGTTTCACTGTTATATAAATATCGCAGATCATGTATACTACTATAGATATTGTCTTACTACATAAAAAAAAAAAACATTTCTCCTATGGCTTTTGAAGAAAGTATAGGTAAGATCAGTTATCAACCAATTCAAGTTTACATCCCTGTCATTATGCCCTAAGCCTGTGAGTTACTAACCTCAAAAAAAATCACTCTTTCTTTGTCCAACAAACCATCTATTGACTAATAATGTTTCCTCTTTCTTCCTGGTACTTCATCTCTTCTATTGGCAGAACCAGACTTCTAGCTGATTAGCATTTCCATGTATATGACCTCAAAAGAGGGAAACCAATCAAATCTATCTGAGTAGCACCTTTTCCTATGAAACAATTGAACTTATAGGAAAAAACATTAACTTTCACATGTCTTCCCTGACCTGTAACGAACATTGAAATCATAGTTGGCTGGTGCTTTTGTACACCTCTTATAGACAACATCCAACCTAATATTGGTCAGAATGTAAGTCAATGGATTCCTGCAAGTTCAAACTGGAAAGTGATCTCCATATACATAGTCTTGGTCCTTATTGGTAAAGTAAAGAACTCAGTTTTGTGTATGGGATAATGGATTTTACTATTATTAAGTCTTCTAAGAAAAATTCAATGGCTTTTAGATTTGCCTGGTTCTACAAGAATCATCACTGCTACATGTGTGAGACAGTTGACCAAGGCTTTAAATGTTCCTTCACTCTTCTCATTTCAATGGCTCCAACTGATGTCAAAGGGGTAGGGCCAGATTTCCCTTTCTTGGAATTCTGCTTTTGTCTCTTCCCAACCATATATAGTCTTGAATGAGATAATTAGATGACCAGTTTTTTGATCCCCTTAATGCCTGTGGGCTGAGAGGTTTGGAAGCAGCAGCTGCTGCTGCTGCTGCTGCCGCCGCTGATTCAGTGGCTCCAAAGGCCTGTTCCCGGTTTGTTGGGTCTGGTTCTGCACTGGCACAGCCTGCACTGGACTGTGCTCCACTCTCATCCAGGTGCAACAGACCTTTTGCTACTGAACTTCTAAGTTGTCTTTGATTGGAAAATTATTTACATTCTTTTGTGGGTTCTGCTGCCCCAGGAATTGCTTTATGATATCATTTAAAGGTGTCTAGAGGGGTTTTGAAGAGAGTTCGGCAAGTCTGTCTTTTCTCCACCATCTTGGCTCCCCCCCATCCCGTATCCTTCCTAAATGGAGTCATCTAATCAGAGACAGTGCTCAGGGCTGAAGGTCCAGGACTGGAGTGGAGCTTTAGATTGAAGAGCTGGACAGGGCAGAGGAAGTCTTGGGGGTAGCCTTGAGAAGAATGAGATCAGTTCTCATGTTCTTCCTCTTTCTATGTGTTTTTCAGCAGATAGGTTCCAAAGGTCAAAGTTCCCCTGAGAACCTCCAGAAAAGGTAGGGCCAAGGAAGCCAGGAAGAGTATTTAACAAAACTCCAGGGTATTACATTTTCTCTCCTAGTTGCAAAAGAGATTTGATGTTTTCTACAGAGGGAGGGGGTATCTATCTTGAAAATTAAGAATTTGTTTTAAGTTAGTATCTAAATGAAAGCACAGTGCCATGATCATGATAAAAACAAAGTGAAGTTGAAAGAAATAAATGTAGAAACTGACACATCAAATGTTCAAAAGTCTTTGATCTTTGTTGCAACTTGTAGTTGTACCTCATGCCATTAGATGTTAAGAATTTTTTTAATCATCATATTTTTTACACAATAACAACTTTTGACAATCAATTACATCCTTCCACTTTGCTCAATATGCTTACCTGCTAAATTTCATAATTGAATCACTTAAAATGTATATGTAATAACCTCAGACAATTATTTCAAACATATTTTAATGCATTACTTCTTTTTGTTTTGATCATTTTATGATTAAAGATGGCTAGAACAATTTTAAGTAGTTTTTTCCCCCACATTGACCATAGAAAGTTTTTTTTTTTTTTAGAGAGGCAAAACATTCCTTCCTTCAAGGAAATCCCGATAATGGGGAAAACAATAAGCAAACAATGTGTATAAACAAGCTATATAAAGTATAAAAACTAAATAATTAACAGAAGGAATGAAGTAGAATTAAGAAGGATTAGAAAAAGACTTCCTATAGAAGATGGAATTTTAATTGGAAGTTAAAGGAAGTGCTCTCTCTCATATAGATATAGATATACACACATACAATGTGTGTGTGTGTGTGTGTGTGTGTGTGTGTGTGTGTGTGTGTGTGTAAAACCAGGCACATGAGGGACAGCCAGATATGCCCAAAGTCAAAGAATGGAATGATTTATTCACGGAAAATCCAGGAGCCAGCATCAGTAGATCAAAGAATATATGATAGGGAGCAAGGTGTAATAAGATTGGAAAGGTAGGAGGGAACAAGGTTATGAAGGACTTTGCACAGAGGATTTTGTATTTGATCTTGACTGATAGACAGCAACTGAAGCTTATTGAGTTGGGGCTGGGGTGACATGGTCAAAGCTTTTCTTTAGAAAAATCATTTTAATGACTGAATGGAAAATGGATCAAAGAGGGTAGATACTTCAGTCAGGCAGCCCCACCAGCAGAATATTGTAATAGTCTAGGTGTAAGGTGATGAGGGCGGTGTCAGAGAAGAGAAGGGGGCATATTCAAGAGATGTTATAAAAGTGAAATTGCTAGGCCTTGGCAACAGCTTGGATAGGAAGGGTGAAAGATGGTGAGAAATCCAGGATGACTCCTAGGGTGCAGGACTGAGGGACTGAGAAGATGGTGTTGCCCTCTATAGGAATAGGGAAAGTAGAGGTGCAGGGGCAGATGATGGTTGGTGGTTAAGGGAAAGATAATCAGTTCACTTCTGGACGTGTTGATGGGAGGTGGTAGATTTGATAATCAGCCAAGAAAGGGTAATTAAATCCACAGGACCTGATGAGATCACCAAGTGAAGTAGTATAGACGGAAAAGAGAAGATGGCCCAAGATATAAATCTGAGGGACACTTATGGTTACTAGATATGGCCAGGATAAGAATCCAATAAAGGAGACTGAGGAGTGGTCACATCGGTAGGAGGAAGACCAGAAAAGATGAGTGTCCCCAAAATCTAGAGATAAGTGAGTATCAAGGAGGAGAGAGTGATCAACAATTGCAAAGGCTGCTGAGAGCTCAAAGAGAAAGAAGATTGAAAAAAGGCCATTGGATTTGGCAACTAAGAGATCATTGGTAACTTTGGAGAGAGCAAGTTTGGTGTAATGATAAAGCCAGAAGCCAGATTGTTAGGGGGTAAGAAGAAAGTGAGAAGAGAGAAAGTGGAGGTACCTATCGTAGATGCACTTCTCAAGGAGCATAGCCACAAAAGGCAGGGAACAATAGTAGAAATGAAAGGATCAACTGAAGATTTTTTTTCTTCCTCAGGATAGAGGAAACATGGGCATCAGTAGATACCGATACAAATATGCTATTTCAGGTTCTCAAATTTGGAAGCCAAATCATTATTTTTTTGTATTTTTTTTTTTTTGCTAAGAATAGACAACCCAAGAACATGATCTATCAGACAACTGGGCTTGGAGCTCATGTTGAGCTGCCCCCAAATGGCTTCTGAAGGTGAGGAGTGCCTCTTCCTTGGAGTTCTTCAGCAAAGTTAGGAAGGGGCCTGGTTGTGAAGGGCTTTAAATTAAAAATAAAGAAGTTTATATTTGATCTTGGAGGTAATAGGGAGACTCTGGAGTTTATTGTGTAGAGGTGGCGGTGACAAGGTCAGAGCTGTGCTTTAGGAAAATTGCTTTAGGAGCTGAATGAAGGAATGACTGCAGCGGAAGAGGAGAGAAAAAGAGGCAGAATGGCCAATCAGAAGGCTATTGAAATAGTGCAGTGGTGAAGATTTGTCCTAGGCTAGTGGTAGTGTACATAGAGGGGAAAAAAAGATGTACATGAGAGTAGTGATACTACAAATAACACATTTGGACACAAATTGGATATATGCAGTGAGTTTAACGGAGAATTGAGGATGACACCTATGTTTTAAGCCTGGGTGACTGGAAGGATAGTGGTGTGCTTGATTTTAATAGCAAAGTTGAGAGGAAGAGAGGGTTTGAGGGGAAATATCATGAGTTCTATCATATTTTATAAAATATTTCTTACACATGATCTCATTTGAAATTCTCTTACATCCATGATTCCATGAAGAGGATTCTTCCTTTCAGAGCATACAACCAAAGCTACTTTGGCTTTGGTCTAGGCTCTCTTATCATCATTGTCAGGAGCTTCTATGTACTACCAAAGGGAAATGTGAACAGAGGGAAGAGGTGGGAAATGTAGAAACAGAAAGTGTAGACATGAAAACAAAATGGAAACTGTTTAGATAGAGAAATGTCTTCAATCACATAAAAGTTAGGGAGTGAGATTAAATGACCCACAACCCTTTCATGCTCATAGACAGACATAACCTACTTGTTTGTAACTGGACCGTCCCTTCCACATGTTTTCTTCCTACTCAGGAGATGAGTGATGTAAGTTGCAAACTTGTTTTACTGGTAATTTTCCTTGATTCCCCCATGGAGAGTGCCTCTTTTTCTCCCTCCCCCTTATTTAATTAGTTGATAATTCTCATTTAAGATAGCTTCACAAATGATCAATAAGTCACCAAGTATGTGATAAGCACCTTACTAGGTTCTGGGCATGATGGAATTGCTGGGATAAAAAACAAAAGCAAACAAAAGACCCAGCAATAGCACTTGTAGGGCTACAGCCCAAAGAGATCATAAAAGTGGAAAAGGACCCACATGTACAAAAAATATTTATAGCAGTTTTTTCTGTGGTGGTGAAGAATTGGAAATTAAGAGAATGTCATCAATTGGGGAATGGCTGAAAAAGTTGTGGTATATGAATGTAATGGAATACTATTGTGCTGTAAGAAATGATGAGCAGATAGACTTCAGAAAAACCTGGAAAGACTTGTATGGATTGATACTGAGTGAAGTGAGCAGAACCAGGAGAACATTGTACACAGTAACAGTCACGTTGTGGGATGACTAATATTGATAGACTTAGTCCTTCTCAGTAATGCAAGGATCTAAGACACCTCCAAAAGTATCATGATGAAAAATGCTATCCACATCCAAAGAAAGAACTACGGAGTTTGAATGCAGATTGAAGCATACCATTTGCTCTCTTTTTCCTTTCTGTTTTATTTTGTTTCCTCTTTCTTGTGGTTCTTCCTATTCATTCTAATTCTTCCTTATGACATGACTAATGTGAAAATATGTTTAATAGGAATGTATATGTAGAGCCTATATAAGATTGCACACCATCTTGGGGAGGGGAGAGAGGGAGGGGGAGAAAAAATTAAAACTCAAAAGCATATGGAAGTGATTGTTCAAAACTAAAAATAAATTAATAAAAAAGAATGTAAAAAATAAAAACAAAAAACAAAAAATGAGAAAACCTTTTCATTTGAGGAACTGTATTCAATATATACTCATAGATAGGCAAGACAGAATCAACATATACAAAAAATAATTTTCAGGGTTGAAACAATGGGTTAGTCAGGAAGGCCATGATCCAAACCTTTCCTCTGAAACAAATGAAATATTACTCAATCAGTCAATCAAAAACATTTATTACATATCTATTCTGTGTTTGGCCCCCTCTGCTTGGTACTGGGAATGCAAATACACCAATGAAATAGTCCTTGCCTTCAAGGAGCCTATATTCTATCATGGGAGAGAAACTATGTGTGTGTGTGTGTGTGTGTGTGTGTGTGTATAAACACACACACACACACACACACACACACACAAAACAATGTAGTCAGGTAACATCTCAATAAACCACCTAATTCACTAAGACTATAATGAATCATAGATAAACTTGTCAGTCAGCAACAATGAAGGAAGTTTCTACACCGGGAGACCCTTATACGAATGAAAACACTGCACCCCTCAAAAAAAAAATCCTTCCTAGATTATGATAGGATTTCAGATTTTCTGAGGTTTATAAGACATATTGCTAAGGAGATCAACAGTATATACGCATTTGATTCAGTGCTTTCAGTCCCTATGAAGGAGTTAAGTCTCACAATAAATAGCCTTCCAAAGGCAATTTTCAGGAAGACTTTCTTTCCAAAGATCTATTTTTATCTAATTCAATCTGCAATGCTATTGTATTAGTCTATGTAACCCCAACTATGAAGTAGTAAATGTTATAATCCTATGATCATTTTTGTTCAGATCACAGTAATGACAAGGGTAGGACAACTAGGGCATTGCTTCACATGCCAAAATTCATGGGAGAGAATTTTGGAAAGGATCCACTTTTGACCTTTGATCATCTGGAGACCATGGAACTTAGCCCTTGAGACTCATGTTCCTTCACAAGCTATAATGGTGGTGGTGGTGATAGGGATTTGAATGAAAATGTAGCACCCAGGGGAAGGAATGGGGTCTAAAACCTGGGAGGAAGAGGGAGGTGGGTTGGCAACTCCTTCTCTCATAGCAAATATATCCAGGATATATCAATGCACGGAGGGAAAAGAATTAGAGTATGAGCTATGCACTACTCTTGTGGGTCATTTTACTTGGGCAGCAGGAGACCATTCTAGTCCAGTGCATCAGCAAGCATCTGGATTGCTGAGTTCTTCCCAGAAGACCCAAGACCCTAACATGCCCCCCACCTTATCCTTTGTCATCACCCCTCTATTGCTGCAATAATCTCCAAAGAGTCTGATGTGAATGGAGTTGGGTCTTCTCAACACCTCCCTCGCTGATGAAAAACCAAGCAATTTCCAGCTATGTCTCTACTTCTTATTCTTCATGTGATACAGTGATTCATGGGGAAGAGGACTTCTCAACTGAGATAGTTATTCCCTAGGCAGGTACTTCTTTTTTTCCTAATGGCTACCACTATTATGAGGTGCTTGCAACGAAATAATACATGTGGATGGTGAGAATAACTAGTATATTATTTTACCCACCAGTCCATCAATAAATAACCACAATGAATCATCATCTTCATCATCATAGACTATCATTTATATCACACCTTAAGGTTTGCAATGGGTTTACAGGCATTATCTCATTTAATTCTCACAATAATAATCCTAGGAGGTTAGTGGTATTATCATTTACATTTTACAAACTAAACTAGAGATTAAATGAGTTGCTCAGTACACCACAGATGCTAAGTGTCTAAGGGTAAATTTGAACTCAGTTCTTCCTGACTCCAAGTCCAGAGCTCTGAGCCACCTAGCTATCCAATAAATTCCATCTTGAGTAATATTAGTTAACTATATAACCCTTTACTTTCTGTAAAAGTTTTGAAAGGAACTAACATTTGCCAATAAAATAATATGCATTAAAATGGTTTGAAAAAATCATAATGTTTTACAATTTCAAAATAATATTATTAGTAAAAGCTATTATTATTATTAT
Organism: Vombatus ursinus; assembly: GCF_900497805.2. Taxonomy (NCBI): domain Eukaryota; kingdom Metazoa; phylum Chordata; class Mammalia; order Diprotodontia; family Vombatidae; genus Vombatus; species Vombatus ursinus. The sequence continues at coordinate 20,375,775 of NW_020954625.1, read as the reverse complement.
TAATCCCCATTACAATGATTATAATCTAGGAATCATAACCATTCTACTTTAAGATGATTTTAACATATAGTTTGGAAAGTAATACATAACTATTCTGTTGTCATCAACATGGGTATTCCTTCCAGTAATGAATATAATAATTTTTTCCAGGTCCTTCTATCCTCTTTAACTCTGTACTATATCTTCTTCTGCATTCACCACAGGAGGTTCTTCTAACATGTTAATGGTTTTCCTAGAATTCTCTTAACAACCCAAAGATTACAATATAGCACATGGGGGTTCTCCATTAATTATCTTCTAACTTAAACCTAGATTCCCCATGAAGTTCCCTCCTATTTTCTTTTCTCCCCACATGGACCACTATGGGTTTCTGAAGGGTGGCCTTTTTTCCCTTTCTCCTTATTCAAACTTGTTAATTGATTTTATATTTCTTTTGTCCTTTGTACTTGTCCTTCACAGCCTCGACCCAGTTCTGCTTTTCTCAACAGGAAAATTTGAAAGATAATGGTTGTGTTAAACAACTATTTTTATTTCCTAGGTAGAATTATGTTCAACTTTAAAAAATAATGTATTCTTGCTTAAAAGTCATCTTCTTTAATTTCTGATATCTAATGTGCTAATATATTATTTTTTCATCATAGCCTACACAGAAACTGACCTAATTCTGACTGGTTACATGAATTCATAGGATCATCAATATACAATAGATGCAGAAGAGATCTTAAAAGTCATCTATTACAATCTGCACCTTACAGAAAGGATGAAATTGAGGCCCACATGTTATTAATATTTTCCTAGCCTCCCAGAATATTTTATCTTTGACCTGAAGAATTAAGTTCTTGAAAATCACATTCCTGGCTAACATATGTCAAGGGTTACTCTTAATCCTTGACATATATGCTGTTAATCTACACTTTTCCCTCCAATTCTAATACTTCTGGGCAATTTTCTATGATGATTTCTTGAACAAAAGTATTCTTATTTGGTTTTTATCATGTTCTCCTGCCAACATTGTTAGACTTGAATTATCTCTCCATTCCCTGCTTTCTAGATGAGATGCTTTTGATAACAGATATCTTGTTTTTTTTTAAATTTTTTGTCTTTATTTTGCAATAATATTTTATTGTGTCTTTGGATTTTTGAGTTATTCTTCTTTTTCCATGTTTTTTCAAGCAATCCATTGCTTTTCAAGGCTTCCTGTTAATTTCAGAATGATTCTCTTCTGCAATTTTATTCTAGAATCTTCTTATCTCATAATTTTAAATTAGTGCATAGGGATTTCCCCTTGCTTGCTTATTTCCTAAATCTCTCTACTCCCTCTTCCCCGGCCTTTTCTGGCGTGATTTAGTTCTTGAACCTTTCTCTGTAGGACTGTGGAAGATACTAGATGGATCACTGTTGAGAAGAGACTCCACAACGAGAGGCCAGTGAAAGCAGCTGATTATTGACTGTCCCACCAGTAGAGTGCCTCAAACTTCTATTATTATAATAATGATTATATGCAGTCACTGACCCCAGGGTACAAGGCAACCACTGAGGCATGTGTGTGGATGACAAGAGGAACTTTGTGCCAATAGAGTACCCTCTTTGGTTGATGTTATTATTGTTCTGTTTTGTTTTCTTTTGATGCTTATCTTGCAGCTATTTCTCATCTTCTCTTTTCTGACAGTTGTTTATTTATTATTGTTTTTGAAGCCCCAATTTGGATGGAGATTTTAATTCTACCACCTGAAGAAAAATACTTGCAGTGACTGTCCACTTATAACACACGGCCTTCCAAGCAGTCCTAATTTTTCCATGCTGGATTGATATGTCTCTATCATTAACGAACATCATTTAAGTTTCTCTTTAACTAAACTATTTCTATTTTGAACATCTACAACCCTTTGGCATTCTAACAACCAAGCAATCTAGGCTAACTTTCTACTTAATAATAAAAGAAATGAACTCTGTCCTGGCAGGATGACTTCCGAGCATCTCCAAATGAATGCCAGAGCCAGATAGTGTAAGTGCTACATTCCAACTTATGAGGTCAAAGTGCATAAGTCTTTAAATCATTAAGATCTATAATATTCCTTAGAAGTCAATGACATTTTTTATGCACAGGGAGACTGAGGAACAGAGGAGATACCTGACATGCATACCTTAGTGACTTGGAAAACTCTACAGAGTCCTTGAGGCCAAATTTTATAAAACTCCCTCAACTATTACCCCACCTTGTATTTACACTCTGTCTTTCTCTGGGATCCGATTGAAACACTGATATTATGATTAGTGCTGAGTCCTGACAGATGCACCATGAAAGATTTTCTCAATCCCAAACATAAAATACTCCTTCCATATTTTACTTCTAAAGTAGAAACCTTTCAGGTGACATCTCTGTGGGCTTTAAACTATAGAATGACATGTAAAATCCAAATTCAAATTCATCTTGGCTTGCCCAGGGAAGGGGGAGAGAGTTATTATTCTGAACTTTGTAGGCTTATGTGATATCCATACTTCATATCTGATGGTAGAAAATAATTTAGTGATTTTCAATTGAAACATCACATTCAAGATCAGCAAAGGATAAGTTACCAGAATTAACCTGTATTCAAGTTAAAAGGGAGAAATGTGTTCTAAGGGGCAACAGATATTGGACATGAGTAACAGAAGGTTGGTTTTTCACATATTCATATCAAATTTTGTCACAATTCTGATGAGCAGGGTTTTCACACCATAATTTTACAAGGGAACAACCATCTAGAGTGTCAAAGTAAACTTTTCCCTCCTAAATTTTCTTCTGACTCTCTGGCATGCATGTTTCAGCTGTCTTTTCAAACTGAATCTAGCCTTGTGTCCTGTAGTTGTCTCATCCTGGGACATCTTTCTGCCCTCTGGCCCCTTCTCAGGTAGGTGAGTTTCTCTTGAGGCCTCCACTTAGACATAGGCCCAAGCCATCCTTAACTCATTCTCCTCCCAAGTCTGATTTTAATTTTCATGAATCTGATACTATGTTACTACATGGTTATTCACCTCCTCATCCTATTTTTCCTCTTCCTTTTATATACTGCCTTCAATTAGAATGTTAATTCCCTGGAGGCTGTGACTCTCTTTCTTTTTGTCAGTCAGTCAATAAACATTTACAAAATGTTTATTGTTTACATTTAAATTGTTTATTTTAAAATGTTTATAAAATAAAAATTTATAAAATAAAATAAAGCATCTACTATATGCCAGACACTGTGATAAACACTAGGGATACAAATACAATTAAAAACAAAGACAGCCCCTGCCCTGGAGAAGCTTACAATCTAATAAGAAGACAACTCATGAAAAGAAGTGGAAAAGCAAGGGAGGGTTAGAGGCAATGGAAAGGGGTACAGGGGATGTTAGAGAGTTCCAGAGAAGTCCCAAAGCAGTACAGCTGGTGACAAATGGGCAGAAATAACTGTGTTGCACACCACTATCTCTGGAACCCATGGCCTTGCCCTCCAGTTGCTTATATTTGTATTCCCAGAATGTAGCCAAGTGGGCAGCACATTATAAGCACTGTTTAGAAAAAAAATAAAAATAAAAATAAAACGAAACAAAAAACCTGTTTCCCTGCTTGTCTTAGATCAATACCTTCATAAGACTAAGCAAATAGATTCTTTCATAAAAGATTCAATACAATAAGTACTGTTTAAACATACACTAGGTCTTCCAAAATCTAGGATTTTGTGCTAGGCCATTGGAGACATGTCCTATCTCCCTTCTTAGTCTTCTTTTAAGTTGCACCTCTTCATTCTATTGTTTAGTCAATTGTCTAGGTCTTTCTGCTGCTCCTTATACACAACACTGCATGCCTGGTCTCTGGGCCTTTGCCCTGGCAGGCTCCTGTGCCTAAAATTCACTCTCTCCTCACTTCCACTTCTCCTAATCTAATTCTTTATCACCTTCAAGTCTTAACTCATCATCATCCCTCCCATGAAGCCTTTTCTGATGCTCCCAAATGCTAGTGCTTTCCCCACCAAAATCATCACTTTGAATTTATTTTATATAAACCAACATATATGCAGGTAAATTTTGCCATGTTAACCTCATATGACTATCATTCATTAATGTGTTTGAACTTTTTCTTAGCCTATTTATATTTTCAACTTCTATGACTCCTTGACAATAAAATAAACAAGAAATGCAAATAGTTTCTAAAAATGAGAAGAGAGTCTGTGCTCTTGGAGCTCTGTTATGTAGGAGAAGACTGTCTTGCTCTTCAGTAATAATGTGGACACATGCCTCTGAACTCCCATCCATTACACAGTCTTCTATCCAAGTGAACATATAAACTTGGTGGAGTTAATTTAACTTCTACTTCTTTTGTGGCTTAATAATTGCTCTTATTACTGATTTTTTTCAGCAAATTAAAAAGTGATACAGGCAGTTCCCAGGAATCCAGTTACTGGGACTTTCTGATCTAATTTAGATTTTTAGGAGAAAAAAAATCACACTGTGCCTCAATTTAATTATGAGGCTAAACATAGATCTGGAAGAAGATACTCTATGTATGTGGATTATAATATAAATTACCTTCTCTCTGCAGGTGGTGCATTGTCAGCTGCTTGCACCGTGAGGGCATAGGTCCGCCCCACTGCCAATTCTACTCCTGGTGCGATGGTAACCAGACCCGTGGTCTTATTGATGACGAAGTCGCCCTGATCCCCAACGAGGATCTGGTATGAGATCTCCCCATTTGACCCTTCGTCAGCATCTACTGCAGTGAGCTGGAATTGAAAATCACACATAAATCCTTCAGGAATCAACCTGTCACCAAATTGTCATCCCCATCCCCCCCTCCCCCCACCTAAGGAACTTTCAGAGAAAACCAACAATCAAAAACGAGGGGAAAGTTTTGTCCTCTGGTAGTACTGAATCAGTTAGAAAAATGTTCATTTTCTTTCAGGGGCGGATAAAGAAAGAATGATCTTCTTACTTCTTCAGGTTTACTTTTCTTGGGAATCAAAAGGGACAAAAGAAGGAACCTCATAGTGTGATTCCAAGGAAAGCGTAAGAGATTTGGAGTTGGCTGATCTGAGACCAGATTTTCTTTTTACTACTATGTGTCTACTAGTGTTTATGTGACCCTCAGCAAATCACTTAATCTCTCTGGCCTTCAACGCCTTCATATAAAATGAGAAAAAATTTGTTCTAAGTGAACTAAAACTCAGTATGTAATACTTGATCTAGGAGCATGTAGCAATAGAATTTATAGAAACTTATTTTCTCATTTACTCTCTCTTCCCTTTCCAGCTATCCTCCCCCAATACACACACAAAGACCATCTCTATAAGGAATCTTAAATTCTTTCCTTTTCATTCCTCAATTCCCCATGGTTTTTCTAGCTCTCCTGTAAGCCTTTTTTAAAGTCCTCTTAATATCTCCTTCCCTGGAATCTTCATTATTAGAAAAAAAGTATGATAGAATTCATTTGCACTAAAAATGAGTTATCTATCCTTATGAATTACTTTGCCCAGAAATGTTTGAATTTTACTGGAACTCTGTAAGACTCGGGAATGAATCTTTAACTGGATTGATTTAGTTAAACCAGCCAACAAAAGTGATATTTGGAGGACTTAGGAGCTCTTCCTTCCAATTCTTCCTGACATATCATTTTCATTTGTGCTTAATATGATTGCCTAAAGCTCTCCCTGCATTGGTAATATGGTGATCTCTATCAAATGACTAAGCTTCCCATGTGGGCAACTGTTTGCGGTTATCAGAGAGGGGTCTGATTTGAGTTTACTAATGAAGGATGCTCATCGGTCAGTTGCAGAAAGTGGATTCAGCTAAGGGAAGAAAGACTGAGGGATGTTATAAGATCATAACGCCAATCAACATTTATATGATTTTTAAAATTTGCAATATGCTTTGCATACATTATCTCCACTGAATCTCATAACAAATTGTGGCTCAGGGACTAGAGATATTCCTATGTCCTTTTTGAAGATAAGGAAATGGAGGACAGCTAGGTGACACAGTGGATAGAGCACGGGCCCTGAATTCAGGAGGACCTGAGTTCAAATTCAGCCTCATTTACATAACACTCACTAGCTATGTGACCTTGGGCAAGTCACTTAACTCCATTGCCTAGCCAAAAAAAGAAAAAAAAAAAAGATAAGGAAACAGACCCAGAGAGGGACTTGCCCAAAAGTAAAGGGTGAATAATTGTCAGACCCAAGAATCAAGCCTTAGTCTTTCTTTACTTCCAGCACTCTATCTTCTATGCCAATTTTCTTGGTTTCTGGCGGGTATGCAATTGTGAAATTTGAGCTTTTTGTTTCTTACTGGAAGGCAACAAAGGTTATATGAAATTTGATGCAAGGTCACTCAGAACAAAGTAGAGAGTAATTGTAGTTCACAAGAGAAGGGTGTGCATAACCCTGATTAATAAGTGTGTGTTAAATTAGTTTAAACTAGGAAAGAGTGTGCATGTGTGTGTATGCCTGCAAACACGAAAACACGCACACACACACACACACACACATACAATGTTCCTTCTAGAACTAATTTTCCATTACTCACTCCAGTGGTAAGTTTATTGAAAATGTTTCCCTCCTTTTAGTTGAAATTATTCCCATTTAAAAATAATAATACGCTCAAAGTTTTGTACTAGGGAATTCCATTGTAAGTTACCTTTTAAGTTTCAAACTTCAAATAGTTTACATGTATCCATTTTTGTGTCCATATTATGAACATAAATGACTATATCACCTTGTTTCCTATTTAAATTTTGATTATGATTCACATATGAAAATAAGATAGTATTAATAGAAATAATTTACTAAAGACGGAGAAGGGAATTTTAGAATAAAAGTGAGCAATTAGGAGCTGATGTGTGTCTAGGGGTAGATAGATGTGGTTGTTGAGTGGAAAAGCATCATATAAAAGGATTGTGGAAGTAGGATAAGATTGACAGACCTGGTCCCAAAGGAAAAGGCAGAAGCTGTTTACAAAGACAGTTAAAATGAATGATGGATTTTTGAATGAGGCAATCATTCATGCCAGGGAAACTTATTCTCCTTTATGGGTGGATGAAATTGGGAAAAGAGTGGATGCAGGTAATACAGGCTATATAATCTATTTTAACTTTAGTAAAACACTTAGCATAATGTCTCAGGAATCTTAATTAAAATTTAGTTCTAAATGGATTAGATTTTAACATTCTTCCTGGGATTTAAATTGGTTAATGAAATTTTGTAGTTAATGACAACATATCAAGATAAGAAGAGGTGTCAAGAAGGATGAGGCAGAAATAGGTGTTAGGACTACTCTGGCTTAATTTTTTAAATAATTATTTTGTGGGCAGGAGAAGCAAAAGGATAATTGAATTCAAGGCAGGCTTGTGTTTGACAAGCATCATTAAAAAACAAAAAAAAAGACACAGAGAGGAGTAGCAGTTAGAATCAGGAGTTCTTGGTCCAAAATCCTGTCTCAGATAAACTAGCTGAGCATCTATGGAGAATTCCCAGAAGTCCATGGTACCCTGGGCATTTCTGCAAGTCTTTAAGTAATAGAGTAGTGATTGATGTATGTATGATGAGAATTCCCCAGCAGCCAATCCCCTACATCAATGAAGTAAAAAGTCTAGGTCAATTTTTTTTTTTAAAGACAAAAGACACTACTAAGAATGAAAATATTCTGTGAATGAATGAATGAAAAAAAGAGAAAAAATAGAAGCCTAAAACAGCATAAACACATGCAAATTCATACATCTACACATAAAATACTGCAAAACACTGTAGTGAAGAGAGCGTGAGACTTAGAGTGGAAAGAGGATAAGCTCGAAATGTGTTTGGGCTGCTTGGTACGTATGGGACCTTAGCCAAGTCTTTTGAATTTTCTTTGTCTCAGTTTTCTGACTGTAAAATGAAAGTTTTAGATTAGGAAAGATATTCTTAACCTGGTATCTGTGAATTTGGCTTTTTAAAAAAAATGATAATTATCATTTGATTTCCTTTGCAATCTTCTATATTTTATTGTATACATTTAAAAATATTATTCTGAGAAGGGGTCCAGAGCCTTGACCAGATTACTAAAAGCCTCCATTGTCTCACACACACACACACACACACACACACACACACACACACACACACACACAAATGAGACCCCATAGACATTAATGTTCCTGAGATCCATTTATCTGTATGACCTTGATATTTAAAGTCCTTCCCAGACAGTCTCCAGCTAAGCCTCCCAGATTTATCTTTTTGTGCATTAACTGACTTCCATGCTGTTTCTGTAACTGGACATTCCATTTCCTATTTCCTTCTAGTCTTTGTATTCCCAGAGCTTAGAACAATGACTTGTTTGTTTTTGTGAGAGGAGTATAGGGATCTCCCAATAAGAACTCCCTCCCTCTCCCAGTATGAATTGGTACATCTGGGAATTGTCATGTTAGAGAGTGTTCTGGAACAGTTTAAGTGACTTGTCCAGGGTCACAGAGCTATCAGAGGAAGGATGTGAGCCCAGGCCTTCCTGACTTGAAGATTTAGGATGCCTCTTGCCTGATATCTAGCAAGCATTTAATAAATGTTTATTGGATTGGAGTAATCTTATTTAATTCTTAAATCATGAAATGACTATTACTCAATTATATGACTTGGTGATGAGTAAGATGGAATGATAGGAGCTTTTAATATGGAAAGACCTTTGTGCGGGAGTTGTGTGTGTGTGTGTGCATGTGTGTGTGTGTGTGTGTGCCTGTGTGTGTGTGTGTGTGTGTGTTTATGAGTCATAAGGAACATCAGAATCACTGCTTGCGTGAAGCTGGATGGCTTCCTACTGAATAAAGACCGTGGGGAAGCCCTTCCTCACTTGACTCAGGCTGAATTCAGAATTTCTTTTGAGGCATGAAACCTGCTTTCTCTGTTTGTCTACTTCCTTTTCCGTGTCCCTACTCCTCCTCCTGGTAAAGAGAGCGTTGGAAAAGAAGGAGGAAAGACAGCCAGGAGGAGAGAAGGCACCACTATCCTGCAAGAAGAAATCTACAGTAGCAGCAAGTTGGACCTGCTTTCTAAACAATCTATTTCTAGACTGTCTTTTTGCTCAGACAGTTCCCCTTGCAGGCATTCCCTCTCACCTCACTTCTCATGAGTAGAACACCTGGTTTCTTCCAAGTGCCACCTACCTGATGCTCCAATCAGCAGCTAGTGGTCTCCCACTCCAAAATTATTTTTATTTTTTGTACATATTTTATGTTTTTGTTTGTATCTAGTTTCCTCCCACTATAAGCTTAAGGGCAGAGACTCATTTTTGACTTTCAATCTACACTTAGCACAGTGTCTGGCACATAGTAGGTGATTAATCAATGCCTGCAGAGTTCAAAGAGTGAATCGTAAAGAGAAAGGAGAGGTAGGGAGAAACAGGACACTGGAGAACTGGGTTGTTAGTAGGGTTAATCCATTCATTTGGAAGTCCCCAGGCTTCTTGGCTGGCTTTTAGCCCTTCATAATTCTGGCTGATTTCGGAGTCATCAGGTAGTTGGGGAATTGTGTCGTTATTACTTTAACAGTCACTTCTGTCAGGTGGTTTCCAGGTTAAGATACAAACATATCAAAAAACTATTGATTTATTCAAAAACAAGGTCAGTCAGCAAGGGAAACCAACGTAAGAGCCAGCTAAAATGGACAGAGCTAACTGGATAAACAGACAGAACTCTCTCACTGACCAGAGAAGAATAACGATTTAGCTCAAATGTTTAGCAGTAGCTAATTGTCATGATAGCAGAGGACGCTTCTTTCTTAATTGGGGAATCAGGAGGGGAAAAGGAAAGAAAGATGATCCATGCTCCTGCCTCTTTGCCTTTCAGTTTTATTTCTATTCACATGGAATGAGCACGTGGACTGAGGCTCAGGGCAGAGACTCGCTGTACTTCCTGTGTGAAACATCTGGATGACACAAGAGTCAGTCAAAAAGTCAGTCCAAAAACAATTATCAAACTCCTACTACATGCCTGTCATTGGGGTGAGTGCTGGGGATACAAAGAAAGTCAAAAATAAAAAAGAAATAAACGAAATCCTTGCTCTCAAAGAGCTCAAAGTCTAATAGAGTAAGACTGTGCCTCCTCTGAGGTGATATATGGGCTAGTCTAGGTGGAAGCAAGGGGGAGTTCTGAAATCTTCAAGATCCCGTGAAAAATCCACAGAGACCTAAGGTGGTGAAATGAACAGCTATACTCAACAGATATTTGCCCTACTTCTGTATTCAATGAGGAAAAGAATATCGATCATTTGGATGGAATGCATTTCATGACACAGAATTTCAGAGCTGGAACCGACCTTGGAGGCAACTGAGTACAACCCAAATGTAAACAAGACCTCCATTTGTAACACAGCTGACGAGAGCTCATGTAACCTTGGTTTGAAGACATTGAATGAGGGAAACGGAGGCCCGGTAGAGAGAGTGTTGTACTTGGAGTCAGAGAGACTTGAGTGCAAATGCCATCTCAGAAACTTACTAGTTGTGTGACTCTGGGCAAGTCACTTAAATTTTGCCTTCCTCAGATTCCTCATCTGCAAAATGGGCCTAACAATAGAACCTACCTCAAAGGATTGTTGTGAGGATCACATGAGAAAACATGTATATTGCTTTCCAAAACCTAAAGCAATATATAAGCACTATTTTATTATTAGTAGTAGAAGAAGGAGGAGGAGGAGGAGGAGGAGGAGGAGTACTTTCTCAAGGTTATCAACTTCCCTAATAGATTGCTTGGGCAGCTAGGTGGCACAGTGAATACAGCGTCACCTAGCTGCCCTGAGGAATGATTTAACTTTACAAAATAATTCATACAAGTATCTGCTTGAAATCATTTTCGGCTTCCATGCTTAAACCTGGCCCCTGTCCGCTGTTCCTTCTAAATTCCCAACCACGATGGATGCCGACGTTGTCTTCATGAAGTCCTGAGACTCATTGCTCAGGCTCGGTTCTTCCCATGCTGCCTAACTCCTCCACCATGAACATTTCCCCAGTCCTGTTTTTATTTCTCATACCATTTCCCATTGGTCCCCACCATTCAAATTCTGAACCTTGCTGACTCTTGATTAGACTATCATAATAGCTTCATAACTGGTCTCTTTCTCCCTAGTCTCTCCCTTCTTCAGTAAATGAACTCTTTATAGTATAATTCATAGAATGCTGTATTTGAAGTCAGACAGGCCTGGCTTCAAATCCTGTCTCTGACTCTTACTACATTAGTGACCCTAAGCTTTCTGCCTTGGTCTTTCTGAGCTGCACTTTCCTAATCTGTAAATTTGGGACAATGATACCTTCAGTGACTTCCTCACAGGGTTATCTAGATGGAGATAAGGGATATAAGCACTGGCCACTCTTTAAAGCCTTCATGGAAGCCTGCCCATAGCTCTAAGTATATCTTCCTTCCCATTTCACTCTATTTAACCTTTCCCACATAATTAACTCAAAACAACTGGTATTATGGCTGTTTGAGTAACCTTATCTCCTTACTAAACTGACCTGGCCCCTGAAAGATTTGTCAGTGTCATTATTTATCTTCATATTCTCATCACTTAGCATATATTTCAGTATCTAGTAGGTGCCTGATAAGTATTTGTCCAACAAAATAACTAGAGGCCATCCTGTACCCACATATGCTCACAATCACTTTACTAAGTAGAGATCATTTCCCATAAGACTAATAGATCATGGTGTACATTCATATAGATAGATGAAGATCAATGAAACACTTTGAAATATTGTCATCCATATCCTAGACACATTCAACAGTATCAAAACCCTCTGTGTCTCTGTGTGTCTTCCTTCCATGGGGCTCAACATCTCTTAGAGATGGTCTAGAAAACTTTAAGTTTCACAAACTCTCTTGGCTTAGTCCCTAACATCATCTAGCCTACTCCTGTCATTTTACAGGTAAAAATTAAAACAAACTAACAAACAAACAAACAAAAACTGAGGTCCAGAAGGTTAAGGAAGTGACTAGTCTAAGAGGATGAATGTGTGATAGATGTACAATAGATTAAGAACTTATCTGAAAAAAAAAAAATTTATATGAAAAGGGAAGGGCTACGAGGCGTCACAGTGGATAGAGCACCAGATCTGGAGTCAGGAAGACCTGTGTTCAAATGCAGACTCAGACAATTACTAGCTGTGTGACTCTGGGCAAGTCACTTAAGCTTGCTTTCCCCAGTTTCCTCATCTATAAAATGAGCTGGACAGGAAACTGGCAAACCACTTCCATACCTTTGCCAAGAAGAGTCAGACATGACAAAAATGACTGAACAACAACAATATGAGATGGGAGAAATTCTCTTAGGCATTCCATGACATCTCTCATTAATTATTGGTGTGGAGGTAATGGGGGCAGAGAGGAGATCAGGAAAAAGTCCCTGTAGGAAGTGACATCTGAACCAAGCCTTCAAAGAAGCCAGGATATTCTATGACAGAGGTATTAAGCATATGATGACATTGAGGCCAGCAACACTTCTGAGTGTGACCAGAATCACATTAAAGTAAAATTGGAAATACTTAGCAAGTGACCATGTTTATATTTCAGTTTGGCAACACTTGTCTAAGAGGCAGATTTTGGGATGGAGGGTTTGCTAGGCATGGGGGCCAGCTTGTACAGAGGCATGGAAATAGGAGACGTGTCCTATGTAAATAAAAACAAGAAGGCCTGTTTGGTTGGAGAGTAAAATGTGGGAAGGGGAATAAATAGTATGAAGACCTCCAGGTTTGAATTTAGTCTTTGTTTATGTCTTGTTTCTATTTCTTAGTATATAATATTTTCTTCATTTGCTATTATAATTATTAAGATCATAATCTAAAAGATATCTATATATTAGTTTACACAAATATGTGGATACAGATATCTGTGTGTGTATGTATATGTGTGTGTGTACAATTATATGTACATACACACATATAGGTATATATAGATATATGCATACATACAAAAATGTGTGTGTGTGTGTATTTGAAGGGACACAGAGAGAAACAGAGAGAAAAGAGAAAGCAAGCAAGCAAGCAATCAGGACAGGAGGACAGAGCAGGAGAGGAGAGGAGAGGAAGGACATGCATTTATGTTCTTGGGAGGCAGGCTAAGCTCTAGAAGACTTTGTAAAGCAGATTGCAGAATCATTTCTACGTTAACTAATCAGTGATGTTCCCATTTTCCTTAGACAATGGCTACCTTTGAAATTCTTTTATCTTCAGAAAGGGTAATGGACCATTAATGAAAATTCAGAGAACTGCCATGTTTTCCATTAGTACAAAGGTCTGGCTAATTCTGACTTTGGGTGCAATTTGTCGACATTTTAAATGAATGTCATTGTGCAATAGAATTGAGATTATCAACGTGTATAATTTTCCTTCTTCTCCATGAAAGATGTTGCTATGATTCCTTTAGTAAAAACCTACTATGGTGCCACATCTGAAAATGATGACTTGAGATATTTAACACTCCCTAGGCCCCTGAGGTTTGTTTTTTTTTAATCAGCTTTTTAAGATAATACATGAACTCATCACTATAGATCTTTGTTCCTTACAGACAGAGCTCTCAGACTAACAGTGCTTGGTGACCTATTAAAAGAAGGAAAAGCTCCCTCCCCCCAGTAAGACTTACTAAAAGAGTAATTCTAGGATGATGAGGTACTTAAAGATACTCCGGTCACTATTGGCTAGTTCATCGGGACTCCTTCATTGTATCATACAAAGGGCAAGTGTCAGATTGTCCTTTTTTACATGAGTCTATGATAAAAATCTCATCATAGATCCCAAGTCTAGAACAGGTGGTTCTATTAATATAGCTTGCCTCTCAGCAGGACTACCAGAATACTTGGATCAAAGAGGTATGACAATAGGACCTTATTCTTTGGGAATTATGGATAGTAAGCCAGCCCTATGCTGACGCACTGACTGAAGGCAAAGAACCTAAGCAGAGAAAGTGAAACTCACACCACTGAAAAAGACAGTGTATGTAAGCTTGGTGCCCCTCCCCCATCTTTAATTGTTCTGATTCTGCCAGATCTACAGTTGATCATCGTAATACTGAGAATGATAACAATTTCATAAATAATATCAACCAGCTAGATAATTAATCAACAGAGATGTATTCTGTGCAAAGCACAGTGGAAATCATTGGCAATATAAGACAAAGGTGCCATATTGCCTGCCCTCGAACACCTTACATTCCATCAGGGGAGACAGCAGATATATTTATAGGTATATACAAAATAGATCCAAGGTGATTTGGGGGTGGGTAATGGGAATAGCAGCTGGTGCAGTCAGGTAGGTTTTCTGGCAGAAGGTCAAGTTTGAGCTGAGTCTCCAAGTGATATAGAAATTCTAAGAAGTGAAAGTGAGGAAACGGCACATTTCAGGTACGGAGAAGCATCAGCGCAAAGGAATGGAGACAAAAATGGAGCCTGTATGAGGAAGATTAAGGACAGTTTGACTAAATCATAGGGAATACGAAGAGCACTAATTTTTCACATGATTGAAAAGGTAGCTTGGGGCCAAATTCTAAAGTACTTTAAATGTGAAAATGAGCAGTTTTTAATTTGTTTCTAGAGGCAACAGGGAATCATCAGAGTTTACTGAGAAAGCAAGTGATATAGATAGACCTGTATTTTCGGAACATCACTCTTTCCAAAAGGATGGAAGGGGAGATTGGAGCTGTGCAAAGAATGACTTGGAATGAGGAGATATTTAGGGCAGGGAAGTTAATTAGAAAACTATCAAAATAATGCAAGGGAAAGGTGACAAAGATCTGAAATAGGTAGAGAGGAGAGAAAGGGAAAAAAATATATATATAGATCAGAGAGATGCTGAGGAAGTATCTGGTTACCAGGTAGATATCAGGGGGGTGAGCGAGAGTGATGACTTAAAGGATGTTTGAGCACACAACTGGACCAGGGAAGTTCAGAAGAGCAGGGTTTGGGGGAGGGGAGACAATGGTTTCTCTTTAGGATATCATGAGTTTGAAAAGCATGTAGAACAACAAATTCAAAACATCCAAAATGTAGTTAGTGATGTGAGATCAGAGCTCAGGAGACAGAATAGGACTGAACATCATAGACTTGCACATGATAAGCATAAATTATTATCCTTACACTATATAGACATATGCATATATTACATTGTATGTAATATATTATAATATTATTATAGTACTATGTATTATTATAAAGTATTACAATATTGTAACAATATAATTTAATGCTATATTATAATATTAATACTATAATATTATTATAATTAGCATTAACTAATTAAACCCATGAGCATTTATTAGGTGACCTTTTGCAAGATTGTAGAAAGAGATGAGAATGGGAACTAAGCTATATCTTTGGAGAATATGTAAAATTAGGTGACATTTTATGGATGATGAATCAGCAAATAAGACTTAAGAAGAATGATCAGATAGGTAGAAGGAGAACTGAGACACGTGTGTTACAAAACCATATATACATATATATATGTGTGTGTATATATATAGTGTGTATATATATATATATATAATATACATACACACATATATATGTGTATGTGTGTGTACTATACATGTATATATACACACACTATATATTACATACATTATATGTGTATTATGTAAGTATGTACATATATGTATGTATGTATATGTGTGTGTCTATATACATTATATAATTTCATCCTCACAATGACTCATTATATAGATGCTATTATCATCCTCATTTTTATTCATGAGGAAACAGATTCAGAAAGCTCAAAACACCTGGAATCAAAAGTAAATATCAAAGGCAGGATTCATATCCTGCTCCTCCCTGATAAACTATTTCAAATTACATTTGTGCTGTTCTCTCAAGAATATTGGGATGATTGATTATGTCTTTAAGTCATGGAAGATTTAATCAGCTTCTCTTGAGAGAAGAGATTTTTTTGTCATATCTTTAGTCCTTAACATTCCTATTACAGTGCCTGGCATATAGTAAACAAATAATAAATGTTCATTAATTGATTGATTGATAGATAGATGAGTGCTACTGTTTAAGAAACCACTATCAGGATTCTTCTAAAGTTTTGCTTCTATAAACACAGTTTCATTCTACTCTGGAATTTAGGAAACCTCTTGATGTAATTATTTGTATCTATAGAAAGAACTTCATTGAAGAAATTCTCTCCTACTCCTCCAGTAAAAGATGTACGTCAATATATGAAAAAGTATTTATAGCAGCTTTTTTTCTGTGGTGGCAAAGAACCGGAAATTGAGAAGATGCTCATCAATTAGGGAATGGCTGAACAAGTTGTGGTATATGATTATGATGGAATACCATTGTGCAATGAGAACTGATGAGGAGGAGGTGTTTAGAAAACCCTGAGAATTCTTATATGCACTGATGCAAAGTAAGGTGAGCAGAACCAGGAAAACATTATACACAGTAACAACAATATTGTAATGATGATCAATTGTGAAAAACTTAGCTACACTGATCAATACAATGATCCAAGACAATTCCAAATGACCATGATGAAAAATTCTACCCACCTCCAGAGAGAAATTGATGAATTCTGAATGCGAATTGAAGCATTTTTTCTTTATTTATTTTCCTTGCTTTTTTTGTGATATGGCTAATATGGTCATATGTTTCACAAGATTTCACATGTACAATGGGTATCATATTATTGGACTTCTTAATGGGTGGGGGAGAATCAGGAGGGAGGGAGAGAATTTGGAATTTAAAATTAAAAAAATACTTTTTTAAAATAAAACAAATTTAAAAAAATAATCTAATAATTATATTGATATGTGGGGAATTGAGACAGTACCCATGAGGTAAACATTTATAGAGCAAGATGGCTGATTAGACCATCTTTTCCATCTGCATTGGTTCCATGTGTTAGTTTGTGGTTACAAAGACACAGAAGAGAATATAAATCCTGGCTCACTAGAATGCCCCATGATGGGAAATGGGAAAAGAACAAATAAAGCAGCATCTCCGCCTTTTGGGGGGGGGGGTTGGCTTTTTATAGGCATATATCCTTGTCCGTATCAGCAAATGAAACTGGGACTAAGGATAGGAACATTTGTACTTTGCATTCTTTCTCTGCTACAAGAAGGACAATGTTTCTGCTCAGGGTAGACTTAGAAGGTGGTATCATCACCCCATTCACCTCCATGAAGTGCTTGTTCATTTCCCAGTGACTATGAACTAAATTCATTTCTTCCAAAATATAAAACCTATACCAAAGCTATTTATATTTTTATTATTGTGAAAATACTCTGAATACAAAGCTCTAATCAATGGAGAAATTTCAGGAATGACTTCCAGACTGAAATGGCAGGCTAGTAGTTGACAAGATGATACCCTGGAAAACTCTCCTTTTCCTCCTTGGGTCTTAGGGTTATTGATCTGTAAATGAAAGGAATCTCAGGGGTCGCTTAGTCTACTTCTCTTTATAGGTGAGAATACTGTGCAAGGAGTCATCATCACTTCTGCTTATTCTTTCTTTCCTCCTTCTCCTCTTTCTTCTTCCTCTTCCACTTCTCCTCATCTTCATTCCTCTTCTAGTCTTCTTATTTCTCCTCCTCCTTCTATAGAAGAGCCTAGATTTCTGGGCATTCAGGATATAATGCAGCATTAATTGTTATAAAGCTGCAAATATAACTGAGCTTACTCTTTGTTTCTTTGTGATGTTTTTAAAAGAATTATCCAAACCGGATTTAAAAAAAAAATCTTAAAATTTTGCATCTCAAATTAAAACAACTCCAAAGTAGCATGTCACACCAAGCAGATTTGCAAATATTACAGAAAATAAAAATGATCAGTGTTGGAGAAGATGTGGAAAAATTGGGATAATATTGCACTACAGAGTTGTGAACTGATTCAACTCTTCTGAAGAGCAAGTTGGCTCTATACCCAAAGGACAATCAAATTGTGCATACCTTTGATTTAGCAATACCACTACTAGGTCTGTATCCCAAAGAGATCATAAAAAAGGGAATAGGACCTACATGTACAAAAAAAAATATAGCAGCTCTTTTTGTGGTGGCAAAAAAAAATGGAAATTGAGGGGATGTCCAACAATTGGGGAATGGCTGAACAAGGTGTATTTGAATACAATGTGTATTTAAATGTAATGGAATACTATTGTGCTATAAGAAAAGATGCGTAGGGGGATTTCAGAAAAACCTGGAAAGATTTACATGAACTGATGCAAAGTGAAATGAGCAGAACCAGGAGAACATTGTACACAGCAACACTGTGCAATGATCAACTATGAATGACTTAACTCTTCTCATCAATACAATGATCCAAGACAATTCCAAAAGACTCATAATGGAAAATGTTATCCACACACAGAGAATGAACTGTTGGAGTCTGAAGGCAGATTGAAGCATATTATTTTTGTTTCATTTTTTCTTTTTCCCTTTTGGTCTGTTTTTTCTTTTACAACTTGACTAATATGGAAATATATTTTATAGGATTGAAAATATATAATCTAAATAAAATAGCTTACCATTTTAGGAAAGGTGGGAGGAGGGAGAAAAATTTGGAACTCAAAGAAAAGAATGTTAATTGGACAAAAATACAAACTTTGCATTTCAAAGGTAGCTAAGTAATATAATGCATTGAGTGCTAGACTTCTAGGCAGGAGGACCTAAATTCAATCCTGCCTCAGACATTTATTAACTGTGTGACCCTGGGCAAGTCACTGAAACCTTCATTTGTCTCAGTTTCTTCACCTGCAAAGTAGGGGACAAAAATTGCACATATCCCACAGAATAATTGAAAGGATCAAATAAAATTATAAAGGTACTTTCTAAAAATCTTTTAAGTGCTATATAACAGTTAACTATTATTATTCATTATTTTAATGAATAAAACTGTATCATGAATTATTATCCACTCTACATTAATAGTATTGTTAATAATATTGTATTATTTATTAATTAATGTTATAAATATTATTTACTGATAACATATTATTCTCTTAAAGTTATATCCATGATCTATGTTAGCAACATCTAAAAAGTCATGAACATTTCATAAACCCGAAAACATAATACTAATAGTAAATGTTTTTTCTTCTCTTTTTTTCTTTGAAATAATAAGACCAGAGACATTAAAGTTGAACTTATACATGAGGTTATTTTTTAATTTACTTTTCTAGGGAACACATATATTAAATATACATTTATACAAGCAAATGTTAATTTGTGTTGTAAACAGAAATACACGGGGAAATATTCCATTCCAAAAACTCCTGAAGCCTTTGAGTTCCTGAGCAAATATAGTCCGAGCTATAGGACTTCACCACAGAATCAGCATTGTTCTGACAGTTACCTTTTCTAGTCGCTTGATGTTTTGTTTACTTATGAATTCACTTTTATTCCCAAACTGAAATCATACATAAAAATGGGAGCTAGGTCTAATTAGGCAGTAATACGGTAAAATAAAACGTTGTTCATGAAGGAGGCTAGCTAGAATATCCCTCTCGAAATCATGTACTATCATCAAAAAGAAAAGTTCACTTTCCTTGGACAATCATAATAGAAACTAAAGGCCAATGTATTTTTAATCTCACCTGTCTCTACGACTTAGATTGTTAACAACTTTATGATTCAATATTTGTCATCATAAAAGGGAAAAGCCTACTTTATGTTAACTATCTAAATATTTTGTCAGAGTGTATGTAATTAGATTACCATCAAGCTATAAGATATACACCAGTTCTGTAGTCTAGCTCCTACTGGGAAGCAACAAGTTTTGGTCACATAGCTTGTAAGTCTCAAAGATGGTAATTAAACCTAGTTCCAAAGTCAGCAGTTTCCTCACCATACAATTATGTCTCAGTGGTTTAGACAAGTGGTTTAGACATTTAGGTTGAGACAAGTGGTTTAGACAAGAGAAATGGGAGGTGATGATGCTGGGACATCCGGGAGGAAATGGACAGCAAGTGGCTGTGGGTATGAAGGTTACGAGAAAGGTCAAAGGGTGGAGGTATAGATTTGGCCGTTAGAGTAACTGACTTTCAGAGAGGGAAGGAACCTCAAAGGTCTTTCAACCCCAAATTCTCATTTCACACGTTGGGCCCAGAAAGGTGACTGGACTTGCCCAGAGAGTTGCACATAGAAATCATATCTTCTTCAAAGTTCAGCAGTGTGATAAAATCAAACAAGCTCTGAACCTGGAGTCACAGTACACAAGTTCAAATCTGGATTCTGGAACTTAATGCTGAGAACCAACTGTTGTTAGACTAGTCAGTTAACTTCGCTAGGCCTCAGATTCTTCTTGCATATGCAAATCTAGGATGGTTATTTGTTCAACTCTATTCCATTTAAGTAGTGATCAGATGCCTAATTAACCTCATGGGCCTTAGATTAAGAGTGGAAAAGCCCAGGGGCAGCTAGGTGGTGCAGTAGATAGAGCACCGGCCCTGAAGTCAGGAGGACCTGAGTTCAAATCCGGCCTCAGACCAAACATTTGACACTTACTAGCTGTCTGATCCTAGGCAAGTCACTTAACCCCAATTGCCCAAAAAGAAAAAAAAAAGAAGAAAAAAGCCCTTTAAACTACCAACACTGCATAAAAGTCAAGTTTAAAGAAGCCAAGGAAAGTTGAAAATGCCCTAGAGATCAGCTATAAGTTATCAAGTGAGTTGAGAAAGGATGAATTCAAGAGATAGGAGTAGGTGTGCATTCTGGGACACTGTTGAACAAAAAGTAGGACTCAGTTGTGGAAGGAGAATGAGATGTCAAGGAGGGCCATCCAACTCTGCAGGCAGCTAAGATTATGAAACCTGGGCTGTGGAAAGTCCCACTAAAAGATCAGCATCTTTTTCATCTTTTTCATCTTTTTCTCCCAATGTTTGCCTATCCAGAAACAATACAAATTGTTGTTTTGTTATTCAAATATTACCAGTAAATGAAATTTACTTTGGTCACTGATGCCGAAGGTTGACTAGAGATGGTTACAGATGGAAAATTAGGCAGAGAGTCCAATCTTTGCTTAAATGTTAGGAATTTTTCTAACAAATAGTAATAGGGAGCATTTATATAGCACTTACTATGTGCCAAGCACTATGCTAATCACTTTACAATTATTATCTTAACTAATCCTCACAAGGATAAAAGGAGGTAGGTGCTATTATTATCCTAATTTACATATGAGAAAACTGAGGCAGACGGTTGTTAAATTATTTTCCCAGAGTCACACAGCTAGTAAGTGTCTCAGACCATATTTGAACTCAGGTCTCCCTGACCACAGACCTTGTGTTCTATCCACAGCACCACAATGACTCAGAGAGTGATGGAAGCATGATCTTGCTCAAAGTAAGCTAATTCTTATAACAGAGTGTGCCGTATAAAATAAGGTGGTTAGGCTAGAAGACCCCTCAGGTTCCTAATAACTCAAGAGCTAAGACCTTACTGTCCTGTGACTGTTTCACCATATGACTGTGGCAGTTGAAGCCACGGGAGAAAGTGAGATTACCACAGAGAGAAGCTGAGAAAGAGAAGGAAGGAGTAGGAGAGGAGAGCTGGGATATGAAGAAGAACCAACCCAGAACAGGGAAGGAGCACCCAGAGAGTCAGAAACAGTAGGAGAAGATAATGCCACAAAAGCCAAGAGAAGATTTCAAAGAAGGAGCGATTATCGCTCAGCAAAGCAAATGCGGCATAAAAGGTCGTGGAATTTATCACTTTTTTCTCTTTTATGTCCTCACTACTCCCCAAAGACTTGGAAATAGTCTCACTACCTGTATGACCTCAGTTAAGTTACATCCCCTCTATTGGTCTCAGTTTTCACATCCGTAAAAAGGCAGTGGTTGGACTCAATGACCACTAGGTGCCCTCCCAGTTCTAAATGTATGACTCTAGGAAGGTAGTTTATAAATTCAACTCGTTAAAAATTGGATAATTAAGAAAGGAAAAAAAAAACTAACAGAAATCAGGAAAGATGTCCATCTGAAAGGGACTTGAGAGGATATTTAGTCCCACTGTGTTATTTTACAGTTAAGGCAACTGAGGTCCAAAGAACTACAGTCACTCACCCCAAGTCACACAGCTTGTGAATGGCAAAGTTTGGTATCAGGCATTTTACAGATCCAAATGTGATTTTAGATCATTAGTTACTTTTGCCTTTTTATTCATTCATTGCTTTATTTGCTTGCTTATTTGTTTACTTATTTATTTTAACTAGATAGAAGATACTTTTTTACATGTGAACAAAGGTATCCAGACATTTTTTACTGTTTATTATTATTATTGTTCCCCACTTAACCTACCATGTTTCTGATCTTCCTATTGGCCCTTTTCTGAGACACTTTGTGTCATTATGGCTGGTATTGAGGGAACATTTAAGACTCCATTTTTTTTTCAAATAGAGAGTATAGAAGGCAGAGAAAGGACAAATGATTCTAATCTTTCATTCTAGTCCCTTGCTTCTCTGTTTCAACATGAAATGAGGTCAGATTAAATTAAAGTGACACTGAGATTTTACTCTTTGATATTGGGAATATAAATGAATGGGGGAAAAGATCAAAAGGCATGCAATGTTATGTAGTGGAGAGAATTACGATATCAAATTGTGCCTCTAGATTGTTTTTTCTTCTCTTATTTTTAGTGTTAAAAATGTTTACATTAAAAAAACCAGATGATGTCCATTTGAGTGTCGAATATAAACTTTAAAAGTTGGATGGTAACTCAGTCCCTATTGTCTCAAATCCTCATTTTACAGATGAGGAAACTGAATGTATCTTGCTAACTATGAAAGTATAAAAAGTAGGGTAAAGTGCATAGAGTACTGGACTCTAATAAAGGAAGCCCTCATTTTATATTCTGTCTCTGACACTAGCTCTGTGATCATAGACCAGTCACATAATTCCTCTGAGTCTCAGTTTCTCCATCTATAAGATGAGGACCATAATAGCTCTTGTAGCTTCTAATTACAGGATTGTTGTGAGGTTTGAGTGAAAACATGTGCATGGACTTCTTTCAGAACACCAAAATCTCCACATCAATATCACTTACAAAGGAAGATTGACTTGCCATGTGTTGTTACCTGTATGACGCTGTCCCCAGGGCTCATGTCTGTATAAACATAGACATCATAGGAGATGGCAGGGAAGGTTGGAGTGTTATCATTCGCATCAATCACCTTGATGTTGACTGTAACAGGACTGCTTTCTTGGACACCATCAAATGCAGTTATCTATAAAGGAAATAAAAGAACCCCAGACCTTTAATGATGAAGTCCTGATTTGAATTGTCACTGAATGATCACATTCTTACAATGGATTTTTTTTCCTAATGATGCAGATGAAAAAAAAAAAACCTTTACTATTAAGAAGGGAATTATTTTCCCCGTAAACACACTTTTGTATAGTGAAAAGCTCTATAGACAGGTCAACCTCATCACTTTTCTGCCTAGGACCAGAGGCAGTTAGAATGAATGTTAATTTTCAATGTACAGTAGACTTGGAACTGGGCAGATAAACATATCCAAGTTATATAGGGATAAAAATTATGTACAATTTATAAACATTATCAATACTTACAAATTCAATATATGGATAACCTTCTGACTCATTTTAGAATAATTTCATTCTTTCAAATAGAAAGTTGTCTACTGATCAAGACTGAATAACAGTTAATGATGGCCAGCAAAATGTGTCATTGTGAGGATCAAAAAAAAATGCAGTAGGCAAAGTACTTTGAAAATTGCAAAGGGTTATATAAGTGTATCTCTCTCTCCCTGTCTCTTTCACTGTCACCTTCACCCTTTCCCTGTCTCTCCCTCCCTGAACCTGTCTCTCTCTCTCTCTCTCTCTCTCTCTCTCTCTCTCTTCCCCTCCCCTCTTCTTATCTCCTTCACTCCTTTCTCTCTCTCTTAAGAATGGAGTCATACCTATGATTTCATAATTGGGGGGGCATTTCAGGCCAGGTATGGGAATACCCTCCACTGATGTAAATGTAATAGAATCATAGAGAGTTAATCAGAGTCTAAAAGTTAAGTTACTTGCTTATGGTCACACAGACAGCATCTGTCTAAAACAACACTTAAACCGAAGTCTTCCTGACTCCAAGGCTGACCTCCTGACAACTACACCACTTTACCTCTTTGAATTAGGGTATTACTATGATAAATTTAATACATGTAAACTCCAGACATCTGCAATTATGAATGCAACCTCATGGCTTTATAGTTATAAAGAGAAGGATGTTGCATGAGGCATTCCTTATTGATCTATTTTTTGAGCTACTCCATGAAAATTACTCCCTCACTTCCACCCACAATGCACTGACCTTTTCACTTTTGAAAAACGGCCTGATTCAGGGACATGAGAATTCTTTTCACAGAGATAGCAGGAGGCTTACCGAGAAGGTGTACAACTGCTGCTCTTCCCTGTCCACGGGCTGAAGCAAGGTGAGGTAGCGTGTTATACCAGATGGAGTCACGGTGAAGACTGAGGTATAGTCATTCAGAAAGAGGCGGACCTCAGGGTCTTTTGTCTTTAAAAAAACAATAGTATTCATTAAGAGTTTGATGAACCATTTGTTCATTACTTAGAAGCAATCTCAGAGTTTATGAAATGAAATAGACAAAGAACTTACATAAATTATTACACTAAACAGTAAGTGGATTTTTCACCTCAGTAACTTGTAGATGAAGCAAAAGGACTCCAAAAGTCTGATCCTTTTGAGGGGACAGCACATTATGGAAAACACTCATTTGTGTGATTAAAGAATCCACAGAAATGTGAAAGGAAAGAAAGCTTTGTAAAGAAAATGCAATTATTCTAAAGAAAAAGAGCACATTCCTACCATTTGCCAAGCCATCAGGTAATCTCTAATTTATGCACAAAAATTCCTAAGTATTATGTTTGAGTCAGAGGAACCAGACCCAGAATGACTATGGGTGACATATTGGTCTTCTCCGGGCTTCAGATTGAAAAAGTCCTGGCCCATGAGATGAAATGACATAAGATGACATGACATGACATGACATCAGCACCTCCCTTCCTTTGATATCAAGGTGGAAAACTTTAGGTGTGTGATGTTTCCGAATTTGTGGGCTTTGCTTAACTGTTTTTGTTGTTGCCATTACAAAGTTAGGGCTCATTAGGTAGTTGGTTGATGAGTATATTTTTAGAAAAGACTGTGGTGTAATAGTCTACTGATTTTTTATATATGGAACATTTGATATGATCTTCAATTTTATTTTGTTTTGCTATCTTTCTACTCCATAACTCTCACTTACATATTTCTTACATAGGAATATCCACTGTGGTGTTATATAGGAATTCTTCATCAAAAGCCAAGGTTTATGACTAGCTCCCTCATACTCCCTGCCCCCCACATATCTACACACTTCTCTTTTCCCTTCTCTCACAATGCCTTAAAGTTCCTCAGATGATTCTTCACTGTCCGTAATGTTTTGCACCTTTCTGTACCAGTGTGCAAAGTAAAAGGTGGAATCTATGTTAACGATACTGACCAAGAGGTTAGGGACAAGGAAAAGTTTTTTTTTTTTTCTCTTTGAATACCCATCTTCCTCTCTATCCAATCAATGGATTCTCCCCAACCTCAATACTTCTATTATAGATAAGATCACCTGTGTTCATCCTATATTCTTACAACTCTCACCAGCCCTCTATCATTCAAATATCATCCTTACCTCATCTAAATGCTAGCCTATTCGCTAGTTTCTGAGAGTCTTGTTTTTCTGACATGTAGACAAATCCTATTTGACTTCTCTAAAAATCTTTCCATTAATACTTAAAGGCTCCTTATGCCCTAAGTAATAAAGGGGTGGGAAATGGGGAGAATTTTTATCATTGTCACTAGCAATAAAAAACTCTTAGCATCCAATGGGTTCTAGGTTTGCTTCAGGGACAGCAGGGTTGGAGAGGAAACTGTGATGGTATATTGTTCTAGAGAGAGTTAAGGGACAAGTAGCAGAGTTAGGACTCCAATCATGTTCGACTTCATCAAATCAAGCTTCCTTTCTACTATCCCACACTGCCTCTACTAGTTGGCAGTTTGCTGAGAGACTCAGTTGTTCATACAGTGATATCCCTAAGAATTATACTTGTTATTTATCCACATTTTAATTCTGCAAAATGCCTCCAAAGAGGAGTCAATCACAGATCTATTTTAAGTAAAGAGTTTCAGCTCATCAAGTTGAAAACACATAAATTTACCAGAACTACCTGAAAGAAAAGCTGTAATAATGATAAATAGTCAGAGACAGAATATGGTAAAAAGTTCATGCCTGAAAGCTCATTTATCCTCTAGAATCTACTAGATCTTTAATGTACATCCCTTAAAAGATAAGATGTTCACATAAAATGATTCAATTAGTGAAACCATTATATTAGCAAACTGCAAGGCAGCAGGGAATACACACACACACACACACATAAATTTAGTTGTGCTAAGAAGACTTGAGGAGGATACTTGGAATATGGGAAAGGAAGGGATAATGTGATTTGAGAAAGGAAAATGAGGTGAGGAAATTATTGATAGGAAGAAAAGAGACATGGGATTAATGTGATTTTCAGTAAGTGAAAATCATTCTCTCAGAAAGAGCAAGTAACCCAAAAGATTTATGTCCTTGACAAGTAACTCATTTGTTCAGGGTAGAGAGCTCTATATAACCAGTTACGTCATATACAGAACTGTTTTAACCACTCACCCTCCCACCTTTGTGGGTGGCTATACTTTTAATTTATAACCTATTCCCCAAAAACAATAGCACAATTTTTAAAAGATTTCTTAAAAAATTATAAATTCTCTAAACATCCAAATATGGCACCTCATTTAGTGTTACTTTCAAGAGGAATGTTGTTAAATATGACATAGTCTTGATATAAGGTGTGTATATGGAGGGAGGCGTGCTGAGGCTAAGCAGTGAGCAGCCATGAAATACAGCCATGATGAGCTGTTAATGCCCCAATTTAAAGGGTTTTCCATTTAAGAATATAAAGAAAATGAAATACATATAGAGCCCTAATTTAGCCCACAATGTGCTCAAAACCGGGGAACTGCAATAGGAAAAAAAAATAACAATTTTTGCCTACATTAACTAGATGTACTTTAAAGATGTACTTTAAAGAGATGTACATTTCTAGATGTACTTTAAAGGATTTTCCTTTTTTTAAGTGACTTAGATGCTGGCTATTTATGCTTATTTTCAGATTCTGTATTAATAACTTACATTGTAGAAGGCTGGTTGGAATTCAACCTTCTACATTTTTGAAAGCCCAATAACTTGAAACAAATGAGAAATTAGTAACTCCTCAAGATATTCTCTGGTAGGAAGCCACTTGCATTTGGATGGTGTAGCCAACCATGGTCCTTTTTGATTTTGAGTAGTGTACTTTGAACAAAGTTATATAATAGGGTTAATCAATTTTTGGCTAATATGTGGTTGCACATATAAAATGTTTGTTTCTTTTTTTTTATTTTGCAAACTCCATAAAGGCACAGAATATGATTTATCTAATGTGCTCATTCCACCTAATATTGTGCATAAGGAATGAAGAGAGGAGGCGCTTAATAATTGCTTGTTGAATGAATACATGAATCAATTGATGAATTAATCAATCTGCATTTTTCAGTATCTATAATGTATAAGTACAGAGACTGTGATAAGCTAAAGGAATTTTTGAAAAGAACTAATTGCAATGGTCCCCCCCAAAGTTTTTGCATTCTATAGAAGGAGAGTAAATGAATATGTATGTATGTATATATGTATGTATGTATCTATCTATCTATCCAAATAGCATATGTGTGTGAGTGTGTGTGTAATGTTTTCTAATTTTCAACATATTTCACTGACATACACATATATATGTTTTTATACCGGATATAATTTTGTTATTTTTAATGATTTATATGGACCCCTCTTAGATCTTACAATACCTAAGGGTAATCTTTACATAAATCAGTTAAATATTCCAATAAACTAGATAATAGAGAATTTCAGTTAAAGAAAACCAGCTAGTGCCTCCTTATCTAGATTTCCTCTCTTGCTTTCTTTTATAAAGACTTGATCCTGATGCATTTCAGGATTCTTATTGCATCCTCAAGTTAAGAAGAGTTTTGCTGCAAAGGGAAGCCTATCGTTATAGTCCCTATAGGAATCTAGCTCTCAGGAGCGCTATTTATTTATGACTAATAGCAATGACATTACGCCTTTTCTATTTCTTTACTCAAATCCCCAGGCCCAGGAGGACTCCAAGTAGACAAGATCTAATTTCTCTCTTTCTAATACTTAACTTTTCTGTTCTCTGATTTTCATATCCTGTCTTTCAATATCTTTCTTTCACTATGCTCTAATTCCTGCTAGATGTTTGGTCCTTTACAATCTAATTCCAGCCTACCTTTCCAGCCTACTAATTATTATTGCCTTTTGTA
The DNA here is from genome assembly GCF_900497805.2 of Vombatus ursinus. Lineage (NCBI taxonomy): Eukaryota > Metazoa > Chordata > Mammalia > Diprotodontia > Vombatidae > Vombatus > Vombatus ursinus. The sequence goes on along the minus strand of NW_020954625.1, from coordinate 20,347,382 downwards.
GATACTTCGGTTCAGCCAAACTGGCTGCCAACTCCAAACTATGCCACCATTCTTCCTACCAGAAACTTGGACTCTGTCCTTGGTATCAACCTGGGTTGTGAAAGTTGAGCTATCGTCTTGTCTTGCTTGGATCTAAACCTTCACCTCACTTTCTAGCCATAAGCTCCCAACTACTCTCATTTAGGTGAAACTCTTCCCCTTTTCCAACTCCTTTTTAAGTATCATCTTTCTTTATATTATATAACCTCCTTCAGGTCAGTGACTCCTGGCATTCTCATATTTCTACAGTGCCTGGTTTATAGTAAGGACTTAATAAATTGTCTGTCTATCTATCTGTCTACCTATCATTTATCTATGTGACTATCTAATCCATCTAGCATCTATTCATCCATCCATTAATCTATCAAGCTATGTATCTATCTTATTCCTAGAATTCAACACTTCATCTATCATCTCTGTTTCTTCCCTTAGGCTATCCCTCACGTGTGGCATATATTCATTCCTTACCTCTGCCTTTTAGAATTTCCCATTTCCTTTATACCTCAGATGAAGAAATCAAAGCTATCTATAGTCACATGAAAAAAAAAATGCTCTCAATCAGTTTTGATTAGAGAAATGCAAATTCAAACAATTCTGAGGTACCACTTCACATCTATCGTCTTGGCTAATATGACAGAGAATGAAAATGATGAATGTTGTAGGGGATGTGGGGAAATTGGGATATTAATGCACCATTGATGGAACTCTGAACTGATTCAACCATTCTGGAGAATACTTTAGAACTAGGCTCAAAGGACTATAAAACTGTGCATACCCTGTGATCCAGCAATACAACTACCAGGTTGGTATCCCCAAAAGATAAAAAGGAGAAAAATACCTATTTGTACAAAAATATTTATAGCAACTTTTTTGTGGTGGCACAGAATGGAAACTGAAGTGATGTCCATCAATTAGGGAATGGCTAATCAAGTTGTGGTATATGATTGTCATGGAATACTATTGTGCTATAAGAAATTATTTCATAAAATCCTGGAAAGACTTATATGAACCTATGCAAAGTGAGGTGAGCAGAATCAGGAGAACATTGTACATAGTAACAGCAATATTGTATGATGATCAACACTGAATGGCAGCTATTCTCAGCAACATAATGATCCAAGATCATTTCAAAGGACTCATGATGAAAAATGTTACGCACACCCAGAGAAATAACTTCGGATGTAGGAATACGGATTGAAGCATGCTATTTTTCACTTTATTTTTGTTTTGGTCTGTGTTTTCTTCTACAATATGAATAATATGTAAATATATATTTGCATGACTACAGATATATAACCTATATCACACTGCTTGCTTTCTCAATGAGGGATGAGAGGAAGGAGGGAGAGAAAGAATTTGAAGCATAAAATTAAAAAAAAGAATATTAAAATTGTTTTCAAATATAATTGAGAAAAATAATGAGATATTATTCAAAAAGTATTTCATTTAAATCTCAGTTCATTTACCTTCTCTTACATGAGATCTTTCTCAAACGATCCATGTACTATTACTCCTTCCAAGAGAATACTTTGTATTTATTTCACAAGTATTTTTTTATCTCTGTATATGTTCACCTAGCACAATGTCTTTTACAGGGAAGACACTTAATTTATGCTTATTCATTGATTGATTGCTATGCACAGATATGAGGAGTATGGGAAAGGGGATGTCACTTTTCATTCATTAAAGAGTGTTCACCTTTCATATAGAGCACTTCCATCCTCACTGCTAACAATGCACCTTCCACTCACCAAACATAGTAAGACATTATACTTTGATTCTCTTTTTTTCCAATTATGAATCTTATGAAAAAATATATAACATAGTACAGAATACTGAATTGTCTTGAGCACCTAATTTCTGATTTGAACATATTTTTCCTCGAAGAGAATATGTTTTCTAAACATGGAACATCTTCACATGAAACTCTCATATATTGATATGTTAACTGAATATATTGAGATTTGAAAGCACACACAAACACACATAGAAGTATTTTAAGTCAAATATTAATCAAGACACAATCAATAAATATTTTAAGGCACCTACTACATATCACTTCTATTCAAAAGACAATTTCAGCATAAATAGTTGAGAAATGCCTAAGCCCAAATGTCTGAAACTAATTTATAGGGTAAGTTATGGTTTTCCTTTGTGTTACTAGTGAATGACAAATTTAAGTGAGTCACCTAAATCTCAATGCCAGTAATCATTAACTTTTATTTGTATCAGCTACAATTTGAAAGTTTACTCTATTTGAGAAGGAAAACAAATCAATGCATGTATGTTGTCAGCTAGAGAACAACAAATCTAAGTTAATATCATAGCAAGGAAAAATTATTCATAAATAACCTAGTTATCTTTCTCTTTATATTTCCATCCCCCAAAGTTATCAGTCCCTTTGTTGTGCAATATATTTCTTAGAGGTCATTAATAAACTCCCCTGTGTTTGGATTATCAGATGCCAAGTTGGGCCAGCTTTTACACACAGTCCTCAAGACCACATAAGAGTTTATTCCAACTACATATTAATTCACTGAATTGAAGTATAGTGAAGGCAATTTATACATTCTCTAATTCTTTTTTCCCCCACTGATCAACCTTAGCTGGTGTTTGGTCTTTAACCTAACAAATTGAGTAAGCAGATGTCACAGATTCCACTCTGCCTGGGAGACAAAGGGCTTGAATGTTGTCTCATTAATTTTAATGCTATTTATGCTGAGATTAATTTGCATCCTGGCTCACACCGAGAGAAACAGAGCTACACAGATTTAGCAAATGCATGCAGTAAAAGAAAAGAAACAAGACATTCTAAAAAAACTTCCGCTAAGTTAAGGACCTGTATTTAGAGCTGGAAGAGGCTAAAGGGTTTTTGAACAAAATTCGGGTCTCCTAAGTGTGAAGTCAAATTCTGGATTGTTTAGGAGTACATGCAAAGCTGTTGCAGAAGATGTTTAGGTAGCAATGGGTTGGGATCCTAACTGTTGGAGGGAATTCCCCGACTGATGTAATCACAGATCATTTGGAGGGTTGCAGTATAAATTGTATAAATTTTTGTGTTGTCATGTGTTATTTCTCATAGCTACAAAACACAGAAATGTATAGATGCATGAGTATCATAAATATGTATATGAAGACATGCAAAGCATGTTCCATTATCATAGGATCGGTCAAAGATTTCAGAATATTGAGTTAATTCAGAAAGTTGTTATCTCAGAAACTTTGGGATAGTATTAGGCAACACAAAGGGTAAAATTCAATTTAAATATTTGTAGTTTTAAAATAACTTTTATCTAGTAGCTGTTTGGGGGTGGTAATCTGACCTTTTCCAGGGAAAATGAAAAATAGAAGAAACCACATCAGTGAGCATGCCAACCCTCCTCCCCCCACACTGATGAAACTTGCAAACCACAAAATCACACACTTAGAATTAAATACTACCTACAGGAATACCACCTGGTGGAACCTGGGAGCAAATGAAACATAAAACAAATATCAACTAAATATAGCCTTAGACATTCTATCAACAAATATTAATTTTATCTCTACTGGGTGCTAGATTTGTGTAATAATTCTTGCAATATGAGCTCTGGTAGCAGTAGTGATTGGACTGGTGATTTCAACAATAAGGGAACTCCTAGAGGGAGGAACTCTTTTCACTAGTATAGGTCAACACCTTCTCTTAATCTTAGAGAGTTTTCTAGAGCCCTGAGAGGAAAAGTACCATACCCAAGGCCATATAGACAGTATGCCCAAGAACTTGAACTCAGAGCTTCCTAGCTTGAAGCTAACTCTCTAGTCACTCACTCTGTCTCTTGTGTGCTCCTGAGGTTGAAAACAGAAGGCATTTAAAGAATTTTAAGCATTTTCTGTCAAATGTATGATAATAGTTTAATTCTAAAGGATAGAATACTGGTGCACCCACTTTTTGAGAAACTTACTAGCTTGTGATCATTGGCAATTCAATGTGCTACTCTGTGTCTCAGTTTCTTCATTTATAAGGGGAGGATATCAATATCTAGAGGGCATGTAGGAGGAGCCATGGTGCACAGAGTGCCAGACCTGGAGTCAGGAAGACTCATCTTGCTGAGTTCAAGTCTGGCCTCAGACACTTACTACCTGTGTGGCCCTGGGAAAGTCATTTAATCTTTTTTGCCTCAGTTTTCTCATCTGTAAATGAGGTGGAGAAGGAAATGGCAAACCACTACAATATCTTTGCAAAAAAAAAAAATGGGATCATGAAGAGTAAGACACAGCTGAAAAACAATTCAACAACAGTAGTAAAATGCAACCTATAACAAACCATCACTGGTGCTACTCGGCGCCACTATTTGGCTACTTTATAAAGAGCAGTAGAAACCAGAAATAGACATCTTAGCTATTAATGCCATCAAATTATCATGACTCCATTTAACAGATGGTCAAATACCATCAGATATTGGTAGGGCCTGATATTGCTCTGAATATAGAATCCTACTAGTGTAGATTGAAACCTGTCTACAACTGCTTAGGTAAGTCTTAGGGAGAAGTCTGAAACTTATAGATCTTCTCTGACTTGGGGAGGCAGTTTGGTAGAGCAGAGATCACTAGGCTGAGAACTTGAGGGTCTGGATTTGAATCCTGGCTCTACCACTTAATATCTCTATAACCTCGGGCAAGTCAGTGCGCCAGAAGGCCCTCATCCACAAAATAAAATCTCTTAATAGCCTTTCAAATTCTCAATCTACAATTCTATAATTTAGCCATTGTCATAGAGCTAATCAAGTCTCTGAGGTAGGATTTGAAACTAGGTCTTTCTGACTCTACATCCAATACCCTCTCTATCAGGCCACCATGACAAAAATATCAGATGAGTTTCTTTCATGTACTTCATTTACACTGATTACTAGTGTCCATATCCTGCCATAAAACTTAAAGACATTCTCGATATCAACTTAAAAAATATAAATACATCCATTAGTTTGACTATACATTTAAACAAAATTGAAAAAAAAAACACAACTCACATCCTCTACATCCTTGTCCAAGACAACGATTCTGAGAGGGGTGGTCAAGTTGAGACTGTCTGAGATGGTTGCACCAACAGGGGCAGACTCCAGGATAAAGCCTTGATAACTAGGCATAGTGAAGTAAGGGCTCTGGTTGTTTTCATCCAAGATTTCAATATGAAGGCTGGCAAATGCAGGGAGAGGATGACCATTATCTTGTTCTGCCTGTCAAACATAAGAGAGAGAAGAAGATATACTATTACATAGCTTGGGTGTGGGCGGAGGAAACTCCCAATCTGGAGCATGGTAAGTTTTTTTTTTTTTAATATCTTTGCAACTTGAATCACAGATATTTCGAGTTAAAAGAGACTTCAGAGATAACCTTTTTCAATTCTCTCATTTCCCAAATTAGAAACTTGAAGCTCAGAGAAGTTAAATGATTTATGCAGTGTACAGAAACTTGATGACAGGGATGGAACTAGGCATTAGACTTCCAGATTCCCAAACCAGTCCCCTTTACACTTGATAGTCATAGCCAAATGCTTTTTAAAGATATTCTGAATTATTAGAAAAGAAGAGGCAGTGTGGGATATTGGGTAGAAAGAGTCGCCCTTAGAGTTAGGGTTCAATTCTTAAGTCCAAAACTTGACTAGCTGTATGACCCTGGGCAAGTCACTTAACCCCTGTCTACCTTGGCTTCCTTGAATATAAAATAGGAATAATAATATCACCTACATCTCAGGGTTGTTGTGATGATCAAATGAAACATTTTTAAAATGCTTTGCAAAACTTAAGATGTTATATAAATGTGAGCTACTTTATGATAAGTATGTTGTTACCACCCCCCCTCAAAACTGCACAATCTGCCTAATCATACCTCTATACCTAATTTAAATACATCCAATCTCATAATTACTACTCACTTATTACCATTCAACAAAAACGAAAAAAAATATAAAGCTCCTACTAAATTCAAAGAACTGAATTTATTACAGGAAGATAAACAAAATAAAGGAAATTTACTCCCTGTGCTCAGTTACTTTACTACACAGTAGGCAAATGCTCAGTCATTTCAGTCATGTCTGACTCTTTGGAGCCCTATTGGGGGTTTTCTTGGCAAAAATGCTAGTGTGGTTTACCATTTCCTTCTCCAGCTCATTTAACAACTGAGGAAACTGAGGCAAACATGGTTAAGTGACTTGCCCAGGGGCACACGGTTAAGATGTATCTGAGGTCAGATTTGCACTCAGGTCCTCTTGACTCCAGGGCTGGTGCACTATCCACTGAACTACCTTGTATGCAAATTATTATAATGCTATCTTTTCTGATGATTTCTAAATTTGGAATAAAAATAAAATATCCTATCTACGGATCATTATCAATTATCCTTCTGAAAAGACAACTTAGTCACCAAAATCTTGCTTATTCTCCCCTCCCTTTTAACCTTCTCCCCAAATCCTCACATCTAGATGTACTAAAATATGTATAAGCATTTTATCTTTTTCTCATCACAATGTAGTCTTTGTTTTCCATGTGGTCAACCCCTCCCACTGAATCTTTCTGAATCTGAAAAATAAATAAATGTAATCCTTTTTATTTGTCTTATTATCTCCCATGATGCCCCAAGTAGAAATAACTGGAAACATACTAATGATCTTGAAGCTTCAATAAACCCCCAGGAGCCACTTAAGAAAGCTAGATAGGAAGCTTGATTCTGGCTGTCATTGAGCCTGTGCCCCTGCCAACCATCAGGATGAGACAATAGTCTGGGGTCATGCAAGTTGGGCAATTATTTGCAGCACAATTGTAATGTTTACTTAAGACGAACTAAAGACAATTTATTTTAATAAATAATTATTGAATCCTAGGAATCAAGAAGTGTCTGCCCATTTCTCTGCTTGCTTTATTTTTTATGCATCTCTTATTACTCAAGAAATACCCATTCAAATAAAAAATAGTGTTGAAAAATGATCATGCATAAAGTAAGAGCCGATCCAGATTCACAATGGACAATATTGAGAAAGGCAAGGAGATTTTCGTTCAGAAGTGTGTGCACACACATGTTGTTATGTTATGTGTCATGTTGAAAAGGGAAGCAAACACAAGGCTGGACCTTGAGTAGACTGGCTGGATCTGAGTAGACTCTGGCCGAAAGACTGGTCAGGCTCCAGGATTGCGTTGCATAAATGTCAACAGAAGCACAAAAGCAAAGATAATCATTTGGGGAGAGAAAACATTGATGGAGTCCTTGGAAAACCCCAAGAAATATGTCTCTGAACAATACACGTATGTGGATGTATATATGTATATACACATATATGGCATAAATATATGTGTATATTTGAATGTATGCATATATTATGCATATGTATATATGTAAATATATTATATATATATATATATATATATATATATATATATATATATATATATGATCTTTGCAGGCATTAAGAAGAAGGTAGAATGGGTGGGTTTGATGGCATATCTTGAAAAAAACACCACGGAGTAAAAGTTGGCTGCTACCTTATTCATCACAAAATGGAAATGTCTCATGATGAGATTCTCTTCATTTCTCTTTTTTAACATGTACCATAACTATACTGTTTAAACTGATTAGCTCAATCAGATAATTCTGATCATGAATGGCTGTTTAAAATTTTGTTCAGTTGTCCTAATAAAGGAATTATGTAGATTAGGGATGCTTGTCTTTAAATGATTATGATTATGTTTTCTGTGTTTTGGTCATAATTCAAGCCAAGTTATCACACTTTTCTATTTCTTTTTCATGAACAATTTTTATTGAAAATTTTCGTTATTTTTGAAAACAAAACTCTGCTGTCCAGGGACTGTCAGTGGGGTTTCCCCTTGGTTTATAACAAAGGCCCAGTCCTTTCTCCTTTTCATCTAGATTTTCCTTTTCCTATTTGTACACAATTTCACAGCAGGCTAGCCTTGTAATTTGTACAGCGTGTTCTTTTGCTTGTGAGATTCGAATGTTGTTGTCAGTTAGAAACACTGATTGCTTTTACTTATCGTAGAATGTTTGCAATGAGGCTTTGAGGCCAGAATTACAATTCACATGTCTTAGAATTTGTTTATACACAGTATGCATTTAATGGCCAGAATTAAATACACCACATCAGTTCCTAAAAATCTGGGATATTTCCCTCCTACCCAAAATTTCCCTGAGATACCATAGCATATATATATATATATATATATATATATACACACACACACACACACATACATACACATACATACATATATATATACTATATATATATAGTATATATATATAGTATATTTTCCAGTAACAGTTAAGGGAATGATGGGACTAGAGTATATATGATGAACTCTGCTAGTGTGGTAAAAGAAAAACAAGCCTACTTGAATATTAATGAAAAGTATATCTCTGAGTCAAGAGAGCCAAAAAAAGATATCAGTAGAACAACTAAAACATAAAAAGGGCTCATTTTAAATATATCCATAATTTAAATACAAAACAAAATAAAGCCTACAGAGATTTATAAGTCTGAGACTAGTGTCTGATTGCTATAGTAACTTTTAGAACTTCCAAGACAGCTGCTAACAGGTACTGCCATGTCTCCACTTTGCAGCTTCCTCTGTGTATACAGCTACATTATTTCCACAAAAAATAAATGAATAAATAAATAAATAAACCCAATTCTTGCTATTCTCAGATTTTCATCTAAGAGGTTACTAAGATCATGATTAGAAATGATCTTTGGAAATTAGCATATTTATATCTAGTACCAACACACTGATACTGATAAATACAAGGACATTAATTTAGTGTTACTGAGAATAAAGACCCAAATCTTTGAGTCTTTAAGACAAATTACAGTGAAAACTCTATATTCCTTGTCCTTCCTTTCTTTGATTGGACTGAAGTCAAGGAGAAAAGATTCATCATCTAGTTTGTGCTCAGGTCCTGCCTGGCTCGCCGTTCATACAGAGAACTTATTTCTTGGATTGAGAAACGTCATCACGAGAGTTGAGATAGAACGATTTGGAAAATTTCCTTAGCTTCACCTGGGTTTGAAGTCCCCAACTTTGTAGGGGAGTAAGGGCCACTGGAGGCAGGTGAATTGGTCTCGGATATGGGACCTGATAATGCAATTCCATTTCGATTCTTGCTGTGCATTCATCTATACATTGTTTAAGTAGTTCTGAATCCATAAGATTTTGGTTTTCTGGAACAACATTCTGGCTTCATTTAGAATGTACTGCTTTTCTCTGCTGGTGTCTTCCATGTGCCCTGATGATGCATGCCACCCCCTTGCAAGCCTGAAAATCCTGCAGTACAGGTTGAGAACTTCTTGTCATGTTGCTATTCTCATTTCTCACAGTGTCCATCACACCTGCCTCCTCCCCCACTCAGAGTGTGGAGGAGGAGAGGAGGGAGTTTTGGGAGTCCAGAATTTTTCTATTTCTTTAAAGAAGTTGATTAGGCTTGGAATTCGATTGAGTTGGTTGAGCACAACCCTTTTTTTTTTTTTAAATCAAAAGTAGTGCTTTCCACCTTTATCCTAGAAAGTTGTTTTTTTTTTTGTTTTTGTTTTTTTATTCTAGCTTCATTTACTAACCAATAGGGAAGCCTACTTTATGGTTTCATATGACTTTTACCTATGGTATGTTTTTGGGAAAAAAAAATACCCTTTGGGGAAAAACAGTACTATAGGCTATCCAAAGGCAAAGTCTACTGAATTAAAATAAATTGGTGGAGCCAAGATGGTGGAGGGAAAGCAGTGACTTGCTTGAGCTCTCCCCCCAAACCTCTCCAAATACCTATTAAAAATGGCTCTAAACAATTCTAAAGCAACAGAACCCACAAAAAAGGTAGAGTGAAACAAATTTCCAGCAAAGACAGCCTGGATGGTTGATCAGAAAGGTATATCGAGCCAGGCGGGGAGAGGAGCACAGTTTGGCGTGGGTGTGCAGACCGCAGTGAACCTGCAGCAGGCCTCAGAGGACTGAATCGCGGGCAGCTGTGGCGGTTTCCAGACTTCTCAACCCAGGAACTCCAAAGACAACTTAGAAGGTCAGTGGGAAAAGTCTGTGACTGCGGTGAGAGAGAAGATAGGTCTCAGATGCAAATCTGGAGCGCAGCCTGGGGCCGCAGCTGTTTCCTGAGCTTCTGGCCCACAGACTGAGGGGGATTCAAGTAGCTGATCAGAGGGGTATTGCAGGGTTCTCTTTGCCAGTGCTGAGGCAGGAATCTCTTGCTTTACCAGTGGTTGGTTCTGGGTCACAGTTCTGAGGGGCGGTCCTGGGGTGAGGAGGAATGCTGGTGTGGTGAAGCTTGTTGTGGCGGTGGAGAGAAAACACTTCGCCTCTTATCATAGCACCTTAGAAGAACTGAAAATTTTCAGGTCCCTAGAAGTATTTCTGAAAACAGCTGTACAGACCCCCGAAGCTTGGGACAATACATTCTCCACATTGGAAACAGACTTTTACCTTAACAAACAGTTTAAAACTCAAGTAATTGGCTGGGATCATGAGTAAGTAGCACAAAAAGAGTCAGACTATATTACCTTACTTTGGTGACAAAGAACGTTAAAACATACAACCAGAAGAAGGCAACGAAGCCAAAGCTCCTACATCCAAAGCCTCCAAGAAAAATATGAATCAGTCCCAGGCTTTGGAAGATTTCAAAAGGGATTTTGAGAAGCAAGTAAGAGAAGCAGAGGAAAAACTGAGAGTGATGCAAGAAAATCATGAAAAACAAGTCAACAGCTTGCTAAAGGAGACCCAAAAAAAATTGAAAAAAATAACACCTTAAAAAATAGCCTAACCCAAATGGCAAAAGAGGTCCAAAAAGCCAATGAGGAGACGAATGCCCTAAAAAGCAAAATTGGTCAAATGGAACAGGAAGTCCAAAAACTTACTGAAGAAAATACTTCCTTAAAAATTAGAATAGAGCAATTGGAAGCTAGTGACTTTATGAGAAATCAAGACACTGTAAAACAGATCCAAAAGAATGAAAAATTAGAAAACAATGTGAAATATCTCATTGGAAAAACAACTTACCTGGAAAATAGATCCAGGAGAGATAATTTAAAAATTATCAGACTATCTGAAAGCCATGATCAAAAAAAGAGCCTAGACATCATCTTTCAAGAAATTGTCCAAGAAAACTGTCCTGATATTTTAGAACCAGAGGGCAAAATAGACATTGAAAGAATCCACCGATCTCCTCCTGAAAGAGATCCCCAAAGGAAAACTCCTAGGAATATTGTAGCCAAATTCCAGAGTTCCCAGGTCAAGAAGAAAATATTATAAGCAGCCAGAAAGAAACAATTCAAGTATTGTGGAAACATAATCAGGATTACACAAGATTTAACTGCTTCTACATTAAGGGACCACAGGGCATGGAATATAATATTCCAGAAGGCAAACAATCACCTACCCAGCAAAACTGAGTATAATCCTTCAGGGGAAAAAATGATTATTCAGTGAAATAGAGGACTTTTGAGCATTCTTGATGAAAAGACCAGAGCTGAATAGAAAATTGGATTTTCTAATACAAGACTCAAGTGGAACATGAAGAGGTAAACAGGAAAGAGAAATTATAAGAGACTTATTAAGGTTGAACTGCTTACATTCCTGCATGGAAAGATGATATTTGTAACTCATGAGACCTTTGTCAGTATTAGGGTAGTTGGAGGGGAAAAATTATATGTATGTATATATAGATATAGATAGATAGATAGATAGATAGATAGATAGATAGATAGATAGATAGATGGCACAGGGTGAGTTGGAAATGAAGGGGTCATATCTGGAGAATAAAATTAAGTGGTGAGAGAGGATTATACTAGGAGAAGGAGAAAGGGAGAGGTAGAATGAGGTAAATTATCTCCCAAAAAAAAACAGAAAAGAAAAGGCTCTTACAGTGGAGGGGAAATGGGGGAAGGTGAGAGGAAATGAGTGAATCTTATTCTCATAGAATTTGACTTAAGGAGGGAATAACATACACACTCAATTGGGTATGGAAATCTGTCTTATCCTACAGGAAAATGGGGAGGGGAAGGGGACAAGAGAGTAGGGTAATGATAGAGAGGAGGGCAGATTGTGAAAAGAGGTAATCAGAAGCAAATACTTCTGAGGAGGGATGGGGTCAAAAGAAAGAATAGAATAAATGGGGGGCAGGATAAGATTAAGGGAAATAGAGTTATTTTTTCACAGCATGTCTACTATGGAAGTGTTTTGCATAACTGCACATATATAACCTATATTTAGTTGCCTGCCTTATCAATGAGGGAAGGTGGGGAGGGAGGAAGGGAGAAAATTTGGAACCCAAAACACATGTTTAAAAAAATGTTTTCACATGCAACTAGGAAATAAGAAACACAGGAAATGGGGTACAGAATTCCATCCTGCCCTACAGGAAAATTGAAGGGGAAGGGGATAAGAGAAGGGGGGAGAGATAGAAGGGAAGGCAGACTAGGGGAAGGGGTATTCAGAATACATGCCATCTTGGGATGGGGGAGGGGCGAGATGGGGTGAAAATTTGGAACTCAAAATCTTGTGGAAGTAAATATTGAAAACAAAAACAACAAAATTACCATAAAAAATTTAAAAAATTATCTAAATTTTTAAAATGTTAGTTCTATTTGCCCAAGTAAAGTGTAAGTTTCTTTTAGTCAGGAGCCACTTTTCTAAAAATGTTAAATTCAATTTCATTATTTTTTTCTGATTAACAAACATTTCTTTTTCTGTTTAATTAATTCCTTTTTAAAATTCAATTTTCCTTTTTAATTATCAAGGATTTATTTTTATTTTCTACCTCTCTAACCACCCCCCCACCCCTACTCTTCTCCCCACCCCATCACATAGGGGAAAACAAAGAAAAGCAAATTCCTTGTAATAAATATGTATGGTCAATCAAAACAAATGTCCATTTTGATCATTTCCAAAATGTGTGTCTTTTTATGCATATTTAGTCCATCATTTCTTTGTCAAGTTGGTGGTATTCTTAACTTCAGTCCCTGGAATTATGGTTGATCACTGTTTGGTTTTTGTTTTTGCTTTTTTGGTTAAGCAATTGGGGTTAAGTGACTTGCCTAGGGTCATACAGCTGGTGAGTGTCAGGTATCTGGTGTCAGGTGTCTGAGGTCAGATTTGAACTCAGGTCCTCTTGAATTCAAGGCCGGAGCTCTATCCACTGTGCCACCCTAGCTGCCCCTTGATCACTGTTTTGATCAGAGTTTTTAAGTCTTTCAGAACTGTGTTTTAACAATATTGATGTGATATAAAATGTTCTGGTTCTATTCGCTTTACTCTGCATCAGTTCATAAGTCTTCTGAGGTTTCTCTGAAAACTGGCTCATTATTTCTTACTGCACGATAGAATTCCATTATAATCACGTAGCATAATTCAGCAGCTCCCCCGTTAATGAGCAACCCCCTTGTTTTACAATTCTTTGGCGCTACAAAGAAAGCTATTACACTCTCTGAACAGGGTCAAGTAGTACCTCAGTTATTTTAACTGACACTTCTCTAGTTATTAGTGATTTGGCATATTTCCACATGGATAGAGATATCTTATATTTTTTTTCCTTGAAAACTGCTTGTTCATGTCTTATGACCACTTATCAAATGGGTAATAGCACTTATCTTGTAAATTTTGAATTATCAAAGAAACTTGCTGCAAAGACTTTCCCTCCAGCAAAGCATTTCTTTCCTATTCTTCTTGGCTTCCTTTGATTTCTTTGTGCACACTCTCCACTTTATCTTGTGTCCCTTTCTATCTTTTGCTTAGTCATGAACTCTTCCCCTCTCTGTTCATCCAAAAGGTAGTTTCTTCCTTGTTTGTCTCATTTATTTGATAATTATTTCTTAGGAGCTCCTCTTGGTAAAGTGGTGTGAGGTATTGATCTAAATCTAATTTCTGCCGGGCTGCTTTCCAGTTTTTTAAGTCCTCACTTCAGTATCTTGGGGCTTTCGGCTGATCAAACATCAAGCTGTTAGGTTAATTTGTTTGGGTGTGCTATGTAGCTGTAGCTAGCATTTCTAACACTTTTGAATAGTGGTGGTGACAATGGACATTATTGTTTTATCACCTGATCTTATTGGAAGGATTATGTTGGCTCGTGGTTTTAGATATATACTACGTGCTATGTTAAGGGAAAATCTCATTTGTTCCTATATTTTCTAGTGTTTTTTTTTAACAGAAATGAACATTGCATTTAGCTCTTTTCATAAATCTGGATGTATCTGATTTGTGTTGTTCTTATTATTAATATAGTCAATTGTGTTTATAGTTCCCCTAACACTGACCCAAATCCTGTGCTTGTGGTATAAAACAACCTGCTCATTGTGTATAATTTTTGTGATACGTTGCTGTAGCCTTTTCTCTAACATTTAAAATTTTTGCATCAACATTTATTAAGCACATTGGTCTACAGTTTTCTTTTCCTGTTTTGACTCTCCCTTGCTTAGGTATCAAGACCACATTTGTATCATTAAAAGGAATCAGAGAAGATCCCTTTCCCTATTTCTGCAGTATGTATTATACTGTGGTTAATTGTTCTTAGTTTGGATTGTTCAATTTCTTTATTGTTCTTTTAGTCTAGGCATTTTATATTTTTGTAATTTTTCATCCATTTTATTTAAGTTGTCAGTCAGAGTCCACATGTATAATTTAATTTATGTCCCTTCAATGTCTCACACCATGCAGGGCATGTAGTGAGTACTCAAATACTTGGTGACTTATTAAATTAAGCCTAGTTTTACTCACTTCATGCTCGTTTCCTTCAGTAATGTGACCTATGTCCTACCTTTCAAAGGAAACTATAATGGTAATAATAAATGACATTTAAAAAAAAGCATTATTAATCAATTTGTATTTTATGAATATATTTTTTTTAAAAAGAAGAAATATTTAGGGGCAGTGAGGTGGCACAGTGGATAGAGCACCGGCGCGGAAGTCAGGAGGACCTGGGTTCAGATCTGGCCTCAGACAAGTGACCCTTGCAAGCTGTGTGACCCTGGGAAAGTCACTTAACCCCATTGCCTAGTCAAAAAAAAAAAAAAAGAAGAGACATTTAAACCAGAAAACTTTGCTTACTTTCCTATTATTTGGGTGATCTACAATTATAATCCAAATCCAAATGAACATAACCAACAAAAGAGAATATGGACTATGATGCTGTGGGTTGGCCAATTCTTTAAGATAGATTTATGATGTAATTACTCCTGTTAGTAATATTCCATCTGTGTACCGCTTGATAGACTGAGATTTAAATCGTTCTGTAAAATGGGTTAAGTACCCAGTGATAGAAGTATGCTTCATTTTCAAAGCAGAAAATGCCTAATATTTTTGGAAGAAGGGTCAGCATCCATTCTTTCCTGTAAGCTGCAGTAACTGGCACCACTTTGTCAAGTAGATTATCTCTTTCTTGGCTGCACACAGGATGAGACAGAAGTAAATGTGAAGTCACTTTCGATAGTCTGTTTTTGTGCATGTTTTATTTTTTTAAATGGACAAGAGCAGTTTAATGGGGGTCACAGGCGTATTATTTTACTCATAGTCAACAAAATCCCTGAGAGGAAGGGTAGGACATATGTGATACTTTTCACATTTCGAAGATGTGGAACTTAGGATTCACAGCCCATAAGTGACTTGACCAAGGAGACAGTCACAGTGGTGCACCAGAACTCTAATGCTCTAAGGAGTTCTGTGCTTTCTTGCTAAGTTGCAGTGCATAATTTCAGGTGTGAAGAAGCTTGATTTTCTATGTATAAAACTTTGACCAATATGATGACACTAATAAAATTCTGAAAAATAAAGAAAATAACATAAAATAAATTCAGGTGCTTCCAACTTAAATTCCTTAATTTCTATGCCTGAACAGCCTAATTATCATGATTTGATTAGATATGCCTTTAAATTTCATTTCAGTGTGTTTATTATCTAAAAATCTTAAGTAAAGAATATTATATCACACACTGTGAGTGATCTTTGGATGTCAAATGCTTGTGTATCCTGGGTTGTGAAGGTGCACAGATGAGTTCAGCTAGAGATAGAACCTTCTATTGTCATTAATTTCCCATTTTAAACTAAATTGTAACTTAAGATTGACTTTTAATATATATTGAATTTAAAGTTTGCAGACATATTCTATATGTGCGAATAGTATTATTATTAATGACTCATTTGAAGGGTTTAGCTTCAAACATATACTACTAATACATCTAGTAAATGGTACAATCATAAGGCTTGATTCAACAATTAAAAACTCTTATAAATGTTAAAACACACATATGTGTTTAATACTACAGAATCCCAAACTGCTGCATTTCTTCTATGTTTCCTTCTGCTAACCCCAGCATTTAAGAAATGCTAGTATCTCTAATGCTTACATCAATAAAACAGAGGAAAGCAGACTAATGAGTTGGACGTGCAACTAAAAAAACTAGCAAAGGAATGAATGAAAAATTCCCAAATAAACAACAAATTGGACATCATGAAAATCAAAGGAGAGATTAATAAAACTGAAAGTAAGAAAACTATTGAACTAATAAATAAAACTAGAAACTGGTTTTATGAAAAAAAGAATAAAATAAAATGCTGGTTAGTTTGATTTACAAATAAGGAAAGAAGAAAACCAAATTATTAGTATCAAAAATGAAAGGGGTGAATTCACCATTCATGAAGAAGAAATTAAGACAATTGTTAGGAGCCATTGTGCACAATTATACACCAATAAATTTGACAATCTTAATTAAATGGATGAATATCTACAAAAAAATATAAATTACCCAGATTAACAGAAGAAATAAAGTACTTAAATAACCTAGTCTTAGAAAAAAATAAAAATAAATAAATTGAACAAGTGATCAACGAACTTCCTAAAGAAAAAAAAAAATTCCAGGACCAGATGGATTCACAAACAAATTCTATCAAACATTTAAAGAACAATTAATTGTTCTTTAAAAATAATTTGGAAAAATAGGTGAAGAAGGAATCCTTCCAAATTCCTTTTCTAACACAAATATGTTAGTAATTCCCAAACCAGGAAGAACCAAAACAGAGAAAGGAAATTATAGGTCAATTTCCCTAATGAATATTGATGCAACAATTTTAAATAAAACACTAGCAAAGAGATTATAACACTATATTACAAGAATCATAAACTGTGACCAGGTGGGATTTATACCAGGAATGTAGGACTGGTTCAGTATTAGGAAAACTATCAGCATAATTTATCATATTAATGGCAAAACCAACAGAAATCATATGATTATCTCAAAAGATGCAGAAAAAGCCTTTGACAAAATATGGCACCCATTCCTATTGAAAACATTAGAGAGCATAGGAGTAAATGGAGCTTACCTTAAAATGATAAATAATATTTACCTAAAACCATCAGCAAGCATTATCTGTAATGGGGATAAGCTAGAACTCTTCCCAATACAATTAAGGGTGAAGCAAAAATATCATTATCACCTCTATTATTTAAAATTGCACTAGAAATATTAGCTATAGCAGTTAAGAGAGGAAAAAAATAAATTGAAGGAATTAGAATAGGCAATGAGGAAACAAAATCATCATGCTTTGTAAATGATACGATGTTATGTTTTGAAAATCCTAGAGAATAAATTAAAAAATTACTTGAAATTATTAACAACTTTAGCAAATTTGCAGGATATTAAATAAAACCACATAAATCATCAGCATTTCTGTAGTGTTACCAACAAAATCCAGCAGCAAGAGATAGAAAAAGAAATTCCATTTAAAATGTCTCTAGACAATATAAAATACTTGGGAGTCTACCTTCCAAGACAAACCCAAGAACTATATGCACACAACTATAAAACACTTTTCACATAAATAAATGATATCTAAATAATTGAAAAATATTAATTGCTCATGGGTAGGCTGAGCCAATATAATAAAAAAATGACAATTCTACCTAAATTAATCTGTTTGTTAAGTGCCATATCAATCAAACTATAAAAAATATTTTATGTAGCTAGAAAAAAAAATAACAAAATTCATCTGGAAAAAACAAAAGCTGAAGGATATCAAAAGCATCAATAAAAAAAAAGTGAAAGAAGGTAGTCTAGCCAAAGCAGATCCCAAACTGTATTCTAAAGTGGTAACTATTTATTTATTTTTTTTTTGTGAGGCAATTGGGTTTAAGTGACTTGCCCAAGGTCACACAACTAGTAAGTGTCAAGTGTTTGGTCTGAGGCAGGATTTGAACTCAGGTCCTCCTGACTTCAGGGCCGGTGTTCTATCCACTGCACCACCTAGCTGCCCCCTAAAGTGGTTATTATTAAAACAATCAATTATTGGCTAAGAAATAGAGTGATGAATCAATGCAATAGATTAGGCACAAATTACCTTATGGTAAACGAGTATAGTAATCTAGTATATGATAAACCCCAAAGATCCAAGCTATGGAACAAAAACTCATTATTTGACAAAAATTGCTGGGAAAACTGGAAAATAGTATGGCAGAAACTAGGTATATACCAACATCTCATACCAAGACATATACCAAGATAAGGTCAAAATGGGTACATGATCTAAACATAAAAGGTGATACCATAAGCAAATTAAGAGAGCATGTAATTGTTTATCTATCAGATTTATGGATAAGGGAAGAATTTAGGACCAAATAAGATATAGAGAGCATGATAAAATGTAAAATACATAATTTTTATTATATAAAATTTAAAAGTTTTTGCATAAACAAAACCAATACAACCAAAAGTATAAGGAAAGCAGAAACCTGGGGATTTTTTTTTTTTGCAATAAGTATCACTGATGAAGTACACATCTCTCAAATACATAAAGAACTGAGTCAAATTTATAGAAATGCAAGTTATTCCCAAATTGATAAATGGTCAAAAAAACAAACAGGCAGTTTTCAGACAAAAAAAAAGTCAAAGTTATCTATGGTCATGTGAAAAAAAATGCTCTAAACCACTTTTGAATAGAGAAATGCAAATTAAAACAACTCGGCCATACCAACTCACAACTATCAGAGTGGCTAATATGACAAAAAAGTTGCATGTTGGAGCGGATGTGGGAAAACTGGGGCACTAATGCACCACTGGTGGAGTTGTAAACTGATCCAACCATTCTGGAAAGCAATTTGGAACGATGCCCAAAGGGCTATAAAACTGTGCATACCTTTTGATTCAGCAATACTACTGTTAGGTTTATATCCCAAAGATATCCAAAACAGGGAAAAGGACCAGTTTGTACAAAAAAAAATATTTATGGCAACTTTTTTTGTGGTGGATAAGAATTGTAAATCAAAGGGATGCCCATCAATTGGGGAATGGCTAAACAAGCTGTGGTATATGATTGTAATGAAATATTATTGTGCTATAAGTAATGACAGGCGGGATGATTTCAGAAGAACCTAAACTTACATGAACTGAGGCATAGTGAAGTGAACAGAACCAGAACACAGTGCACAGTAACAGCGATATTGTTCGATGCGGAACTGTGAACGTCTTAACTATTCTCAGCAATACAATGATCCAAAGGACTAATGCTATCCACCTCAAGAGAAAGAACTGATCTTGAGTGGATACAAACTGAAGCATGCTATTTTTCACTCTCTTTCTCTTTTTTCTTTTATTCTTCTTGTCCAAAATGACTAATATAAAAATGTTTTACATTGCACATATATAACATATCTGATCGCTTACTGTCTCAGGAAGAGGGGAGGGGAGAGAGAGAGGGAGGGATAAAACTTGGAACTCAACACTTCAAATACTGCTAAAGAAAGAAAAAAAAAGATAATATAAGCTCATTGGGGCAGAGGCAGTTTTTGCTTTTCTTTGTATCCTTAGAACTCAGCACACTACCTGGCACAGAGTAAACACTTAATAAATGTTTGAAATGGGGGAAAAAAAGATAGTCTGACTAATAGTCTGACTGCTCTTCTTTCCTTCTTTTTTTGCTTCAGATTTATTTATTTTTTTATAGTCACAACAGATGCTCTAATAGAAGTTCTGATTCTGCCTTCTTTACTTTGTATCACTTCATAGACAACAGGATCATGGAACGTGAGCTCAGAGGTCATCTACTCTGTTTCCTTCATTTTAAAGAGGAGGAAACTGAGGCACAAGGAGGGTTAAGTGACTTTTATAAGGTCACATAGCTAGTAAATGTCTGAAGTGGGTTTAATTTCAAGTCCTCTGATTTCAAAGCAATTATTTACCCTTTTCATTGTAGCCTTTTTCCTTTATTTCTTTCTAATTTATTCTTTGTATTTGTTGTTTCTTGCAAATCATTCAATTATATCTGTATACCACAATTTGCATAGTAATTCCTCAATCATAAGTTTATAAGTCCCACAGCTTATTTCCTACATTTGGCTATAAAGAATTGTTGTATACATTTTTGATCATATGCATATCTCTCTCCCCCGCTCCCCACCATTTTCAATAACGACCTACAGATTGAGTTTTAGTTACAAGATTGCTGAGTCAAAGGGTCTGACCTGTCGCCAGCTTTGATTGTGCATTGCTGGATTGCTTTTGGAAAAGATGTTAAAAACTCCCAGTTCCCCAAGTTCTGTGATTGCATGTGTGGTTTTCCACAGTTCCACTAGACTTGTAGTTTATTATTTTTACCAATCTTTGCTAAATTAAATTGGAACACGGTATAGTTCTCTGGGTTGTTTAAATTTACTTAAATGACTTTTCCTTCAAAATTCAAATACTTCCCTTGAAGTAATGCCATTCCTAGAATAAAATGACACTTTTCATTTAAATCAACTGCCTACCTTAATTTCAGCTCATATTTGAGGTAACAGCAGGGTAAAACCTTGATTAACTAGAACTCAGAAATTAATTGAACTCTTTTTTTCCCTCCGAAAACTACATTTTAATGAAAGGTAGGTCAACTTCAAGGCAGAAAAAAAATGATATTAGAGATTCAGATTAAAAAAAAAGTGAAAGGTCCAAGTTGTATCTTGGGGATATTGTGTATTTGGTCCAATCTACTCCACTTTGTATCCATCTTTGCAATTAGAAAGTGAGAATGACTAGATATTCAGAATGACTAGACCAGGGCAGCATAAGATCCTAAATCATATGAATATTAAATAACATTCAATATTACCAGGTCAAGAAAATGTACCAATACATTTCAGAAAGGTTTTCAATGACAAAGGTTACAACAAGGGCAAAAGATCCCCTTATTAACCTTCAGTTAACTAGAAATTCAATTACAGAGAATATTAACTTCCTTGATCATTCCATTTCTTGCTGTCTTAGAGTAACTAGCGTCTTAGTGGAGCTTCCTTCCTCTCTATGTACTATTTTTAATAGTAAATTTCAACTGACTCAAGATTGTACATGGCCTGACTCTTGGGGTTTCCTGATTGTTGTAGAAGGTAAGCTTATGGTTCTTATCTTTAAAAATACTGTTAACAAGCTTCTGTGGTCTGTACTTCAAGCCAAGAGACTCATGTTGATATTTCTGTCATGGGCAGTTATTTAGGCTAATGTCAGAAATTTAACTAGAATGAAATTAAGTGCAAAGTGGCCAGAGCATATAACTAGGCCAATGTGCACATTCATTTTGTTTTCCACAATGGCATCTGGGGTGTTTTTAAAAAGTAAAGAGATTGCCATTGGAAGTGTGGGGGAGAGAGTGATTAAGGGCCTATCTCTAGAGTCCTGGATATGACATATTTATGATCTGGGGACTTCAGACCTTTTACCTAGAAATCAACAATCCATAAATTCGGAAACCTCTCAGCACCTCTAATGGGTGCCTGTTACTTTACACCCCCCCAAACAAGGAAACATTACTAGAACAATAACTGAAGAGGCCTTCCTGTCCTTTCTGGGAGTGCTGACATTTGTCTACAACTGGTAGGGCTTGTACTTAAAGGTAGTAGAGATTTGTGCTGATGTCCTTTCTGCAGGCCCTGCTACCACCAATGGCATTTTACTTTCAAGACAGGTGGCCAAGGTCAAGGACAGCTTCTATGGCTGTAAAACAAAGATTCAGTCTGTATGAAGATAATTGGTGCATATGGGGATCAAACTTATGATCTTTGCCTAATTAGCAGCCTTCACTACCCAGGTCTTCCAGATTTTTTTTGACACTTCTTTTTTATTGTTTTTAATTTTTTTTTATTAATTTATTTTGATTTATCAATAATCACTTCCATATGCTTTTGAGTTTAAAAGTTTTCTCCCCCTTCCTCCCCACCACCCTCCCCAAGATGGCGCACAATCTGATATAGGTTTTACATTTACATTCATATTAAACACATTTTCACATTAGTGATGTTGTAAGTAGAAATTAAAACCAATAGGAGGAACCATCAGAAAGAGGAAACAAAACTCAACAGAAGAGAAAAAAAAATAACAATTCAGCTTCCATAGTTTTTTCTTTGGGTGTGGATAGCATTTTCCATCACAAGGCCTCTGGAGATGTCTTAGATCCTTGTATTTCCAGGAAGGGTTAAGATTATCAATATTAGTCATCACACAATGTGGCTGTTATTGTGTACATTGTTCTCTTGGTTCTGCTCACTTCACTCAGCATCAGACCATACAAGTCTTTCCAGGTTTTTCTGAAGTCTGCCTGCTCATCATTTCTTATAGTACAATAGTATTCCATCACATTCATATACCACAACTTGCTCAGCCATTCCCCAATGGATGGGCATCCTCTCAATTTCCAAGTCTTTGCCACCACAAAAAGAGCTGCTATGAATATTTTTGTACATGTAGGTCCTTTTCCCGTTTGTGTGATCTCTTTGGGATATAGCCCTAGAAGTGCTATTGCTGTGTCAAAAGGTATGCACATTTTTATGTATACATTTTAAGGTATGCCTTTGGGCATAGCTCCAAATTGCTCTACAAAATGGTTGAATCATTTCACAACTCCACCAACAATGCATTAGTGTTTCAATTTTACCACATCTTCTCCAACATTTATCATTTTCCTGTTTTGTCATCTTGGCCATTCTGGTAGGTATGATGTGGTACCTCAGAGTTGTTTGGATTTGCATTTCTCTAATCAATAGTGATTTAGAGTATTTTTTTTTATGACTACAGATGGCTTTAATTTCTTTATCTGAGAACTGTCTATTCATATCCTTTGACCTTATCAATTGGGGAATGGCTTGTATTCTTATAAATTTGACTTAATTCTCTATATATTTTAGAAATGAGGCCCTTATCAGAGAGACTGGTTGCAAAAATTCTTTCCCAATTTTCTACCTTCCTTCTGATCTTAGTTGCATTGGCTTTGTTTGTGCAAAAACTTTTCAATTTAATGTAATCAAAGTTGTCTATTTTGCTTTTTGTAATGTTCTCTATCTCCTGTTTGGTCATGAATTCTTCTGTTCTCCATAGATCTGACAGGTAAACTATTCCTTGCTCTCTCAGTTTGATTATAGTATCAGCCTTTATATCTAAATCATGTACCCATTTTGACTTTATTTTGGTAATTGGTGTGAGATTTTGGTCTATGCCTAGTTTCTGTCATACTCTTTTCTAGTTTTCCCAGCAGTTTTTTTTTTTCAAAGAGTGGGTTCTTATCCCAGAAGCTGGGGTCTTTGGGTTTATCAAATAATATATTACTATAGTCATTGACTACCGTGTCTTGCATACTTAACCTATTCCACTAATCTACCACTCTATTTCTTAGCCAGTACCAAGCAGTTTTGATGATTGCTGCTTTATAATACAATTTAAGATCTGGAATGGCTAGGCCACCTTCCCCTGCATTTCTTTTCATTAGTTCTCTTGATATTCTGGACCTTTTGTTCTTCCACATGAATCTTCTTCTTATTTTTTCTAACTCTATAAAATAATTTTTGGTAGTTTGGTATGGCACTGAATAAGTAAATTAGCTTAGGTAGAATTGTCATTTTTATTATATTAGCTCAGCCTACCCATGAGCAACTGATGTTTTTCCAATTATTTAGATCTGATTTTATTTGCATGAAAAGTGCTTTGTAATTGTGTTCATAGAGTTCCTGGGTTTGTTTCGGGAGGTAGACTCCTAAATATTTTATAATGTCTACAGTAAGTTTAAATGGAATTTCTCTTTCTATCTCTTGCTGTTGGGCTTTATTGGTAATATATAGAAATGCCGTTGATTTATGTGGGTTTATTTTATAGCCTGCAACTTTGCTGAAGTTGTTTATTATTTCAAGTAGTTTTTTACTTGATTCTCTGGGATTCTCTAAGTATAACATCATGCCATCTGCAAAGAGTGATAGCTTTGTTTCTTCTTTGCCTACTCTAATGCCTTCAATGTCTTTTTCTTCTCTTATTGCTAAAGCTAAATTAGTTGGGAGATGAGTGATTTAGGATAGCTTGGCCCATGAACTTTTTTTATTCCTCTTCTAAGTTGTCTATTGTCCAGTTATATCTCAAATCTGCTATGAGTGGTATCCCATTATTTGGGAACTATAGGTAAAGAGATATTTTGTTTTTGAAAGATCATTATCCTTTGACTAGCAGATTCATAGAGAAAGAAATTCATCATAAAGCTTTACAAGACCTGAGCTTGAACTTTTCAGAGACCCTTATCATAATCTATTGATGACTTCACTCATACATCAGCATAAAGCTAATATTTCTTATTTTATTACTTAGCATATGAGTGGACAAATATTTGACACTACGTTGATGTTTGCATAGGATACAATGAAAATGGTTAACTCTTTGACCAGTAAGGACTGCAGCAAGAAATGATGTTCTTGCGTTATGATTATCCATTACTTCTCTCCACAGGACTACTGGTCTATAGACCACTGGTGTCAAACTCAAACAGAAATAGAGTCCACTAAACTGCTCATAAGGTTCCTTTTGACAATACATTAACTTAGAACACTATACATTAATATGACCCATGTTCTATTGTATTTTTATTTTTTTAAATATTTCCAAATTATATTTAATCCTTACCATTCCTCAGGTGTGGAATTTCATCTCCTATCTCTCATATCCAAGCCTCTGTTCCAGGTTCATATCTAACTTTAAATTTCCCATTTCTATGTCTTTGTTCAAAGTTTATATGAGCTGGTTAGATGGTGTAGCGGATAAACGATTGGACCTGGAGTCAGGAAGACCTGAATTCAAAGCTTGCTTCACACACTTACTTAGCAGCATGGCCCTGGGCAAGTCCTTTAATCTCTGCTGCAATATATAGAACACCAGCCTTAGCATCAGGAAAATCTGAGTTCAAATCTGCGCTCAGATATTTACTAGCTGTATGACACTGAATAAGTCACTTAACCCTGTTTGCCTCAGTTTCTTCATCTGTAAAATAAGCTAGAGAAAGATTGCCAAGAAAACCCCAAATGTGGTTACAAAGAGTCAGACAGGACTAAAATGACTGAACGACAAAAACAAAAAGGTGATAATAACAGCATGTACATCCTAGGGTTTTTAAGAGGATCAAATAAAAAAAGTATTTGTAAAGCACTTTGTAAATATTAAAACTCTCAACAAATACTAGCTATTGTTATTGTTGTTACCTGAGATTGGGATTGTTTGGATGTAGACATATTTAGGAAAAGTGCACATATGAATTCATGAATGAAAAGCATTGACTAAGCACTTGTCATTTGGAAAACTTTACTCCAAGCTCTGGGGACATACATTTTTCTTAAAAAGGAAGAAAGTTGCTATTTTTCAGAAGCTCACTTTCTATAGGCAGAGACAGCATATGTAGTTGGTTTCTGGTACAAATATGTTAGCAGAGCCAAGAGGCCCTTAGGGTGCAATAGGCAAGTACGTAATAATGCATCATTTTAAGTTTAATTTCCACTATTAAATCATTTAAGCTTAATATATGCATATACATATACATATATTGTGTGTATATACATACATATATAATGCACACACACACACACATATATATATATACATATATTAGCCTTCAACATATGCTTTTCGTTATCAAAGCTATGGCGTTATATTGACAATTATAGGTATTATTTTCATAGGATATTAATATACTCAAATCTTATGAAATATATATGATCTCATCAATATACATATTCTAGATTAGGAGTAGAGCACTGTGCCTGAGATTGGGAAGTCCTGAGTTGAAATCCAGTCTTAAGGGACAGTTACGTAGTGAAGTAGATAGAGCACCAGCCCTGGGATCAGGAGGACCTGAGTTCAAATCCAGCCTCAGACACTTGACACTTACTAGCTGTGTGACCCTGGGCAAGCCACTTAATCCCAATTGCCTCCTAAAAAAAAACAGTCTTAGATAAGTACTATCTGGGTGACTCTACACACACCACTTAATCTCTGTTTGCTTCAGTTTCCTCAACTGTTAAATGGATATAATTTCACTCCCTACCTCTCAGAGTTGCTGTCAGGATCATCAAATGAGACATTATTTGTAAAGCAGTTACAGTGCTTGGTATGCAGTAGGTGTTATACAAATACTATCATCATCATCATCATCATCACCATCATCATCATCATCATCTTCACCATCATCATCATCCTCATCATCATTGCCATCACCATCACCATCATCATCTTCACCATCATCATCATCATCGTCATCATCATCTCCAATCATTTCCATCACAATCGATCTGTCCTTGTTCATACTGTTCATACTCATCATTCATACTATCCAGTTCATACTGTTCATACTCAAATTCTTGTCAGTCCTCGCTTTTGAGCCCCACTCAGCATGTTGAGGGCTTTTCTTCCTCTTTCTTGACATTCTGAAGATACCAGAAAGCCATATAAGTTGTACAATGGTTATCCCTCATTCTCCCTACCTGACCGGCCTGCCTTGTTTAAGTCTAAAATATGCATGGATATTCATAATTTTTTTCATATCAATATTCTTGTTGAGTAGGTATCATAACTTATTTTGATCTGCCTTTCTTTTCTACTTCTCTTGGTAGTTGGAAAATTCACGTAATTTAAAGGCTCTAATTAAGGGAAGCAAATCTGTTTCCTACATTTCAATGTATAATATTAATGCATGCTAATAAAGAAGGGCTCACATTTGATGCCCACTACACCATTGTGTGAAATGTAACTACATATTGCTAGACACCGTTAAAGCGTCTCCTCTTTTCTCTTCTGTATCATTTCCCTTTCCTCTGCCCCACACTGGTGTCACCTTATGGGTGGCTGGAGAGAGGAGGAATTACAATGACAGCATCTTTCATTTTGCAATCTGCTCTAACCTTGCTATTTATTAGTGCCAGCTGTGAAGGTAGGAAAAACCTGCCTCATTTTGTGTTGGGGAAATCAAGTGATCTGATGAAATGAGGTGAGTTACCCACATCAATCTGAAGGCAACAATCTGTGTATTCCCACAATGTCTTTGTTTCTTTTTTTTTCCTATGAGAAAATGCCAAAGTTTCACTTGGTCATTCAATAATTAGCATGTTGATAGACATTTCTCAAAACAAAACATTAACATCTTGCACATTTCTAATCATACAAGAAGTCACAAGCAGGTGTTTATTGAGAGGGAACAAAAAATTAATTTCATACAGCATGTCCCAAAAGCCTTAATGCAGTCTTAAGCCTTACTAGCTTAAAATTAAACTTTTGAGACACCCTCTATTGGATTCCTGATGAAAAAAAAATAATTCTATGCTAGAGGAGAAAAAGGTGAAGATCGAACTTTTTTGGTGTTTTATTTCTCTATACAACCTGAATATATGCACATCTGTGTATGCCATCTTCATCGATATACTAGAAGCTCATTGACAGCACGGTTTTTGCTTAGTTTGCCAAATCTGTATCCTTCACCAGACCATGGTGCCTGGCACATAGTAAGGCCTTAATAAGTGATTGCTATTGATTAATGATGGATGATAATGATCATAACCTTGTTTACTTTCTTCAGTATTTTCACCTGTGTTACCATATTTGACTTTTTCTATCAAACTGTGTGGTAGAAGGCCAGGTAATATTAGGAAAAAAACAATGGCACATTGAGAATTATCAATTAACCAACAATTATCTGGTAAGTGCCTACTGTGTGCCAGGTAATATCTTATGTTCTGAGCATACAAAGAAAGGGACAAACATGGTCCCTGCCCTTAAGCAGTTTATATCCTAATGGGGAAAACATGATAAAAACTACTGGATTTGTCTTAGGTACATACAGTGTAAATTGGAAATAATCTCAGAGGGAAGGCACTTGGAGGCAGAGACACGGGGAAGAAGAGTTTTGGAAAAGCACCCCTGCCATGAACTGCAATTGGGTTTTCTGAGGACCAGGCTAGGGAAACTCAGAGGCCCATTACCAAAAGGTGAGTCATCAAGTGCTGATTTGGGGATGAGGTCAGGAAACAACTCATGAATACTGGCTAGCCAATTGACTTCCTGGTGGTGAGTTACTTTAGTGAAGAGAATATACATGCAGAAGAAATAATAATATTTTGTAATCATGCATTAATCAATCAATCAAGAAATACAAAAACAAAAACAAAAAAAACCTAAGAAGGACAGGATGACAATCAGAGCCTCAGAGACTGAGCCAGGCTGGTCTTCAGACAAAAGAACTTGAGTCTATCCTTTACCTCTGGTTTGGTTTAACTTACCACAATGCTTCAACTTGTATTCTACTGTCATGGTCTTCATTGATATAGGCAGTTAGGCGGTATGATGGAGAGAGCTGAGTTCAAATCCAGCCTAAATTTCTAGCTGTGTGACTTTGGGCAACTTCTTTAACCTCTGCTTGCCTCAGTTACCTCGACTGTAAAATGGGGATAATAATAGCACCTATATTTCAGAGTTATGAGGATCAAGTGAGATATTTGTAATGTGCTTAGCACAGTGCGTGGCATATAATAGTTTCCACACAAATGCTAATCGTTGGCGTTGTGGTGGTGGTGCTGGTGGTAGTGGCTT
Organism: Vombatus ursinus; assembly: GCF_900497805.2. NCBI lineage: Eukaryota > Metazoa > Chordata > Mammalia > Diprotodontia > Vombatidae > Vombatus > Vombatus ursinus. The sequence goes on along the minus strand of NW_020954625.1, from coordinate 20,318,473 downwards.
GCTTGTTTCAAAAAACAAAACAAAACAAAACAAAACGAAACGAAACAGGGTCACCTCCTCATCATAACAAGTTACAAAAGACTAATTGAGACTGTCTCTAAACTTCACCTTTATCTTTAGATGAGATTTCTTATGTGAAAAATGTCAAATAGCAGCAAAAAGAAAACAAGGGCTGCCTTATTAACCTCACATTTATTCTTGTTCGTTTGTTTGGTTGGTTGGTTTTTCCCAACAAATTCTGTGGCCCAAGACAAAATGTTTAAAAGTTCATTTGAGGAGGAAGGATTTCTGGACAGCAGTTTTCTTTGCAGTAATAAGAATTAACACATTAATTATCAGAGGACTGATGTAAAACTAAGCCCAGAAGTGCACAGGAATTATAGTACTTAGGTATTTCAAAGTGTGCATCTTGTAAGGAATAAGATACCCCATTTATTAGAGAAAGACAAAACGTGACAGTATTTGGGCTCTTTGTCCCAATCTAACATTATAAGTCCTGAAACCACACGATAATACAGGCTAGGTAGCCCACGATTAACTATGAGAAAGTAGTTATTTAAGAAAAGTCAGAGCTGGGGGCAGGTAGGTTGCTCAGTGGATAGCGCACCGGCCCTGAAGTCAGGAGGACCTGAGTTCATATCTGGTCTCAGACCAAACACTTGACACTTACTAGCTGTGTGACCCTGGGCAAGTCATTTAATCCCAATTGCCTAAAAGAAAAGTCAGAGCTGATAAGCATGATAGGGACTCAGAAGACTGTCCTTCAAATCACTGCATTGCTCCTTACCCTGTGGGACTTTGGACAAGTTACTGGGTCTATAGTGAGAGAGTTAAAAAAAAAAAACTGGGGATCTTTAGCTTGGTATGTATAATTTAGTAACTTTTTGGAGTATATTTCTAAGCTCTTCAGAATAATTTATCTACTTCATAAGTCTACTGAAAGTACATCAGTATGCCTGTGCTCCCTCAACCCCTCTAACAATGGCTATTTTCCTTTTTTTTAATTTTTTGTCAAATGTTAGGTGTGATATGGAACTTTAGAGTTGCTTAAAAGTTGTATTTCTCTAACTATTAATAAGGATATGGAACCTTTTTTCCCCCATGGGATGGTTCATAGTTTGGATTTTTTTCCTTTGAAAACTGTTCATATACTTTGATTACATAACTATTGTACAATGAATCTCATTCATATATATTTGTTTCATTTCTTTATCTACCTTAGATATTAGATCTTCTTTAGACAAATGTGTTGCAGAGATGTTTTTCCCAAATTAACTATCTCCTTCTAATTCTAACTGCAATTATTTTGCTTATTCAGAATCTTAAATTTTATAGAATTTAACCTTCATTTTGCCTTTTATGATCATCTCTATCCCTTGTGTGGTAAACATTCTCCTAATAATAATTATAAAAATTTTCTCCTTCAGTCCTCTTATTTTTTTAAATATTACCTCTTATGTGTAGGTCATATATCCATTTGGACTTTATTCTACACATGGTACAAGATGTTTTTCTAAATTAAATCTAATTTCTCCCAGATTTCTTCCAATTTTCTCCACATTTTTCCCCAAACACAGAGTTAATATTTCTGGGCTTGCTGAATTCTATAGTATCTAGTTCAATTACTTTTATCTTATTTCCTCCATACGGTCTACTTATCAAAGTTTCTATTTTGAAAACAGCACCAATTTTTTTGGATGATTAGTGTTTTATAATGTAGTCTGAGGTCTAATCCAACTAGGTCCCTTCAATACCACTTTTTTTTTTATTATATTTCTTGATATTCTAGACCTGTTATCTATCCAGATGCATTTTGTTCTTACTTTGCCTACTGCTATAAAATAGTTACCTGGTAGCCTGAGTAATGTGGCACTTAATGGAGATTGGACCTATGGTTTCATTGTAGAGTACCCGATGTGAGATAGCAGTTCCTTCTACCAAACCAAGTTGGCCCCTAATCTGCAAATTATAGTCTCAGAGATTTCTTAGCATACTAGGCAGATGTGACTTTCTGAGAATCACAAAGACTGTTTATCAGAGTTGGGAATCAATTCTAACTCTTCCTGGCTTTAAAACCTGCTCTCTTACCACTCTGAAATACTACTTAGGATACTATATATTTAAATTAATTTAGGTAATATTCTGATCTATTTAATATTTGCATTGCCCAACACATCCATGAGCAATTAATATCTCTTAAATTATTTGTCTTCCTTTGTTTCTATAAAAAAGTGTTTTCTAGTTGTATCCATATAAATCCTAGAGTATCTTGGTAGATGGAATCTCAGATACTTTCTACATTCTCTAAACAATTTGAATGAGATTTTTTTTTAAATTTCATCTTGTGTTTTGCTGGCAATATATAGAAAGGTAATGGTTTTATGTGTATTTTTTATTCTTTGACTTTACAGAAGTTGTGAATTATTTCAATTAGTTTTTATCTATCTAGGATTCTCTAAGGTAAATAATCCTGTGATCAGCAGATAGGAATTAGTCAGTCACCAAGAATTAAACATTTACTATGTGCTGACCACTGTGCTAAGCCCTGAGGATATACATTCTAATGGGAGAGACAATGTGCAAACAACTTTACATATGTTAATGTAGATAGAGTGGATGGGAGGTCATTTCTAAGGGAAAGCAGTGATTTTGTTTCCTCATTGTTTATCCTTATTCATTTTAAGACCAAATAAAACACGTCTAAGCCCTCTTCTACGCGCCAATCCTTCACATACTTATAAATAGTTATCATAATATATCCCACTACCTCTAACTGTCATCGACTTTCTCTTTCCAGGCTAAGCAACTGATCCTCACCTGACAAAGACTCAAGGCCACTATTATCTGTGCCAAGATCCTCTGTACAATCTGGAGCTCTTCACCATCAATAATCCTATGGTCATAAAATTATGATCGGTTCCCCTTTTGTTTGAGGAGACTGGACAGGTTCATCCTGGAGAAAAGATGACTGTGGTTGACAAGATAGTTGCCTTTCAGTATTTGAAGAGCTGTCATTTGAAGAAGGGATCAGATTAGTTCTTACTGGCTCCAGAAGGTCAAAGAAGGAGCAAGGGGTGGGCATTTCAAAAAGGCAACTTGAGGCTTGAGGTCAAGAAAAACTTCCTGATGATTTGAATGATCAATAAACAGAAGGGGAAGCCTTAAAAAGTGGTCAGTTTCCCCTTCTTGGAGATCTTGAAATATATATTATGGTGAAGATTCATTTTGTTCATGGGTCAGAATTCCATTGTAAAGCTCATGTTCTATGATTCTGTGATCTATTACAATATTATATCACATGCACATCTGAGTTGAATCAATCAACTAATAATTTACGGAAGAGATGTGAATAAAGCCTAGGCAACTCCATTGAATCCCTCAAATTCAAATCCCTTGATTAAGACAAAAAAAAATGTATTGCTATTGACTGGGGAGATAGCGCCTACATCAAATAGAAAAAACAATTCCCAATCTAGCATGCATGTATCTGACAGGCTGGAGGAAAAAACTGTCCATCTGAGTACCTGAGTAGGAATAGCTTGGAGGGAAAGGAGAAGGTAACCCCTGTTTCTTTCCCTCACTCTTGACCAGAAAAAGATATTATGGAAGATTAGAGGATGTGGTCATTCTTACTGACCTACTGGCAGCCTTCCTGGGATAGCAGTGGTGAGAGGCATACTCTGCCTCGAAAGCCAAAGACAAACTAGAGGGAGGAAAGGAAGCTTCAGGACTCTGTGATGAGCCCAAGAGAAAGCTACACAATATATGAGGAAAACTTGGAGGCTAAGAGTTCCAGAAGGAAGTTACTAGAAATGTTCTCTAAGGAGCCAACTTTCCCCTGGAATTTGTATATATTCGTGAGAGAATGTGTCACAGACTTTGGACGAAATGTTTTACACTAATTGTTTTTATAAGAATATGTAAAATATTCCTTTCTAAAAGCTAACTGGGTCTTATTGACAAGTCAATATCAATTAATAATCAGTGGGTGAAACAAATCGTGAAATATTGGAGATAACTCATTGAACTATAATATTAGAAGGACCTAAACCCTTCAGGGATAACCTAGAATGCTAAAAGGTAAAGTAATAGCTTCCCTCAAAGGACTCAACCTTTCAATGTGAGTTGGGGTTGGGAAATAAGCTCCCATCACTATGGCTACTCCTTCCAATGGTACAGATTAAAAATTCTTCTCTACCTTCTCATCTTGTGTTTCTTGTTTATAAATCCTCCATATCACTCCCATGTGCTTGGGCCTTTATGTCAAGATGCTTCATGGATAATAATGTAGCATGTTGGTCATCCATTGATTACCCCTTACTCTATCATTTTTATAAACATTATCAAATGGACACATTTGGATCACTGAGGATATCTCTTGTTTTTGTTAGTCCCCTTGGAATGAAGGCAGTGTTTGCCTGAACTATATCTATTATGGGGTAAATGGAGCCTAGCCCAAAAAGTACTGAAAGCTGGGTGGTAGAATGCACGTTTTTGTTGTTGTAATAGCTATCTCCACCTCTCACCTCCCTGTCTCTTTGTTAGTACTCCTGGACTTATAAATGAATTGTTATAATTGAACAGTTATAGAGTCTTCCACCCATTGCTAAGGCCCCTTCTCCAGGTTGGGTTCTGTTTAACCCCCCCCAGACTCTCCCCTCTTCTGACTCAACTGTACCCAAGATAAAAAGCTCCCTTTCCATTTTGCTCCAGAGTCATTCATGACCCATATGGAAAAAAAAAAATGTTAGCTAGTACTCTAATGTTTAGAACACTCTTTGGTACTTCAATTTTTCAATGTCCAGTTCCATTTGATCATTCATTCTTATATTGTACTTTAGGGTTTATAAAGCATATTTCTCATGACCAGACTATGAGAGTTAGAGTGTAATGATGGTTATCCCCCCTTTTTAGGTGAGGAAACTATATCTCAAGAAAGTTAAGTAGTATTCCTAAGGTGAGAGAGTGGATAAGAGGAAGGGCTTGGTTCTAAATCCAGGTATCCTGGCTCCAAGTCTACTGATCTCTCTCCAATACATCACCCTGCCCCTCCTCAACATACAGGTATTCTATATAGATCCTATCATTTTGTAAATTTCGACATCTTGCTCCTTTGTTTCCAAAGACGAAATAAATTATGCGCATAGCCATTATAAAGCAATGGCCTCTACTCATTTTCACGGAGATGAAAATCTAATATTTACACAAGTAACTAAAAAAAATTACAGTACACTGAAATTTAGGAACAGAATCAAAGGGGAACATGTTAGCAACTGGCTTAATCTGTTTTCTTCTCATAGCCTAGTCATAAGAAATGTTCATTAGTATAATATTTTGTCCATTGACAAAATGTGCTTGGTTTTGAATAAAATATTTGACTTTAAAGTGGAATTCAAATAATTTTTGCTCTTACTTTATTGCTAATGGGAAAAAAGTATTATGAACAACATTAAAAAAAGAAAGAAACGAGTTTCCAAATTAAAAAAAAACTGTTTATCAAACATATGTGGCAAAAGATCTTGCTCCATCCATTTAAAATCATGGAGATCAGAGGATCTTAAGGTACTCTTTTTAAAAAGACAGACTGCAGTGCACCCATGTCCTCAACTCATGAGTAATTTATATCTATGTCCTTCCCAATATGATATCACGGATTTCAACTTTGCTATTTTGACACTGAATACATTGTAAAGGATCATAGTCTGTGCATCAGATATCCATCCCGCTTACCATGACTGGTCTGCCTTCATTTGCAGTCATTCATGTCATGGATAATATTCTTTATAATCAATTCATTTGATGATGAAAATGATGAAGATGATTTCATACAATCTAATCCACTGTCTAGCCCAATGCCTGGCACACAATGAAGGCTTAATAAATGTTTGTTGATTTAAAATCACTCCAATGCAGTAACTATTTATCGACTGCTAATGCAATGTTCTATGTTGCACTCAAGTGGTTTATATTCTATTTAAGATCTATAACAATAACTGGACATTTTTAGCACTTTGCATATATTATGTCATTTGACCCTCACCAGAGCCATATGAATTAGGAACAACAGGGATTATTATCTCCATTTTATAGAGATGAAAATAAAAATCTCAGAAAAATTAAAGAATGTGTTTGAAGTCATGTCAGTTTCAGAAGCAAGATTTGAACCCAAATCTTCCTGATCCTATATCCAAGGTTCTATCCATGCCTTTCCTTAGGAGATATAGGGGTTTGACATGAATCATTGACCTCTGACTCTCCCTTTCATTCCACTAAGGAGGGCTTTTGTTCAAAGGCCTTACTTGCTCATGTGCATCCAGCGTAGAAAGAAACCAGGTAATCTTTTCTAATGAATAATATGGCTCATGTTTCTATAGCCATTTGGGTCACCTGTAATTTTTACTCTATTGAGATCATAGGATCATGGATTTAGAGTCAAAAGATGCCTTAAAGATCTTTAATACACAACTTCCTCTTTAAAGTGATGAAGAAACTAATCTCTCAAGAGTTAAAGTGACTTGCCCAAGGTCACCCAGGTAGTAAGTGACAAAATCAAAATTTGAACTACGGTTTCTCATTTTAAATCTTGAACACTTCTACTCTACCAACCTATACTTTGTGTATAACAAATAACAAAAGAGATCCATTCATATATTGAAGAAAATATACCTGTTTCATTAAAAAATCTATTCAAATAAACACATTTATACTTGACTGGACATATAATTTCATTGATAAAATGAACCTGCAATTTTCTAAGCCTCTTTGCAAAGTAGATTTCAAACTACTGCATGGGCTTGAGTCTGAGGTCATTTTTTTTTTTCATGTCCTTCCCGTAATCCATTAAAGTAGTTCTACCTGATATAGATGAATAGTTTAGGTCATTGTCTTGACACTGTTCAGACTCCAATGTAGTTTCTCCATGTGTTATTTCTCATTCTTATCACATGACCAGCCCACTTTCTTTTGGGATCATACATATCTCTGATGGAATCCTTTGTGACTTCTCCTCTTGTAAAATTCTTGGTTCATTATGTGGAGGCAAGCTGTCTACACCCATTTTGTACCTCTTCACTGTCATTTGGTAGTGAATCTCAATTTTAATTAATCAGAAACTATTGGCAGCTATAGAAATCATTCATAAAAACTGACCTCTTCCATTTCCATGGAACTATTGAGGAGACAAATTCTTGTCATAAAATTGTGGAGATAGAATAATAGGTATGTGGATCTGTACTTATTAATATTCACTTGATAATCTTTTTGGATAATAATATCATCTAAAAGATTTTTTTTTAATTATTATCTCTTGGCTTTATCACATATATCCCATTGAATCCCTTCTTTCCACATCTAAGAGCCATTTGTTCTCAATACATTTTTTGGAGAAAGAAAAAAATAATAAAACCCAACAGACACACACACCACACACACACAAACACACACACACATACAAATAAACAAATATATATATATATATATATATAGCTTACATGTAGTTTACTATTTTCACAATTGCTCAAAGAAGAAGGATGGTATATGTTCTTACTTCTCTTCTTTAGGGCCAAGTCATCACTATCATTTCACCAAATTCAGTTTTGAATAGTTTATTCTTTTTCTTTCCATTTACATTATACAATCATTTTGGTTTATATAGCTCACAGGGGTGGGAAACCTGCAGCCTCAAGGCCATATGTGGCCTTCTAGGTCCTTGGGTGTGACCTTTTGACTGAGTCCCAGGTTTTACAGAACAAATCATTTTATTAAGGGGATGTGTTCTGTGAAGTCTGGATTCAAAGGGCCACACGTAGGGACCTAGAGGGCCACATGTGGCATCAAGGCCATAGGTTTCCCACCCTTGATACAGGACTTCTCCTTTCCCTTCTCCCCTCTCCTCTCCTCTTCTTGCCTCTCCTTTTTTCTCTTCTCCTGTTTTCCTTTCCTTTATCTCACATTGATCCTCATGGGGTCTAGTAATGAATTTCTGGTTCAAGGAATATCAGTGTTTTACTCACTTTCTTCTTGTAATTCTGCATTAGTTTCCTGACTAGGTATGCTAATGTATAGTTCCAACAGCAATCATTACTGTGCCTGTCTTTTCACAATTCTTCTTTCAATGACTATTTCCATTTTTCATCATGTTTGCTGATTTACTGAGCATGAGATGAAATCTCAAGGTTGTTTGAATGTACATTACTCTTATTTTTAGTGATTTGTACCATTCTTTCATGTGGTCATGAGAGTCAATGTGGCATAGTGGATAGAGCTGGGCTAGAAACCAGAAAGATCTGAGATAAAATTTCCTTTCTGACACATATTGGCTGTATGATCTTGGGAAAGTCATTTAAACTCTGAGTTCTATGGCAGATAATTTGCACAGATGCTGCCCTGCTCTGGTAGAGAGTTTCCTCCTTGAGAGTTCCCTTCCAAAAAAATAAATAAGACATGTTTTTTTTTTTAAAATCATCTTTTGCTTCTAATACAGGTATCAAAATGGTGTTTCATTTTATATCTCTTAAATGAATTAATTATTTTTTTTTAAAAGAGAGTTCCTTCTATCAATGAAATCACAGACCCAGTCTTGATCTCATTCCCCTTCACAAGGTGGTCAGATTATTTGAGGACTATTTGTCTATACCTTTTGGAGAAGCCTCTGGAATCCTCCTCAGATTAAAGTATCTTAATCTTAAAAAAAAATCATTTCACATTCTTATAATTGTACCATTACTATTCTTGTCACCTTAACATTTTATAGAGCCTTTTCTATTCCCCTGAGGATTATCCTTTCTAAGTCTTTCAGAGATGATGCAACATTCTGGAGGCAATCTTAGAAGTCTTGCAATGTTTTGCAGAGGCATGTACAATGCATGGACTTACACACTTTCAGCATGTGAACAGCCACTGTTTGCAGTTGTCCATGTGCATACAAGTCAATTCTGAATTAAATACCTATTGTGAATCTCTTCCACCTCTCCATTTCCTTTCGGGTCACTTAGAATTTTGATTTTCCTTAAAATTGCCTAGCTGTTTAGAAATTTTTGCAAGTGTATAGAGACTTTCTATTTGTCTGTGAGCTCACTAATGGGCCTAATGCTTCCAATGATGTAGATCTCAACTAAGGCCTGTGGGACTTTTATTCATGTTCAACCAACATACTGGGAAAGGTGCTTTTCCTGACCTCTTGATATTGTGAGGACACTAGTAGAGCACATAGGCTGTCCATCAGTGATCCTTCACTCTTGCTTCAAGATCAGCCCATCTTCTTTTTCCAGTCATGGATAATTTTTCTAATAACATGATTACTGAAATTTTCCTTGTATAATTATTGGTAGCAGCCTGTTCTTACCCACAATGTACCTCTTCATCTGAATTTTGAAAAATATGGTATTCTATGATTCACAGCAACATACACCACCAGAAATATATAGCATTGCCAACAACATTAATGGATATGGTCTTTTGGAGGATACTGGTAGTGAAAACATAGGCTATTATGAGAGCAATGTACATGATTACTGTGTTAATGCAGATGAAAAGACCATTAAAAGGAAGCCAAACTCTGAGTAAATTAAAAAATAATAATGATCCCAGAAAACTAATAATGAAGCACAACTTTCTTCTCTCAACAGAGAACAGAGAGCTAAGAAAGGGAGAATATTTAATACATTGGCAGATGTGGTAATTATGTTGATTTTTTTTGCTTACAAAGGAATATTTAATTCAAGAGGGTAAAGGCTAAAAATTAATTAAAAATGAAGACTACACATACATATGTATATATTGGTAAAAAAAAAGCATTTTTATTTTTTTCCAATTACATGTAAAGATAGCTTTCATCATTCATTTTGTAAGATTTTGAGTTTCATTTGTTTTTCTCCCTCTTATTTCCTCTCCTCAAGATGGAAAGCAATTTGATACAGGTTATACACGTGCAATCATGTAAACATATTTCCACATAGGTCATGCTGTAAAAGGAGAAACAGAACAAAAGTAAAAAGTCACAAAAACAAAAAAAAAAAGGTGAAAATACTTTGCTTTGATCTGCATTCAGACTCCAACAGTTATTTCTCTGGATGGGGAGAGCATTTTCCATCATGAGTCTTTTGGAATTGTCTTGGATCATTGTATTTCTGAGAAGAGCTAAGTCATCAAACAATGTTGCTGTTACTATGTACAATGTTCTCCTGGGTCTTCTCACTTCACTTAGCATCAGTTCATGTGAGTCCTTCAAGATTTTTTGGTTTTGTTTTGTTTTGTTTTCTGAAATCTACCTGCTCTTCATTTCTTATAGCACAATAGTATTCCATTACATTCGTATATCACAACTTGGCTCAGCCATTCTCCAACTGATGAACATTCCCTCCATTTCCAATTCTTTGCCACCACCAAAAAAAAAAAAAAAAAGAGCTGCTAAATATTTTTGTACATGTGGGTCCATTTCCCTTTTTTATGAGTTTGGAATACAGACCTAGTAGAAGTAGTTCTGGATTAAAGGGTATATGCAGTTTGATTGCCTTTTGGGAATAGTTCCAAATCACTCTCCAGAATGGTTGATCAGTTCACAACTCTACCAACAACATATTATTGTATCGCAGTTGAATAACAGTGGTGATAATGGGCATCCTTGTTTCACCTCTGCTCTTATTGGGAAGGCTTTTAGTTTAGCCCTATTACAGATAATGCTTGCTGATGGTTTTAGATAAATACTACTTATCATTTTAAGGAAAGCTCCATTTATTCCTAACTCTCTAGTGTTTTTAATAGGAATGGGTGTTGTATTTTGTCAGAAACCTTTTCTGCATCAATTGAGATAATAATATTTCTGTTGGTTTTGTTATTGATATGGTTAATTATGTTGATAATTTTCCTAATATTAAACCAATCATGCATTCCTGATATAAATCCCACCTGGTTATAATTTATTATCCTCATGATAAATTGCTATAATCTCTTTGTTAATAATTTTATTTATTTTTTATTATGTCAATATTTATTAGGGAAATTGATCACTAATTTTTATTCTCTGTTTTGACTCTTCCTGTTTTAGGAATCAGCACCATATTTGCATTCAAAAAAAATTTGGTAGAACTCCTTCTTTGCCTATTTTCCCAGAAAGTTTTATATAATATTGGGATTAATTGTTCTTTAAATGTTTGGTAGAATTCAGTTGTAAATCCATCTGACCTTGGAGATTTTTTTCCTCAGGGAGTTCATTGATGAGTTGTTCAATTACTTTTTTTTTGAAATGAGACTTTTTAAATATTTTATTTTCTCTTCTGTTAATCTGGGCAATTTTTGTTTTGTAAATATTCATCCATTTCACTTAGATTGTAAGATTTATTGGCATTTGCACAAAATAACTTCTAATGATTGCCTTAATTTCCTCTTCATTGGTAGTGAGTTCACCCTTTTCATTTTTGATACTAGTAATTTGGTTTTCTTTCTTTTTTTAATCAAATTAACCAAAGGTTTATTTATTTTATTTTATTTTCATATTTGTTTTATTCATTAGTTTTTAATTTTTAAGATTTTATTAATTTTATTCAATGGTTATATACATTATTTTAATTTAACTTTAAAGATGATTATTAAATTTATTATTTTATTAATGATTTTATTAATCTTTCCTTTGACTTTCAGAATTTCTAATTTGATATTTAATTAGGAATTTTTAATTTGTTCTTTGTCTAGCATTTTAAATTGCATTCCCCATTCATTGATCTGCACTTTATTTTATTCATATAATCATTTATAGATCTAAAATTGCCCCTAAGTACTACTTTGGCTACATCCCATAAATTTTGGTACTTTGTCACATTATTGTCATTCTCTTTGATGAAATTATTGATTGTTTCCCTTATTTGTTGTTTGACCCACTTATTCTTTAGGATTAGATTATTAAGTTCCCAATTAATTTTTAATTTATCTTTCCATGGCCCTTCATTACATTTATTTTTTGTTGTATCATGATCTGAAAAAAGACGTATTTAATATTTCTGCCTTTCACCATTTGATTGCAAGGCATTTATGTCCTAATATATGGTCAATTTTTGTGTAGGTGCCATGTACTGCTGAGAAAAAAAAAAGAAGTATATTCCTTTCTATCCCCATGCAATTTTACCCAGAGATCTATCATATCTAACTTTCCTAAAATTCTGTTCACCTCCTTAACTTCTTTGTTGTTTATTTTTTTGGTTAGGTTTATCTAGTTCTGAGAAGGGGAGATTAAGGTCCCCTCCTAGTATAGTTTTGGTGTCTATTTCTTCCTGTAATTCCATTAACTTCTCCTCTAAGAATCTGGCTACTATACTACTTGTTGCATGTTTGTTTAGTACTGACATTACTTCATTTTCTATGATGCCTTTTAGCAAAATATAATTTCCTTCCTTGTCTCTTTTAATTAGATCTATTTTTACTTTTTTTTTTTTTGCTTTGTCTGAGATCAGGATTGCTATCCCTGCTTTTTTTTTTTAACTTCAGCTGAAGCATAATATTTTTTGTTCTAGTTTTTTACCTTTACTCTGTGTGTCTCTCTGCTTCAAATGTGTTTCTTGTAAACAACATATTGTAGGAATTTTTTTTAATCCTATTCACTTTTGTTTTATGGGAGAGTTCATCCCACTCACATTCAAAGTTACTATTACTAACTGTGAGTTTTCATCCATCTTATTTTTTCCCCATTTATATGCTTATCTTTCCCTTTCGCCCTTTCTCTCCTCACCAGAGTTTTGCTTCTGACCACTGCCTCCCTCAATCCTCCCTTTCTTCTATCATCCCCCCTTTTTATTTTCCTCTTCCCTTCTTACTTGTCTATAGAGTAAGATAGATTTCTTTACCCAACTGAGGGTGTATGCTATTCCCTCTTTGAGCCAAATCTGATGAGAGTAAGGTTCAAACAATTCAAACTCATCCCTTCTTTCCCTCTACTGTTATAGGTCTTTCATACATCTTCATTTGATATAATTTACCTCATTCTGCTTCCTCCTTTCCTCTTCTCCCTGTACAATCTTTTCTTTTCACCTATATTTTTTCTATTATCACATTGAAGTCAAGTTATACCTACACTCTCTGTCTAAGTATACTCCTTAAACTGTTCTAATAGAGACATAATTCTTAAGAGCTATAAATATCATCTTCCAATGTAGGGATGTAAACAGTTTAATCTTATTGAATATCATGTTTTTTTTCTTTCCTGTTTAGTTTTTATGCCTCTCTTGAGTCTTATATTTGCAGATCAAATTTTCTGTTCAGCTCTGGTCTTTTCATCAGGAAAGTTTGAAATCACATATTTAATTGAATGTCCATCTTTCTCCCTGAAGAAAAAAATGTTCATTTTTTTCTGGGTGGTTGATTTTGGTTATAATAGTCTAAGTCCTCTGATCCTTTAATGTAGAAGCTGCTAAGTCCTGTATAATCCTGACTGAGGCTCCTTGATATTTAAATTGTTTCTCTCTTCATGCTTGCACTATTTTCTCCTTGACCTGATAGGTCTGTAATTTGGCTACAATATTCCTTGAAGTTTTCATTTCAGGATCTCTAAGGATGTGATCAGTGGATTTTTTCAATGACAGTTTTACTCTCTGATTCTAGGATATCAGGGCAGTATTCCTCGATAATTTCTTGAAAGATGCTACCAAGGCGCTTTTTTTTTAATCATGGCTTTCAGGCAGTCCAATAATTCTTAAATTTTCTCTCTTGTATCTATTTTCCATGTCAGTTGTTTTTCCAATGAGGTATTTTACATTTTCTTGTATTTTTCATTCATTTTGATTTTCTTGGACTGATTCTTAAAGTCTTACAGAGTCATTACCTTCCACTTGTCCAATTCTAGTTTTTAAGGAATTATTTCTTCACTTAGCTTTTGTTCCTTCCTTTTTCCATTTGGTCAATTATGCTTTTAAAGTAGCTGGTTTCCCCAGTGGATTTTATTCCACTTATTTTATTTTAGGAGTTCTTTGTTTCAGTCAATTGCTGTGCTTCCTTTTTCACACTATTGATTCCTTTTTCATAATTCTCTTGTATAACTCTCATTTCTTTTCCCAATTTTGCTTCTACATTTCTTAATTGATTTTTAAAATTGTTTTTGAATTCTTCCAAGAGGACTTTTTAGGCTTGGGGACAATTCATATTTCCCTTTGAGACTTCACATGTAGGCATTTTGACATTGTTGTTCTCTTCTTACTTTGTGTTTTGATCCTCCCAGTTGCCATAATAGGTTTCTATGGCCAGGGCTATTTTTTTGAAGGGGTGGGGTTTGCTCATTTGTAAAAGCTGAACGCTGCTCCTGGAGTACAGCGGGCACTGTCCCAATCTTTTTGCACTGAGGGCCAGGGGCCTGGTCATTGGCTATCTGCCCTGAAGCCTCTGAGGCTGGTAGCTCGCCCACTGAATTAAGGTGGCCCAGCCTAGTTTTGCCGATTGTGCCCTGGGTTCTGAGACTGGCAGTTTGACTACTGCACTGGGGCTGGAGATCTCACAGCTGTCCTGCTATGCCACTAGCCTCCTGAGTCAGAACCATGTGGTCTTAGTTGCTGATCTATGCTGTGGCTAAGAGCCTCTTGCTGGCTTGCCTGGACTCCACCTGTTCCGGGCTCTGCTCCCTTTTCACTCAAGTGAGACAGACCTTTCCTGGAGTCCTTCTAAGTTATCTTTGGCTGGAAAATTGTTTCACTCTTTCTTTTTTGTGGATTTTGTCACTCCAGAATTCTTTTAGAGGCTCGATTTAATGTTGTTTTGGAGGGAAACTGGGGAGAGTTTAGGCCACTTCCTAGCTTCTCTCCACCATCTTGATTATATCTATCTGTCTGTCTATCTATCTATTCACACACATGTGTGTGTGTCTATATATATATATATATATATATATATATATATATATATATACATATAGACACACATACATGCATATGTAGATTAAAGTTGCTTTCCATGGTAGGAAACAAATTGAAATAATCAAAAGAAATGAAAGTATCTTACATTTTCCCAAACCTTATTCAATCTGCCTTCCTTCTCTAATCCAATTCTGTTCCCAGCTTGTTGTCCTGCTACAAATTCTTTCTAAAATATGTGAATTGTAGGACTAACTCAATGTGCTGCCTATCCAACTGTATGTCCTGATCTGGACATGAGATGTTCTTCATCCATTTCCTTCTTCCTTTGTAGAAAACTATACCATTTACTAACTCAACATGCAATCTCTTTTTGGTGGCCTTAGATGTGACTGAGGAGGCTTGCTAGTGTTTCAGGACTTAATGCAAGCAGCATGATGTCATCCACAAAGAAAGCTGTCTAGAGCAGCTCACCATCAAGGACTAGTGCCTGCCTCATGTAAGGAAGACAACTCTGGCAAACATATCTCTGCCCATTTTATGACTTGTTTGGAAAGAGATAATAAAAGAACATTTTCCACAGTCATGTGTGTTGCCTCATTTGACAAAGTGAGCATCCGTAATCTTATTGTATGCAAAGAAGATACCAGGCAATATGGGAGACTGTAAAAATATGTTTAAACCTACTGAATTAGAACATATATATATATATGTATATATATACATATACACATATGTATATACATAATGCATACATATACACATACCTGAATAAACAAAGAAAAAGTCTACACAGTAGGGTTTTATTTTCTTTGTACCCCTAGTCACTCCCTACCCCAATAGAATGTTAGCTCCCTGAGAGTAGAACGTTTTTTCTTTTCTTCATATCTCTGTTCCTTGCATATAGTTGACATTTAATACATTTGTTAAATTGAATTGAATTGGATCATGTGACTGTAAAGATGAATTTTGTGACTCTTAGAGGGCATGGATAGGCTGCCATGTGCAATTTTAAGGAAGTATCCACTGGCATGAGATCATAGATCCATCAAAGTAAAGTAGTATTGACTATAAAGATATGGTTACCTGCCGATTTTTTTTCTTTGAAAGCCTCTCTGTTCCCTACTCGTTTTTTTAAACCAAGGATATCTATTATATCCTTTTGATTTACACAAACTACACTGTTTTTGTTTTGTATTTGTTTTAACATGTCTTCAATAAGCTTTTGTAAAGCATCTCCTACTTGTCAGAGACTGAACTAAGCTCTGGACATACAAAGCATGTCCTATCGAAAAATACACAATTCTTACGTGAGTAAGTTTCAGTCAATTAGCAAGCATTTAAGGGCACACTGTATATAAGGGACTCAGAACACAATGACAAAAATTAAATCATTCCTAATGTCAAGCATCTTATAATCTATTGTGAGAGACAAAATGCATACAACCATATATGTTCTCTTTTCTCCACTCACACTATACCATCAGTATATCTTTCACTTAATTTTAAATTAATTTTCCTGAAGTACAGATCTGATCGTGTCACTTTCCCCTTCCCCAATCAATAAACTTCACTTGTTCCATATTATGTTCCATATAATGTCCAAGATCAAGTATAATATCCTCTGGCCTTTAAAGACCTTCAGATTTTCACTCCCTCCTCCCTTCCCAGTTTTCTTAAAATTTACTCTCTTCCATATAGTCTAAAATTGAGCAACACTGATCTCCTGACTTTTAGTCCAACTCAATTCAATTCCATAAACATTTATTAAGTCCCTAGTATGTGCCAAGTATTATGCTAAGTGTTGGAAATACAAATAATAAAAAATACAGTCCCTGCCTTGAAGGAGCTTACAATCTAATAATGGGGGAAGAAAACAGACAAAAGGTAGCTGAAAAAAAGAGAGAGTGGACCACCAGGCAGCAAAAGTTTTCACCCTGTATAGAGGCTGAAAATTCTGAGCCCTCTATATTGGAAGGCTTTTTGAGGAGCGTATCGCTCCATCCTCTAGCCCTCCCATCAGAGAAGAGAGTCAATTGAGAAAGTTAGGAAGGTGCTGAGCATCAGAATCTAAGTCAATAAGCATAGTGATAAGATTTCAGGTGATCAGCTTATCCTGAAGCAAAGAATATTCTATGGAAAAGAAATCAAACAGGGCTTTGTTCGGTCATTTCAGTTGTGTCCAACTCTTCATGACTACATTTGGGGTTTTCTTGGCAAGGATACTGGAGTGGTTTGCCATTTCCTTCTACAGCTCATTTTACAGATTAGGAAATTGGGGCAAATAGTGTTAAGTAATTTGGCCACGGTCATATAAGTAGTAAGTGTCTGGGGCCAGATTTGAACTCAGAAAAAATGAATCTTTCTGACTCTAGGGCTGGCATTGTGCTACCTAGCTAACCAAGTAGAGCTATTCATAGAAAATGGAGAGTTATCTGGGATGAGACAGAGATAGATCTCTAGCTCTTTTTCACTTCACCTATCTGTCTCTCCATCTCTCTCTGTCTCCTATCCAACTCCATTATATGTACATAGTTGTTCACATGTTGTAAATGCCATTAGGTTGTATGCTCCTTGAGGGCAGGCACTGTTTTTGTGTTGCTTTGTATGTCCAGAGCTTAGCTCAGTGTCTGACAAGTAGGAGATGCTTTACAAAAGCTTATTGAAGACACGTTAAAACAAATACCAAACAAAAACAATGTAGTTTGCGTAAAGAAGAAACCCATCATCAATGTCTTCTCAGCCACTCTTCCTTGACTTAAAATACCCTGTGTGAAGTTGTTCATCCATTACAAATATGTCTCCCTGTATCTTAAAAAGCAACCCCTGAATGCCTTTAAAATATATGGGTTGCCGTATGGATTTCCTCCTATGGATATGGTCATGTGAGCCAGTCTTCGCAAACCTATTTTCCTTGAATTTGATTATTACTTCATCATAGCCACATGAAGGACTGAGGCTAATTAACTAAGTAACCATTTTGAGTAAAAAAGGGCAAAGTCTAGTTTTTGGAATGAAAGAAAAAAAACAGCATGATCATATTTTACATAGTTTGCATCAAGATAAAAAAAAACTAATTAAAAAAACCAAACCTACAAATTCTATTCAGCAATATTCTCCCTCATTGCTTCTACATATGTTATTTGCTGATAGTGAAATGTAATTTCCTTAAGGGCAGGAACCATTTTGTTTTTGAATCCCCAGTACCTAGTTCAGTATCTGGCATATAGAATTCACTTCTAAAAATGCTTTTTGATTCATTAGCTAAATTAATTATGTGACCATAGATAAAAACATATTACTCTCCAGAGGAAATTTAAAAAAAGAAACTTTGCTCTTATTCTGCCCTCAATCTATTTCTACGAAGAGTAAAAAAAAAATCAGAAACTGTGAGAACAAAGATCAACTTAATTTAAACTGTAAACTCATTGACTTGTTTTACAGCCCATAATAGTACTTAATCCTAAATATTGAATTGCAATTTTGTTCTATGTAGGTTTCCTAAGGCTCTGAGAAGACACACATGAAATAGAAATAAGGATCAACTTACTTTAAATTTTATTATTTTCTTATCATTTGTTGTTGTTATTCCTTTCCTACAAGCTAATCACAGTCATTCATTAACATTTTTGAATTTAAAATGGGAAAATAGTTTTTTTTTGTTTTCATTGTCACTGAAGGATGAAGACTCATCTGATACACCTCAAGTAATAGCTATGAAAAGTAATCTGAAGTAGAGAGGATGCTTTCCTCCTAATTTAGAGAAATTATTATGATTTCCCCCCAAAAAATCCCACTTCTCCTAAATATGTACATCCTCGATTTCTTAAAAGACGAAATGTTGCTTAAAGAAAGCTGTGAATGATTTTTTTTTTCCTGCAAAGGTCCCAGATTTGCTTTGTGACATTGGAATCTCATTATCAATATTGTATGCCTCAGTTTTTCCATTTGTTATAATATTAGTTCTCATCTCCCTAAATAACAAAGGAAAAATAAATACCCTATCTCAGAAAACATGAAATACCAAAATTTGTTCAGAATGCCATATGTTATATAAAACTGTCATTGGAGAATGTTTAATCAGACAGCTTTGTGCTCTATTACTATCTTCAGATAACAGTTATGTGAGGCTTCAAGTTAATGAAAGAAAATAAAAAGAAAGTATTTATTACAAACTATTTAGGGTGCGACAAGTTGCTAAAGAAAATAAATAGCAGGTATATATGGAGCTAACAGAAATACATAACATCGAGAGCCATTCTGCAATTCAGAAATGGTCAAAAATATGAAGAAACAATTTGCCAGAAAAAAAAATAAGCTGGAGCCAAGATGGTGAAGTAAAGGCAGAGACCCACTGAATTCCCCCAACATTCTCCTCTAAACAGCTTTCTGGTCCAGGAGTGAGTCAAGCTTGATTTGAAGTCCTGCCTCTGGCACATATTAGCCTTGTGAGGGTGGAAAAATCCCTTAGCCTCTCAAAGCCTTCAACAATGACCCAAATCTCTAAATTATAGATGAGTTAAAACAACTTCCCACTTGGATGAAATCATAGGTCCTTAATACGTAAGATCCCTTTAGCTGACATACTTATGATTTAAAAGCTGGAAAGCAAAACCCATGGCCCTGGAAAACTTGTTGTGGCAGTATTAACAAGAAGACATCTCACAAGGCATGTGATATTATGTTTTTAATTTGAAAACAGCATTTTTTGAAGATTTAAAGTAAATGGCATCAGTCTCATTTTTTCAATAGAAATATATATATATATATACATACACACACATATACATATATACACACATGTATACACACACACATATGTACAATATACATACACACTTATATGACTTTTGCTTGAAGCCACTGGTGTGTGTAGTGCTAGTAAGGTCTGTGAGGGCAGGTGTGGCACCTTATGTAGACATTCCATTTCCCATTTCTTTGACTCTACTTTCATTGAGTCCCTGTCATGGACTGCTCTCCCTTGTCACTCCCACCTCATTGAATGCTGAGTATCTTTCAAGATTCTGTTGGGGTTTCCTCCTAAAGAAAACCTTTCCTGATGCCCATTTTTGTTAGTGTTCTGTACCCTCTCAAATATCACCACATATATTTACTCACTAATAATAATGTCCACTATTTGTGTATGCTGCTTTCATTTGGGCATTTAACTGCAAGTTTATGGAACAAAAGTCCATTTGTCTCTCAATGTTACTAAATTGGCTTCAATTGGTATTTTTACTCCTACATAGCATCACAAATGTGAAATGATATGGGAAAAGCACTGGAAAAGGTGAAAATAGATGAAGAGAGTGAAAAAGTATGATGTCAGATAAGGAATAACTGATGAAGTTAGTGAGCATCATGCCATCAAGAAAATTTAAGGAAAGCACTCAGCAGTGAATGAACCTGAGAGTGGTTGGCATATAATATATACTTAATAAACAGTCATTGACTTGACTTGTGTTGAAGATATAGGAGACCATGGGTAAGAGTGAAACAAGATGGGGAGTCGTGGATGGGCAGAAATCTATGCTATTAAAAGGAATGTACACATTCATGGGTTCATGTACCCATTGGAAGGACAGTGTGGTGTTATTTGATAGGTAGTCCATGTAATCCATCAAAACTCACTTGCCTAAGACTCTTCTCATAGGGAGACATTGATCATTCTGTGCTCCATTCTGTATGAAGGGTAGAGTTGGTCAGAGTTTGGGAGAAGAGCAATGCTAGAAGTCTGGCTCTTAGGTTCAAGATTCTTCTAAGGGAGAGATCCTTGAAGAGTGAAACAAAAATGCTTGGAAAGAAGTCAATATGTAGAGGAAATGGCTCCTTATTTATATCATGATTGCCAGCTTGTTACACTTGAAATTTTAGGGAATTTTCCCTTGGGTGAGATCTGGGACTTGCTCTATGTTGAATTGAGATATCTATATACTAGATATTCCTAGCAGGAGAAGTCATTTACTTCCTGTATTGTCTGGTATAATTTCTCTGATTTCTATTTACTATCACCTTAGATAAATGGGTATATTTACTATTCCCTATATGTGGTCTTTGTGAAATTGAAATTTGGTGAGAAAGACAATCAAGCTTTGGATATATAGCTTGGAACACTCTCTCCCTTTAAAGGAATAATGATTAGGAGCAGAATTCGAATGTAAAAATTATTTTCCCCCAGACTAAAAATATTTGGGGGGTATAAGTGGATATGTGTGTATGCATGTGTATGCATATGTATATAAGTATGTATATATGTATATGTGTGTGCATTTATTAACATATATATATATTATATATATACAATAAATACATACTTATATCTTCCAGTATCCTATCTCTGAGGAAACCAAAGTAGTCAATCTCTGGAGACCACCTCCTGCTTACCCTCTTGGCAGGGATCAAAGTCTCACTTAGGGAAGGAAAGACCAAGGAACTCTAAAAAATAACTTTTTGCCTTCCTGTAAGTCATATCTAAACAGATTCATATGGATTTATG
Source organism: Vombatus ursinus (assembly GCF_900497805.2). NCBI lineage: Eukaryota > Metazoa > Chordata > Mammalia > Diprotodontia > Vombatidae > Vombatus > Vombatus ursinus. The sequence goes on along the minus strand of NW_020954625.1, from coordinate 20,297,152 downwards.
TAACCGACCAAAGCAACATACCACCTCCCTCCTAAAGATGTAATAGAAGACACAATTTAAAATATAACCACCCCTCTTTCATCCCACTGATGAGCACCAGGAAGCCATCTAATTAAGGATAGGCAAAGAGAGGTACCTTTGTTCATGACCAGAAACAGATATAGCCATTGTGACTGAGCCAATAAGGGAGATATTACAAGTATGATAAGATTCAGGAGATATTTAGATAATGAATTAAAAATGCATAATAAATAAATAAGCAAACAAAAAGAAAAATAAATGAATTCATAAATAAGTAAATTAATAGAATAAGTAAATTAATAGATACATGAAAGAATAAATGAATAAACAAATGTATGAATGAATGAATGGATAAATATTCTTGTTCATTCTTCACTTTTAAAGATAACCAATGACATCATGTAATGAGTGATGTCTTGATTTGCCTATTAATTGGATCTAAGTAAAGCAGAGTTGTGAAAAGTCATCAGCCTCACTCTTTCTTCCAAAGTCATCAAAGCGCAGTGACAAGATAAAAATCAAGATATTAGTGATGGCCTGAGATGCAGTAGATGACCTTAGTGTCTTCAATTTCTGACCATGGTGCATGCTTGAGCCCCCTTTACGGCACTTGGAACAAATTGTTATCAGCCACCCATTCCACTGGGGGAAGTCTTTACATTTTTGCAGTAGACATCCCCCTAGCTCACCAATGCTTGAAATCTGTCGGTTACCCTCAGTCCAGTTTGACTATCGAGGTTGTTTTACAGGAAGTGTGGCCTCTGTGCTACAGCTACTTGGAACCACAGATGAGAGTTTGGTGATAGATGAATACCAAATGTGAATGAGCAGCCCTGAAAAAGGCTCAGCAAACCCTCTCACCATAGGTACTAGCACTACCGGACAACCCAATGAATGAATAAATGAACGAATAGGTAGCTAGCTAGCTAGAACATGGGCAAAGCAAACCATTTAAAGGGTACACAGTTGAAGCAACATAGAATGACTAACTTGGAGTTAGGAAGATCTGGATTTAAATGTTTGCTCCGAGAACTTACTAGCTGTGTAGGTAAGTCATTCAAACTCTCTCAGCCTCAATTTCCTCACATGTAAAAGATGGATAATGATAGCAACTATCTCACAGAGTTGTTGTATTAATTGAAAAGACAAAGGCAAGTATATTGTAAACCTGATATATATATATATACATATATATATACATATACACACACAAATATATGTATACACACACATATATACATACACACACATATATATGTGTGTATGTCAGAAGGTATAATTATTATTACTCTATCCATTAATGGGGTAACATGCAGCTAGATGGCACAGTGGATAGAACATTGTCCGGAAGATTCATCTCACCAAGTTCAAATCCCCTCAGAAAGTTACAAGCTATGGGACCCTGGGTAAATCACTTAACCTTGTTTGTCTTAGTTTCCCAATCTGCCAAATGAGCTGGAGAAGGAAATGGATACCACTCTAGTATATTTGCCAAGAAAACCCCAAATGGGGTCACAAAGAGTTAGACATGACTGAAACAACTGAACAACAAAATCACAGAGGGGAGGATTTGTTCAGAGTGATGTTAATAGAGATCTTTGAGAATTTGTTCCTAAAATAAGAGTACAATGCAGTGCATTGTACTCAATCTTGAGTCACAGAACCTTGTTTCCTGTTGCAGTTATGTATGCTAAATAATAAACTAGAAGATCTTATACAAGCAATTTCACAACTCTGGGACGGTTTCCTCATCTCTAATGTAAAAAAAAGGAAGATAGATTGGATGACACCTGAAATCCCTTATGGCCCTCAGGATTTAAAAGCAGAGGAAATGGGTTAAAATTTCTGGTTTTTCACCACCTGTGTGACGTCAGGCAAGTCACCAAACCTTTGCAGGTCTCAGTTTCCACTTTGACAAAATGAGTTGGTTTCACGAGATGACTTCTGCCTCCATATGTGTAATAGGTCATTATGATTCCAGGCTTCCATGTCTCCCAAATTTGTTCTCCTTCATTCAAAGTTATTTCAGTTCTTCTAATTATAAAGACAGAAAAGCTGTCTTCTGACCTGCAGAGTCCTTGGAGGCTCTCCTGAACACTTGTTAATCTTAAAAAAAAGTATTTCTTTTTTCCAATTTTATGTAAAAAAACAATGTTTAATATTCTTTTAAAAAAATTGAGTCCAATTTCTCTTCCTTCCAACCCCTCCCTTCCCACTCATTGAAAAGACAGGCAATTTGACATAGGTCATACATGTGCTGTCATGTAAAACATATTTCCATATTAGTCATGTTGTAAAAGAAAACACAGGTAAAAAAAAATGCAAAAATAAATAAAATAAAAATAGTATGATTTCATCTGCATTCAGACTCTACCAGTTCTTTCTCTGAAGGAGAAAAACATTTTTCATCACAAGTCCTTTGGGATTATCTTGGAACTTTGTATTGCTGAAAATAGATGTCATTCACAGTTAATTCAGAATACAGTATTGTTACTGTATACAATGTTCTCTTGGTTCTGTTCACTTTACCTTGCATCAGTTCATGTAAATCTTTCCAGGTTGTCCTGAAATCCACCTGCTCATCATTTCTTACAATACAATATTATTCCATCACAATCATATACCACTTGTTCAACCATTCCCCAATTGATGGATATTCTTTTAATTTCCAATTCTTTGCCACAACTAAAAGAGCTGATATCAATGTATATGTACATATAGGTTCTTTTCTCTTTTTTGTCTTTTTGGGATATAGACCAAGTAGTGGTATTGCTGGGTTAGAGGGTATGCACAATTTTATAGTCCTTTAGAAATAGTTTTAAAGTCCTTTTAGTCCTTTGGAAATATTTCCAAATTGCTACAGACCTAGTAGTGGTATTGCTTGGTTAGAGGGTTTTTTTTATAGTCCTTTAGAAATAGTTCCAAATTGCTCTCCAGAATGTTTGGATCAGTTCACAACTCCACCAACTGTGCATTAGTGTCCCAATTTTCCCACACCCCCTCAACTATTTGTCATTTTCTTTTCCTGTCACATTAACCAATCTGATAGGTGTGAGGTGGTATCTCAGAGTTGGTTCAACTTACTATACTCTAAATGATGGTGATTTAGAACATTTTTTCATGTGACTATAGAAAGCTCTTATTTCTTCATCTGAAAACTTCCTGTTCATATTATGTGACCATTTATCAATTGAGGAATTGCTTGTATTCTTATAAATTTGACTCAGTCCTCGACATATTTGAGAAATGATGCCTTTATCAGAGAAAATTGTTGTAAATTTCTTCCCCCACCCCCCAGTTTTTTGCCTTCTTTTTAATCTTGGTTGCATTGGTTTTGTTTGTGCAAAACCTTTTTAATTTTATATTTAAGAATGATCAATTTTACATGATATAATGCTCTCTATCTCTTGTTTTGTCAAATATTCTTCCTTTTTTTCATAGATCTAACAAATAAACTGCTCCATGTTCCCCTAATTTCCTTATGGTATTGCCCTTTATGTCCAAAACATGTGTGAATTTTGATCTTATCTTGACATATAGTGTGAGATGTTGGTCTATACTTAGTTTCTGCTAAATTGCTTTCCAGTTTTCTCAGCAGTTTTTTTTGTTGTTGTTGTTGTCAAAAAGTGAGTTCTTGTCCCAAGAACTGAGATCTTTGTGATAACCAAACACTAGATTACTATGATAATTTACCTTTATATTGTATGCTCAATCTATTCCACTTATCCACCTCTATATCTCTTATCCACATTGATTATTCCACCTTGTTTTGACGACTATTGCTGTCTAATACATTTTGAGATGTAGTACAGGTAGGCCATGTTCCTCATACGTTTTCATTACTTCCCTTCATATTCTTGACATTTTTTTCTTCCAGATAAATGTTGTTATTGTACTTGATTCTTGGTTATAATACAAGAACCTTTGCCCTCTGGAATCCCATATTCCAAGTCCTCTGATCATTTCATGTGGAAGCTGGTAAATCCTTTGTTATCCTGACTCTGGCTCCGTGATGATTGAATTGTTTCTTTTTGGCTGTTTGCAGTATTTTTTTTTCTTGACCTGGGAGCTCTAGAATTTGACTCTAATGTTTCTAGAAGTTTAAGTTTTGGGATTTCTTTCAGGATGTGATTGGGGGATTCTTTGTATTTCTATTTTACCCACTGGATATCAGGAGGGTTTTCCTTAATAATTTCTTGAAATACGATGTCTAGGCTCCTTTTCTGATCGTGGCTTTCAAATAATCCAATAATTTTCAAATTATCTCTGCATCTATTTTAGGTCCGTTGTTTTTTCAATGAAAGATTTCAAACTTTCTTCTATTTTTTCATTCTTTTTGTTTTGTTTTATTGTTTTTTGATACCTCATCAAATTATTAGCTTTCACTTGTCCAGTTAGAATTTTAAGGCATCATTTTCTTCAGGGCACTTTTGTACCTCCTTTTCCATTTGTCTGATTCTACTTTTGAAGAAGCTGTTTCCTTCCTCCCTGTACTTTTTTTCATTTTTTGTGCTTCTTTTGCCAAGCTATTGACTCTTTTTTATGATTATCTTACACCACTCCCATTTCTTTTCCCATTTTTTCTCTACTTTTCTTAGTTGATTTTTAAAATGCTCTTTGAATTCTTCCACTACATCTTTTCTAGGTACTTGAGACCAATTCACATTTTGCTTTGAGGCTTTGTACATAGCCATTTTGACATTGTTATCCTCTTCAGAGTTTGTGTTTTGATCTTTCCTGTCACCAGGAAACTTTTTATTTTCAAGTTCTATGTTATTGTTGTTGTTTGTTCATTTTTCCAGCCTATTTCTTAATTTTTAACTTCATGTTAAAGTTGACCTCCGCTCCTGGGATGGAGAGGGCACTATCTTAACCTTTAGGATTTTTGTGCTGCTGTTTTCAGAACTAGTACTGAGGTATGTAAGTTTTCAGTTCTTCCAATGTGCTATGATCTAAGCAGAAGTTCAGCCACTGCTCTCCTGGTCGGTGCCATGGTCTGTGACCAACCTCAGGGACTTTTTTCTGCCATGGAACTGTTACCAGGATTTCCATTCCCCTATGGCTGTGAGCTCTAGTGTGTTAATCTTACCTCCTTGCACAGACCTGGGCCTGTGTCTTGGATGCCTGTATGGTCAATGTAAAAGCTCTATATGTAGTAACAGCAAAGGGTTCCCTGTAATCTCCAGCTGACCAGTTGTCTAACCCCTTTACAAGCTGTGAGCTGAGAGTTCCAGAAGTCACTACCACCAATTCAGTCACCCCCAAGGCCTGCTACTGGGTAACTGGCATTGTGGCCTGATGCTGCTTACTAGGGCACCTGCACTGGACTTCACTCACCACAGTGAGACACATTTTTCTTGTCAACCTTCTAAGTTGTCCTGAACTGGATTTTTCCCCATTTGCTGATTCTGCTTCTCCAGAAAATTTTGAGCTGTTATTTCAAAGTTGTCTGGAGGAGAATTTGGGAGGTATCAGACTAGTCCTTATCTTTACCACCTTGTTTCCACCTGCTTCTGTAAGTTTCTTTTCATGAGCACAAGTTCCCCCATCTCCACACCATCCTCAGGAGCATAGGTCACAGAAGCGTTTCAGTCTAGGTCGGGTTTTCAGAACACATAGAGAATAATATTCGAAACTTTTACTCCTGAACCCACAAATTCAGAAGGTTTCCTGCAGTAACCCAAGGAACTGTTTCAGAACTACTGAGCATAGCTAACAATAATGGAGCTTTTTACCTTAAGGCTGTTCAGGAAGAACTTTTTTAAAGTATCTCTGAGAAACATATGGCTATTTTAAACTGAATGAGGATAACTCTGGGCTGATGGCTGGTTTTTAACCAGAAACATTGCCTCCATACTAGTTAAGCTAATGAGCCCTTAACTGGGTTAAATAAAGGCCTGAATTTTAGCATGCATATTCTGAAAGGTTTGAATTCAATTCAATAAAGGATAAGGATGTTTGAAAGAAGTCTGGGAGAAACAAATATAGCGTCATCACGGAGAGGGAGAGAGAGTAGATAGCAATGAGCTAGAGCTGGAGTTCTTAACCTTGTATTTGTGAACTTTTTTTGTAAGGCAATCATTGTTAAGTGACTTGGCCAGGGTGTGAGGCTAGATTTGAACTCGGGTCCTCCTGAATCCAGGGTTGGTGCTCTATCGACTGCACTGCCTAGCTGCCCCTGTGAACTTGGTTTTAAACAATATTTGAGATCTCATTTTCAGTGTAATTATTTTCCTTTGTCATCCTATGTATTTTATTTGATATATTTAAAAACATTCTGAGAAAAGGTCCATATACTTCCCAAACTGCCAAAGTGATAATGGCTCAAAAAAAAAAAAAAAGTTAAGAACTCCCAGATTAGAGGCTATTGATATTCAGAAAGGATTTTGGAATCTGAGCCAAGGCAATGAACCCATCTCCAGGTTGGAAAAAAAAAGCAGGACAGTAGTGGATCCAAACATCAGAATCCTGATAAAGTGTTGAGAAGAAGAGAAAGAAGGCATTACTGCCGGGGTACCATTTGAATATGTGGGGTAGCTAGTTGGCACGGTGGATAGAGTGTTGGGCCTGGAGTCAGGGAGATGCATCCTTCTGAGTTCAAATCTGGCCTCAGACACTTACTGGCTGTGTGACTCTGGGCAAGTCTCAGTTTCTTCATCTGTAAAATGAGCTGGAAAAGGAAATGACAAACTACTCTACCATCTTTGCCAAGAAAACCTCAAATGGGGTCACAAAGAGTCAGATACAACTGACATGACTGAACAACAACAACAACATTGCAATGTAAGCTGCTTTAGGGGAAAAAAATGTTTCATTTTTATCTTTATCTCTCCAGGGTCGAGCCTGAGTAATTGCTGATACATAGTATGTACTTAATAAATGCTTGGTGAACTGAATTGAGTTGATTGAATCTATTTTCATGATTATCCTGTTCAAAGAGAAATATATATATATATATATGTGTGTGTGTGTGTGTGTGTGTGTATGTGTGTATATACAGTGATATTAGATATTGACATGCATGTACATATATAATTATATATAGAGACGGCCAGATGTCACAATGAATAGAGTGTTGACTACCTGTACGTAGTACCTGAGAATAGTTGAGTGAATTATCCAGGGTCATACCATTAGCGCATGTCAAGGCTTTATGAGTGCAGCCCTGGGCAAGTTCACTTAACCTTTCTCAGCTCTAGTTTCCACATCTGTAAAATGAGTTTAATAATAGCATGTACCTTACTTTTTTATTGTAGCTGCTGCTGCTGCTGCTACGGGGCTGCTGCTTCTGTTTAGTATTTACAGTGGTTTCTGACTCTTCATGACATCGTTTGGGGTTTTCTCGTCAAAGATCTGGAGTAGTTTGCTGTTTCCTTTTCCAGCTCATTTTACAGATGAGGAAACTAAGGCAAACAGGGTTAATGACTTACCCAGGGTCACACAACTAGTAAATGTCTGAGACTGGATTTGAATTCCGGTCCTCCTAACTCCCAGCCTGGCACTCTATCCGCTGTGCCGCCTTACTGCCCCTTATATTGTCATTGTAAAAATAAAAAAAGACAACATTAGGTAAAGAGGTTTGCAACCTTCAGTTGCTATAAACATTAGCTATCATTAGTAGTGTGAATACAGTTGTAGATATGCAGACACATACGTAAAATTGTTTTAAACTAGACTGTATCATTATTAAATAATTGTTTTAATATCATTTCCTCGGCTAGACATTTCATATTCAATTACTTATTAAATAATTAGCACATTTATTTTAAGGAAACATTCTTTAAAGTGGTTATAATCAATTATGTGTCCTACAGCTGGTTTCCACCAGACTTTATATGTGTGACTTGGGTAAGGGGAGGTTAACAAATCTGTGATGCATGATACTAGCTGGTGACTTAAATCATGATTACGCTTCTTAGCTTGTTTTTTTTAAACCTATTACGATTGCCTTAAAACCACGAAACAAAAGACTAGAAAAGGCAAAGAATGCCAAAAAAAAAAAAAAAGAAAAGAAAAGATTAGATTACAGGATCTTGAGGTGGCACGTGGTTGGGATGCCATATAATTCAACCCCCTTTGAAAAATCATCTCCTCTAAAATATATGAGGTAAATAGTCAACTAACAATTAGTTGAAGACTTCCAATGAGTGGGGGGGGAGTGAAAACTCATTCCTGAGTCAGTCCTTTTCACTTTGAGGAGATATGATGTTTAAGGAATATTCCTTATGGAAAGACTTCATTTGTATATCTACAGATCCCCCCATTTTGTTGTCTGGGACAAAAGAGAACAATTCCTCATGACAGCCCTTTCTATATTTGAGACAGCAATCTAGTGCCCCAGCGTCATTGCTTCTGTCTTTGATATGCATGTAGAATGCTCCTTTACCAAGCTAGTTCAAAAATTTATTAGTTGCTTATTATTGTTGATTGATCACAATTTCTTTGAAAGACACTATTCCTTCCACATGAAACATGGCTTGTATATTGTACAATAGATTGCTTTATATTAGCGAAGGCACAGTTCAGGAAAGAGATGCAAAATTAGTGCGTTTGTGACCTGGAAGAGAGTCAAGGCTAACTTCACCCTCCAAGGCAAGAAGAGATCTACCGTCAGACAGCGTTATGACAATGCCCCGATATTGACACATGAGCTTTCTAGGGAAAATGTTTAGAAAACTATGGCAAAGAAAGATATTTCATCTCTATGTCACAGTGAGAATGGGACTTCAGTACCAATATTTCTGGCAATACATTGCAATGAAAACATAATCCTTAGCATCTCTGTCTGCTATCTGATAATAAAAATCTCTCTTTTTTTCTCAGTGTTTGAGATATGAACTGACGCTAGAATCTCTAATGGAATTTTGAGTGATTTAAAGAAGAAAATAAACAATCTCTTTTAGGGCAGTGAAATGATTCAGACAGTCCTGGGCAATCAGTGATGTACTATGTTATTTACCTGAGATACTGAGCTCACAAATCTAGCTCTGCAGTAAGCCAGAGGACTGCTACCAAGCAGAGTTGGAAGGTCATTGGAACCTTCCCATGGCATTCCATTCCAACAGAACATAAACATTTTGAGGGCAAGGGCTATTTTTTTGTGTGTGTGTCCCTAATGTTGAGCACATAAACAAACACTCTAATGGTTTTATGACCTCCTGGATATGTATGTTACTGCCAATAATGCAAATCTCTACCCATTTCTACTTACCTATGCTGGTGGACCTTTGTTCTTTTCATCTCACAAATTTGCCACAGAGGAAATACCCAACCCAACATGCTGAGAATTTCTATAACTGCAAATATTTGGTGTTTAATAAATATTTGCTCAACGAATAAATGGATGGTCTCTCTTCCCTTTTAAATGCCCTCACCCTCTTCTTGGGCTCTTCCCATCCCAATCCTATACCCTGTGTTCAGTAGTTAAGAGCTTTACCCTTAACTAATCAAAAAAGGAGACTAAGGTATCAGATGAGAACCAGCTTAGTTACCATTTTCAGAAATACTTGTATTTCTAGAGGTTTTTTTGAAGATCAAGAAATTATAGGATTGAATACTTTCTCATGGCATTTCTGGGGTGGGACAGATAGTAGTGCAATATTATGAAACAGCAGATCTTACTTTCAAAAATTTTCCCATTCCCAACTCACTTGGTTCCTTATATAACTCTTCATAAGTAAGTTCAGTTCTAACAAGCTGGCAAGGCACTGCGACTCACTGTCTCAATCATGGTTATTTTTAAAATTTTTATTTCTAGTTTTCTGCAGAATAGCCAATGGGCCCATGGTGAGAACGCACTTAAGAACAGAACACAACTGCACAGCAAAATTACCAGAGATATTCACAGTGTCGTTTTCTTTTTCTCTTATTGATCAAACAGCCTTTCAAGTAACTACAGTAGTTCAGCTACCCACAGAAAGCGCTTCAAACTCTCTGAAATCTATTCAAATTGGTGGAAATAATGAAACAAGGCAAATGTTTGTAGGATACCTCACAGTTATGTAGCAGATCTGATGATGTTTGTAAAAATGCTTATTGCCTTTCCCTACTTTGGTCCATTAGTATGGCTATTTTAGATACTCCTTGAAGATAATAATGGGAGTTTTGAACAGAAAATAAGAAGGGGGCTGTGTTGTGCTGAGGAGATTTAGCAAGATGATCAATGAATCTGAGCTGACCTCTGGCACTAGAGCCTGACTTTTCTAAACTAATCTCCCAGTATTGCTAGAAGTCTCTCCATCGTAGAACAGTGGACCCTTGGGATAATCAAGACCATGGATGTCTCTCAAGGTGATGAAGGGGTACCGCATGGTGATAGGGAGATTAGGGCATATCACCTGAGGAAACTTGCCCACAAGAAATAGTATAAAGGACCTTAGTATAATATAATAACATAATAAATAATATATACATATTTATAAATAATAAATATAATACATAAAAATAATATAATGAATAACATAAAGTACCTCTTGGCTCTCTTCAAAGCTATGCTCATTTGTTACCTCCTACAGGAAGTCTTTCCAGATTTCCTTCAACTTTTGGATCTTCTCCATGAAGACAAAGCGAAATCAAACCCCCAAAGTACTTTTATATCTATCTTGCATTTGCTTGGACATGCTGTCTTGTCTTCCCTTAGTCATGTGTGAACCCCTTAACAGTATCAATTATTTAATTTTGTCTTTATGGCCCCAGTAGCCTAATGATTAATTAGTCGATTATAGAAACTTAAAAAAAACTTGTTCACTTACTTAAAAGGCATGACTCGAATCTTATGACTTAAGCTCTCAATGTCTCAAGAAACTGTATAAGATGAAAAGTTGCAGAAATGTTACTTAAGGGCTTTGTTAGACGAGGCTTCCTTGATGAGTTTCCTGAACCAATGAAAGCACAGATCTGGATAACTAGAACAACAAGCTAGGAAATAGTGTCATGAAAGAAGACTAAGTGATAACAAATGAGAGCATGAGCATTACGAAAGTGTCCATGAAATGCCAAAAAAGTCTAGAGGGCACAGCATTTTGAGCAGAACTTCTCTGAGGAACAGATAGAATGCTCTAGATAAGAAGCACTAAGGATATGAAGTCATGTTGTCTTTGCCATGCACTGCAGTTCATAAATAGTCACCCTGATGAAATAAGAAATCCATAAAGTATTGAAGTACAGCATTGTCCAAACCAAGTTCTATGCTAAAGACCATCTCTCACGGTAGGCATGGAGGCAGTATGATTCGGAAGTTAGGGAATCTCAAAGTAGAGGCTTCAAATCCTTCCTTTTCTGTCTACAAGTCACTTTACCTCGAAGAACCTCAGTTTCCTCATCTGTGAAATGACGGGTTTGGACTCTATGGCCTCGAAGAACCCTTCCTGCTCTCTAGAGCTGGATCTAAAACTTTGTTTTGCCTTATTTACTCAGTTGGAACAGTATTATTTTTCTTTGTTTTGTGTCTTAAAAATATCGATAATTTTGAGATTCCATAGCAAAAAATAATTGCAAGGTGAACTTTAGACCTCATTTTCTTCATCGGCAAAATAGGAAGTGCCGATGCTAATGGAAGAATGTCTGTAAAGTGCTATGCCAATTTTGAAGTGATATATTGATATTGGCTGTTATTATTGTAAGGGAGGGAGTCCTCCCCCCCATCTCATTTGATATGCGTCCAGAAGGTCCAGAATTTAATCACAATGTATAGGTCTACCAAATGATTGTTAATGTGAAGCATATCAATGAGGGTCCATGGGTAATAGTAAGAAAAGAAGCCACTCATACTTTTACCCCTAGAACCTGAGGTAACAATGCCCTGTTTGAATCCAAACTCTGAGTGAGAATATAAGCTGAGCAATAGCCCAAATAGGACTGTTAGGTTATGATTTTTAATATTAAGATATCAAGAAAACAGCCATTGTCATAACGAACCTGGTACATGGTACATATAGGCCAGTATCCTTTTTCTAATGCCAAATGGAAACAAGTAATATCGTTATGGGAGGGTGCGAGTACATACACAATCAATCTCAAAAAGTAAAATATGTGCCCACAAATTACAGGTCACCCTCAACGGCCTAAAATGGACCTGAGTCAACAAATTTATCTTGAATTACAGAATGTTAAAGAGGGTGGTAGTTAGCCATCAGTCAATAAATAAAGTACCTCCCATGTGCCTAGCACTGTGCTATGTGTTAGAGATTCAAAATGAAGCAAAATACAGTCCCTGCTCTCGAGAATTTGGTAGTGATCATGCCTTCATATAACTATATCAGTCATAAAAGTAGAACATTTTTAAAATTAAGAAATTCTTGATTTACTTATTTACATTAACTTTGTAAATAATATTGATGCCCTTAAAGCGACTTGCCAGTGGTAGAAATACAACTAATAAGATGTTCAATTTCAGATCTCAGGGTGGAATCATATTGTAAATTACACACTTACTAAGAATGAAGGAAAATTGAATTTGAGCAATGAAGGAAGAAATACATAAAAGATCCTAAGCTTTGACTCTGATATATTAATGGATCTTTGATCTTATCAATGTGAGTATTCCCTCAATTACAAAAGTCACAACGGGTCTCTACCTGTAGACTGAGAATGCAGGTTATCCATGTCCTCCAGAAGTCGACCCGGTATGATAGGACCTTCTTCATTCAGTCTTGATTTTAAGTATGTACCACCAGAGCAGGTAGTATATAGTTCATCCGCTGTTCCTCACTCTCACTGTCAGGAGCCCATCTTTCCAACAACCCTAACATACATTTCTTTGATGACAGTCTATGCATCTTATTTTTTTCTTCCATAACTCCTAGTTAATAATGTGTTTACCCTATTGGTACTCCACTGAACAAGTAGCCTTGGGGTTATACTCAACTTCAATTCTTCAGAGATTGCATTGTTCAGGACTTGAATCTACATAACAGCACAGGAAGAATATTGGTGCTAAAATGGGATTTTGTTTGAGGGGAGAGGATGGTGTTATTAAATATTTAATTTAATATTCAAAATAATAACCTATTATATAAAATAATATATAATAAATTAAATAATAAATAATTAAAATAAATTTGTAGTTTCCCAAATGCAGTCTCATCTGCTCTCTTTCTGTTGAGTTTTTGGCATTGTTTTTGTTCAGGTTTCTGAAACAAATTATTTGGAAAGCATATTTAATTTCTTCTGACTTGTTGACTCCTCATAGTTTAAATCAGTGAGAAGATAAATATTCAATTCAGAGGCATTCTCTATAATGAATGTTTCCATGATTGGATAAAAGTGGACAATGGATTTCATGTTCTATGGGTTAACAAGGTCATCCTGTATTACCATGAAAAATCAGAGTAATGGTGATTTCTTCGTGTTCATGATTTCACCGTGACCCTGGCTATTAGTAAAAGATCCCAGGGGCTTAAGATAAAAAATTCAATTACACTCAGAGTACAGTATAGACATGGTGGATTTGAAAAAAAATTGCCCATTTCAATTTATTTTGAAAATGAATGCTGTAGCTCTTTTGTATCAAAAGATAAAAAGCAAACTATATCTCCACTGACGATAAACAAAACGTGCTTAAAGTAATGAAGTTCATAGATGCTTGAGTTTTGCTATAAAGGCTAGAGGAACTAATTCATGATGATTTGGTTCTAAAAATAGTCTTTTTTAATACATTTTTATTATCATCACCACCCTTATTATCTAATATATGTAGATAATATATACATAGTAGGTGCTTAATAAATATGGTATTTTTATATGTTTATGTATATTATATGTATTTTGTATATTATGGTTTTATGAAGCCCATTAAACATTATTTCATTTACTCTTTCCAACAACCCTGTGAGATGCACACTATTATAATCCCTACTTTACAGAGGAGGAAATTGAGGTGTACATAGTCTAAATGACTTGCTTATCATTCCATCCCATAATGATCAGAGGTAGGATTTGATCTAGTCTAGTGTTATTTTCCACTATATTTCCACTATATTCTTTGTGTTAGCAGGACCCATCTTATTTCTGTTTACATATGTGTTCCAATGTTCCATCGGAATGCTCCATACATATATGTCCAATATTCCATTTTAAAAAGAAAAGCTCATTTTGAACATTTTTCCTTGTCTTCACTACGGCAGTTAGTCTAAAGTTGAGCTGTTTTATTTTCCTGTGCTCAAATGAGGGTGAAACAGAATACAACTGTTTCAGTTATTTGCATTATTTTTCCTTTTTTAAAAAAGAAATCCTTAAGTTTGACCACTGAAGTTGTTTCTTGGAATCATCCTTCCATTTCCATTTGGCAGGGTACCGGAGAACCCACTGGTAAAAGTAAAAAAAAAAAAAATGAAAATGAGGCAATTCTAATGGGAGATGTGTTCCAGCTGTTAAGAGGACAGCAACATTGGTCAAGGAGGACTTCTTCAAAGTTGCAAAGCAAACACTTCATTATGATTTTCCCCAACCAGAAATTGGGATCAAGTCCAATAAAAAAAAAAGTTTAAAGCCAGTGGACGCCCCAGCATTATTAAAATTTAAAAAGAGAAGAAGAAAATAACAAAGGCATTCCAGAGAAGTGCCAAATTGTAGAGGCTAAATGGCCCCCTGAACAATAGTGAGCTGCACAGCTGTTATTCAAGCAGGTGGCACATTATTATTCTTACAGATTGATACCTCCGCTTATTATCCCCTTGACTGCACACAAAACACAGTAATTTGAATCTAATAATGCCTGTAAAAACTTACATTAATAACAAAAATTGTTATTAAAACCTTAAACTACATAATCTGTGGTCTGTGGTAATGGATTTTTCATAATTGATAAACTGAGTTACCATTGTCAGGTACATCAGTATACTTGCCTCTGGTCATTGAGAAAAATAAAGATTGCACGTCTTAACTTTGAGGGGTGGGAAATGATTTGTTGGGAAGCATCTGACTCCCCTGGCTCAAAATGGTAAGCCTCCGGAGAGAACGATAATCAATAAAAAGAATCAGATTTGGGGCCTTATCGTTTAATGTCAATAAAGGTCTAATATTTCAAAGAAAAATGAGAGATCTCACATGAGGAGTAGTTTATGCAAATTATTATGAATAGTTCTGTTTGGTAGAATAGCTAGGTAGCACAGTGGACCAGGGTACCAGGCTTGGAGTCAGGAAGACTAATCTTCCTGAATTCAAATGTGGCCTCAGATATTTACTAACTGTGTTACGCTGGATAAGTCATCTAACCCTATTGCCTCAGTTTCCTTATCTGTAAAATGACCTGGAGAAGAAAATGACAAACAATGCCAGTACCTTTGCCAAGAAAACCCCAAAAGGGGTCACGAAGAGTTGGACATGCCTGAAATGGCTGAACAACAACAAATTTGGTCTAAAAGGAACTTTTCCAGTAAATCCTAAATCCACGTCTTCATTAGGTTCATAGGCCTAGAATTCGATACCTGGACCTCAGAGGCCGTCTGGTTCCAATTCTTCATTTTATAGATGAGGAAACTGAGGTCTAGGCACCTAAGTAGCTGAGTGGTTGGTATTATAAGTAGGATTTGAAGTCAGGATCTCTGACTGTAGTCAGTACTCTTTCCCTTATGACGAGTGAATCGACAATCTAATCTATGTATTGTGAATGCAATGGAGGACTAGTTTTGTGGATCTCATGGCCTATCTGGGCTGATCTACCTACCTGCCCATGTGGCTTGGGTCATCAGTCCACCTCTCTGGCCTTGTTTCCTCATTGTATAGATAGAGGAGATTGAACTATATAATGCCTAAAGTCCAATTTACTTGTAAAACTATCGTTCAATGCTCTAATGTGATGCAGAATGACAGTGTACAAAGAGTAGCACATTTGGCATCTAAAGACCTGGGTTCAAATCTTTCTTCTGCTTTGTGACATTAGACAAGTCATTTCCCTTTGTAATCATCGTTCCATTTTCTCTCTACTACATATACAACCAGGAGGATTTGGGATCTAAGTTTAAAATCCTATGTGAGGATATTCCCTTTATGTATGGCCTTAACCTAGTACATCAGAACACCTCTGCACATTTCCATGAGAAAAATTAAAAATACATCAAGAAAATCTTCATGAAGCTTGTTTGTTCGTTCTTTCACAATGATGTAAGTCCCAGAAGACAAGGATTATTTTCTTTTTCCTCTTTGGATCTCAGCATTTGGGGTACATAGTAGGTGTGGTAGTATAGCATAGCTAATATAAAAGGTATTTGTTATTTTTAATTGACTGAGTATTAAATGATTTTCATAGACTATGAATGCTCAGAAAAGAAAGAAGTGGCAATCTGGATTCCTGTTTGACTATTTCTTCACATTTGGTAAAAAAAAGTATTTGCTTCAATAACTTAGGTCAGAGGTTCTCAAACTTTTCTTGATAAGGGACCACTTTTGATTTTTTCCACATTTTACATTCTGCTAAATACAGACAGAATTTATCAGCAATGTTGCCATCCTAAGAGAACTTTTGTAAAATCAATACTCATTTGGTATTTGAGAAAATCCAAAAGCCCCGGATGAAAACAAACAAGTATACAAATTAATGAAGAAATATCAAATATATGGATAGATAAGTAAGTGAATGAATGAATGGATAAAAAGACAGATACATAAACCAATAAATAGATAGATGAATGGATGGATGAGTGGCTAGAAAAGCAAATAAATAAATAAATAAATGAGAAATATCTAAATGATTGAGTACATAGATAGATAGATAGATAGATAGATAGATAGATGAAGCATCACAAATTCATTCACACATGATTTATTGTATTCTGTAGTTCTAGGTGCCATATTCTAGGAAAGATTTTGTTAAGCTGGAGAGTGTCAAGAGGACAGTGAGCAGGATGGTGAAGAGCCTTGAATCAATATCATATAAGCATAAGGTGAAGGAACTCAGGGTATTTTGCTTCAACCAGAGAAGATATAGGTGGAGAGTAACAGCTATCTTGAAGTATATAAAGGGGTGTCCCCTGAAAGAGTAATTCCTCTTGTTTTGCTTGGCTCCAGAGGGCAAGACGGGAATGTAGGATAGAAGTGGAGACAAGCAGATTTTATTTCACTGAGAAGAGAAATGTTTTTAGCAATTAGCACTATTCAAAATGATGGACTTCCTAAAGAGGCAGTAGATTCCCTTCCCGAGAGGTCATTAGGCAAAGGACAGATGGCCACTTGCCAAATACATTATAAAAGTCAATTTTTTCTTACTCTCAGGAATGAGTTGGACTCTGAAGTCCCTTCAGCTCTAAGATTATGTGATTAAATAATATTTCCCATCATGCACACTAACTATATTCATCCAATAAATGTGTTACAATTCCGTTGGGATTTAAACTTTTTCAAAAATTATTTGATGGAGTTTTCTCAATGGCATAGATATTTATAAGTTCAATGCCTGGCATTTATATAGCAGTTCAAGGTTTGCAAAGTATTTTACAAGTATCATTTCATTTTTACCTCGCAACAACCTGGAGAGGTAGGTGCTATAATTATTCCCATTTCATGGAAGAGGCAAGTGTTAAGTGATTTGCTGGGGGTCAACATAGCTAGTAAGCACCTGAGTCTGGATTTGAGCAAAATGGTCAGTTTACATATTGACAATTAAAGTGACATTTGACTGGATATTCACCCAGCCCTAGAAACCAAACCATTGATGACAAAATAGGTAAAAAACAAACAAAAAAAAACTTATGGGTAGGCATCATTTGAAGAAGTGAACAGTAGGTATTTAATAAATGTGCTGTTGAATACAATCACAAAGACAAAGAAGAAGTGAGTTATGAACCTCAAACAATTACTAGAATGATTGTATTTCCGAGTTCAATATGTTTTTTTCAATTGAAATGTATATTAAAATTAATTCCAAGAGAAAGTTATGATAATAAATGTAATTTGCCATAGTTCTAAAAAGCTTTCATGTCCATGAATATCTTTCAACACGAGACAAATCATCAGGAATAAATCAAATAAGTTTCTAAATAGACAAATGCTTTTAGCTTCCTAGAGAAAATATAATAAAAACAAAGATGGCAAATATGATATATAAATCACAGAGACCAGTACAGTATAAAGTCATATACATTCTACATCGCACATAATTAGACTCTTGTGGTCGGAATGTTATTCATCATCATCTGAGAAGTAATTTGTTCAGGATGGTAAAAGACAGGATATATGATATCTGTTATAGCCCTCATTATATTTACATAAGGAATTTATATTCAAATATTTTCATTAGACATAAATAATTTGGCAAATGTTTTTGTTCATATGGCATATATTATTTTAATGGAATATGACACAATTAAGATTCTTCGAGTCCACATTGTTTTCTTTCCCCAAAGTTATTGACTTGGCTCCCCAAATGATGTTTTTAAGGTAGCTGTATCTTCCCACCTCCCCAGAGAATCTATTACTAAACACATCACAAGCAAAAGGAAATGAGACCGGAATGGAAATTACCTTAATCACCAAATCAAATTTCTGGTAGAAATCCCTGTTTACAGGCTGCAGGAGGCTGAGTTCTGCAGTCCTTGGATGCATATGGAAATACTGGGGATAATCTTCAGGAGTCCCTGCAGAAAGACATTGAAGGGTGAACATGTAATTGATCAAAACCAGTATATGAACATCCATTGACTTTACTCATTACTCATACAGCTACCTGAAGAGTGAAATCAAGATGGCCTTAGTAAATCAAGCTGAGAAACACAAGGCTTCCTAAGGAAAATGGAGTGATGTGCAGCTCATCACCTTAGGTGCAAAAGACAAGAGGAAAATGTTTTTGTGGTTGTTTGTTTTAGTTTCTGTTAGTGCTTTTGTTGTTCTTGTCTGGACTTGAAAACAAGAATTTGATATATATTCTCACATGGATCTGAAGATTCAAGTCCTGGCAAGTGATGTTCACTGTGAGAACAAAGTGTTAAGAGCCTCATTG
Source organism: Vombatus ursinus (assembly GCF_900497805.2). NCBI lineage: Eukaryota > Metazoa > Chordata > Mammalia > Diprotodontia > Vombatidae > Vombatus > Vombatus ursinus. The sequence goes on along the minus strand of NW_020954625.1, from coordinate 20,278,200 downwards.
AACTCTAATAGAATAATGCTGTATGGTAACGTGAGAAGCACCCTGGCTCTAGAGTTGGATGACCTGGTTTCAAACCCTCATTGTAATACTTGTTATCTATGTGAACTTCAGGTCAGCTAAGATTCCTGAACCTTAGTTTCCTCATCTATAAAAAGGGGGCTAGTTTAAATGGTTTATGAGGGCTATCGCAGATATATAGCTATGGACCTATGCTTAATTCTCACTTAGCTCATCTCTGCCATTCTGACCCAGATTGTACCTTGGTGTGGATAAAGACTTATCTACCTGTCATCTATCTATCATCTATCTATCTTCATTTAACTCTCTCTATCGGTTTATCCCCTATATATCTTGATCTTTCTCTATCTCCTACTGTGTCTATCTTCTATTTATCTCCATCTCTTTTACTCTTACATATCTCTTTCTCCTATCTATCTGTCTGTCTATCTATCTATCTATCCATCATCTATCATCATAGGATCATAGATCCAGATTTGGAAGGGACCTCTTCTGCCACTGAATCCAGTCCCCTCATTATACACATGAGGAAACCAAGACCTAGGGAGCTTAAGTGACTTGTCTAAAGAGGATCAAGTATTAAGGAGGTTTCAGAGACAAGATTTGAACCGAGGTTCTCTGACTCTTTGCTAGATGAATATCCAATTAGAATGCTACTTAAAGACTTCATAGCTTACTATGAGAGACAGTAAGATATTGTAGACTAGTAGATAAAGGATCTGTCCTTGTCAGGACAACCTGGGGTCAAGTCCTATCTCTACCATCTTTTAGCAGTGTGATCCTGGGTAAGTCCTTGAAGCTCTCAGTGTTCCCAGGAAGGACAACATAGTGCAAAAAATTTACTAATGTTCACCAACTGTTAGAGTTTTAATTCACAAATGTGATCAGAGATTTTAACAAAACTACTACTACTACTACTACTACTACTACTACTACTACTACTACCACCACTACCACCACTACCACCACCACCACCACCACCACCACCACCACCACTACTACCACTACTAGTACTAGTACTACTACTACTACACACACACACACACACACAACACACACACATTCATACCAAAATGAGACAGTAGAGGAGGATTGTAAGGGATGATATGACCTAATTAGATTCAGTGTGATATATTAGCTAGAAAGCTGGTCTCAGAATGTCAGTCAGAAAGTTCTTAGCACAGTGCCTGTCATATGATAAGTGCTTAAGAAATCCATTATTCAATTCTCTCTCTCTCTCTCTCTGTCTCTCTCTCTCTCTCCCTCTCTCTCTTTCTCATCATTTCTATCTCTCCTTGTAAGAGAATGAAGACTGTGTGATTTTGGTCAAGTCACAACCTCTCTGCACCCTCAGTAATTCTCTAAGATTATGTTACAGCAAAGGTGCTGACCAACACTGGTAGTGGAAGTGATATCAAATGAGATCAAAGGATGAATCTCTATGTCTTTTTCTTGGATCTTACATAAATAGAAGCCAAATATCATTTTATAAAATGAGCCAAGATGCCTGAATGTAGGGCAACTCCAGCCTGGTGACAGCCCTTCCTGCTACCCTAACTGCCAGGACACTCATATTTCTTCTGAACACTCAAGTGAAGGCCAGTTTGGACTTCCCTTTCTTGAGAACTAAATTGGCATGATGCCACAAATCAGAAATTGCTTCTGTTCCCCCCCAAAAAAGTCTTTCTTGCTGAAGTCATTAATAGAATTTGACTAAGACAGATTGTGTCTTCTTGCATGTCCATAATGTCCAAAGGCAGAGAACAGTCATAAACTAACCTGTTTCCCAGGTAACCAGGAGACAGGGTTTTCTAGCCTTGTGGAGTGAAGCCAGTTCATAATTAAATATTTCAGGAGTGGGGTTTTAGACTTCTCCTGAAGGTGGAGAAGGATTTGTTGCCTCTATTTGTTTGAGTGGCTTTCCTCAGGAAGTTTATTAACCGTGCATTTTTAATGTATTAATTTGTAAGAGACACATGATTAATGCCAGATGTAATCAGTTTATTTTGATCTTCTATGGATCAATAGAGATCCCCACTGGACACTCAGTTTCTGTAGGATTAGAAGTCCTTGTTAACAATTTACAAACAAATGAAAAATGCTCAGTGCTCTTTTTTTCCCTCTGTTCTAGGACAATTATTGTGCAAATGGAGAGCCAACATTTACGAGGAGCCTAGCAGGAGACAGAGACAGAGTCATTGGACAGAGTAAACATGGTGGTACAGGAGTCAGAAAGAACTGAGTTTAATTCTGTTTCAGACATTGACTATTCATGTGACACTGGACAAGACTTTGTACATCTCTCAGCCTATATTTCCTTATCTGTAAAATGGGTATAAAAATAACATATTTCATAGAACTGTGAATATGAAAAGAGATTATATATAATGTACCTTATAAACCTTATAGTTTTACTTATTTATATATTTACATTTACATTGTGCTCCATGTAAATGCCAGTTATTACCATAATAAAATTCACATTCTCTGATGCTAATATTCAATTCCAATCAATAATTATTTAAGGAAGAATTATGATGTGTTCGGAGCTGGGGATAAAAAGGATGGACATGAAACCATCTTTGGCTTACTCCATTCTGCCCTACAAACACACCCAAGTCTTTCCTTTGTAGATAATAAGCTCCTTAGAGACAGCATTAATGTCTTTATGTGTCCTTGGGAATCTCAACACCCACACAAGGACTTGAATCTGCAAAATTATTTGGGCAATAATAGATATATGCTATGTAATCTACTTATCACAGCTCCTCCTTACTCTATCAACAATGTCAAGGAAACTTCTATGGTATAAAAATATATTGACACAAACTCTATTTTGAATTCATTCTAAAACCTTCGTGAAACCCTTGTGTTGCCAAAATAGGAATATGGCTTCTACAATTGAGATTTCCATGAATTTAAAAAAAGATTTTTATAAAATATGAGATAATTATTTGCCTCACATAAATCAACATTAAGTGTCTACCATGGACAAGACCTTTTGCACACAGTCATAGAGCTCATGAAAATAGTTTTAATTTTATTTTTTATTATTTTATTATAATTTTGTTACTCTTTTTCAGTTACTCCATAGCTATAAAGCCTTTTGTTTTTTTGAAAAGCTTAGATTACTAGTAGAGTATGACTGAAAAAAATGTGTCACATTTGTGTTTATAACACTGTTTCACACATTCAATGTTTGATGAGCAGAGGATAGGAGGAATAAGGGGGAAAACCATACTGGAAAGATGGACAGGACTTGGTAACAGGATGAATGGAGGGATGGATGGATGGTTGGATAGATGGACAATATGAATTAGCTCTACTTATAATTAGCATACATTGTTATAAAGTTGTTACCTAGAGTCACAAAGAAGGAATTCTTTTTCCAATTTTATCTATGTCTACTGAGATTTTTCCCACAGCTATACTCTCTTAAATAATGCCTCATGACACACACATGTTGTTAAATGGTTTCATTTTCTTGCTTGTAATATCTGAACAAGAGTAATTCACATAGATCCATGAGTTAGAACTCTGGTACAGAAGAAAGAGGTCTTCCTCAAGAAAACAGACCTGCCCCACATTCCTATGTTACAAGCTAAGTCCTAGGGAACATAGACTTCCCTCTCCATTGCTCCTGTCATGACCCTACATCTAAATGTGACTCTTGCTTTAGACACACAGATCCCAGAGACTCCAGGAGGTATGAGGATCCATCACACTTAGATAAGGCAAATTAGTGAATGAATCAAGACCCTTTCAAGCCTGGGGTTGTACAAATGGTGGGTGTATGTGTGATATGATAAGGAGAAACATCTATTTTATTTTAGGATATGGATTAACTGGTGAGAACCCAGAAGAGAATAGCTAGGATGGTACGGGCCTTCATTCATGCCTTGTAAAAAAATAGGTTGAAGTAATTGAGAATATTTAACCTGGAGAAGGAATTAATATGGCTGAGAATTGCCTTTGAGTACTGCTGAGGTGCAGCCTCATAGAAGAGGAGGAATATCTCTTCTTCTGCATGGCTAGAGAAAGCACAACTAGGAACAACAGAAAGCTATTGAAAATGGACCATGATAGGCTTGATTTAAGGACATTCCTCCTATCAATTTGTGTTATTACATAGCCAGATCAATTGTTTTAGATGAGAGTGGGATCCCCATTCCCTGGAGAGTCTCCTAGTTGTCTGGCTACTGGTCAAGTTTGTTATAAACAAGATTCTTGCTCAGTTATGAAGTGGTCTTCATGACCTCTAAGGCCTCTTCCAACTCTGTGATATATGCTCAGTTCTCATGAGTATATACTTTATAGTACATGATTGTTAGTTTTCATCTAGGCAGAATGGCTCCCATGGCACAATATTTTTAGCAAGAGTGCTAAATTCAAGTGCAGATTTGCACTGACCCTCTCACCTTTTTATCAATTGCAACCAATGACTAATAAACATTTGGAGTAGTGCATTCAATCACTAGGGAACGTTGATGGATTGCCCATTATATTGCAGGGGATGGCACTCAATATTACAAACAGGATGAAAAATACACATGGACTTAATGTACTCCTTAGAACACTAAAGAAAGGCAGATGAAAAGGCTTTTAAGGAAAAATTCATCTAAGGCTAAAGGACATTTTAGTGGCACCTGTCAATGTCTAAAGACTGGTTATCAGGATTCAAATCAAAATTTATGGAAGCCTCTGTTGACTAGTCCAACCTCACTCTATGCAGGCACACTCTATAGTCCTTATAAATTGATGAAATGTAGAGGATATATAGGCAGAGGCTACCCAAATACATCACAGTAACCATCAAGATCTGTAGGATTTATCCTCCCACTTTATATTCATTCCAAATAGAAACAGTTAAATAGCAGTTGCATTCACTGGGGCTTGAAGAAGTCCCCTGTCCTATAAGGGTGCTGCATCCATTCTCCCTTGAAATTCCTCCCTCGGTTCAAAAACATCTGTCCTTCCATCTCCTCCTTTGATTCATTCTACTTAAACCTTTCTTTGTTCTCACAAAGTCTTTGCATCAGTTTCCTCATTTGTAAAATAAGTATAAAAGTAGTATCTTTCACAAGGTCTACATGTTAAGAGCTTAGTAAACTTAAAAGTCCTATATGGGTTCTAGTGATGATTTTGTTGTTGTTATTATTGCTACTACTACTACTACTACTACTACTACTACCTCTAGTTCCTCCAAACTACCCACCATCCTCTTTCTTTTCTGCTACTTCTAAGATTCTGATCATTGCTTGAGAAAGTAAAGCAACTGTCATGACCTGGTCCACTACAAATTCAGGTTATCTAATCTTAAATGGGTCCTCACCGCTGCAGAGCAATCTTTTTTTCCTTCCCTGGTCGATTCTCATATTTCTTACAGCACTTCTTGTGCCACTCTTGCCCCTTGTCCTAAATAAAAGTCCTCATCTTTTATTTTACTGAGAAAATTGAGGTTATCTTCCTTGAACTTCCTCATCTCCCCATCCCACACCTCAGCATTCCTCTAATGATCCCCATTCATCTTCCCATTTTCCCAGTCTGTAAGGTAGGAGATGCTCTTTGTCCTTGCTATGATCATTCCTTCTATTTGTATGCTTCATCTCATCCCCTGCCTTCTCCTCTGACTGGCCCCATCCATTATTCCTTTTTTTTAATCTCTCATCTTCTGATTTTCCCTAATTGATAGCTCTTTCTCTGCTCTCTCTAAAATTTTTCACACTTTATCTTTCTTCAGAAAGCGTTCCATTGTCCCCTCAAGCTATCAGTTTATTTTTCCTCTGACTTTCACTTCCAAACACCTCCCTGCTTCCGCTCACTTCTACGCCTTTCACTTCTCAACTCTTTGGAATCAGGCTTCTCAGCACACACCTTTATGAATCTTCACTATCCAGGGCTTAATCTAGCAAACTTTTCTCAGAGCTCCATAAGGAACCATGATCAGATTTACTCTGTCATCCTTCCTGGAAGGGTTGCATTAGTCTACTCCACAACAGTTCCAATCAACGTCCCTGTAACTTTAAGAACAAACCACTCATCCCTGTATAACAAGCCCTGATGTGTATTGTATTTCTCTATGAAAATGTCAACTCCTTATTGACAGGGAATGTTTGTGTTCTTGTATTTGTCTAATGTGTGCATGTGTGTGTGTATGCACGCATACATGTATGTGTTGCCCTCATGGATTTGTCCATATGTGCATCATAGAAAGGCATAAATAGGAGTCTCTAGAATCTATTTCACTCCTCTCCAAGGGAAACTTTGATTCCTGCCTAGAGTGAAGCCAGATACTGAGATTTGACAATTCTACTCTTCTAAGGAGGGATGGTGAACTATAATTATGTCAAGTTGTTCCTACTTCCCCCATACCTTCTCCACCAAATATTGCTAAGATAGAAGAATGTACTCCCCTACCTTAGGTCCAAACTTCTTTCCTGGTTACTATTCCTTAAAAAGGGAATAGGTACTCTATGCTTATATCCAAAGGCTTGACCTCTTCTCATCAAATGCTAGTTATACAGAAAACCACAATGAATAGTGAACAGTGAGTAAAACTATTCATCCAAATACTGAACAGTTATCAGAGGAGTCACACAAATTTGGATGAACCAAAACAACACTCAGATTGCATGAGATTATCCACTGCAGAGAGATATCTCTGCTCATCAGAAAAGGAAAGTCTGTGATCTTGCCCAAGGGGATATTCTCTGAAGTCTCTAAGGAAATCAGCTGAGAAATCAGGGGCATGTTGTGATACTGGTTCCTTTATATTTGAGAAAGGACATATGTACATCCTGCTTCTCTGGAGAGAGAGGAAAGAATTTAGGGAGTACCAGACATATAAAGGAAGAGGTCAACCTTTCACCAACTCCAGAGTCATAGACCAAAGCCTAAAGTAGTATTCTCCTAGACAATGAGATGAATCCTGCACAAATGTAATAGGTTTGAACCCCATATTTGGGTCCTCAGGATTTAGCACATTTCTAGGCACAAAGTAAGTACTTAATACATTTTTATCATTTATTTATTTTATTCAATCCTCCCTGATGCCTGATGATTTTTCACATCATTTACTGTCCTCTTATCCTGGATGCTCCCTTAGCTTCTGTGACATTTCTCTCCTGTTTCTCCTATGTGTCTATTTCCTCTCAGTCTCCATTGTCTCAACATTTCCCCTAAGGATGGTTACTCTTAAAGGTTCAATTGTGGGCCCTCTATATTTTCTCCCTTGGAGTTTACATGTGGGTCCATGGGCACAATTATCATCTCCATGCAGATGACTGTCAAATACAAATTAATGGAGAGGACATTAATAACTGGATATGATGGAAAGGAGGAAAGGAGATCCAGCGCAGAAAGTAGAACATGAGATGCACCCTAAAAGAACTAGAGATTAAAATAGAAAAAGGTGAGAGGGACCACATTTCATGTGGGGGTGGGGGAGCATCTGTTCAAAGGCATGGCAATGGATGTGTATGGTGATAAAATGTTGTATAGAGGGAAGAGAAAATAGGCTAGGCTGAACGAAACACAGAGTTCATGGTGGGGGGCGGTGTTAATATGAAATTAGTGTAGAATCACGCTGTGAAGGGCTTTCAATGACAAGCCAGAGGTTTATAGACATAGCAGGAAGCCACAGGAACCATTTGAGCAGAGAAATGATGTGGTCAAACCTATGTTTTAGGCATATCAATTGGGACATTTTGAAGGGAGTAATGGGGAAAAGGCTGGAGTAGAGAAAACCAATGAGAAGTCTGCTACAAGACTCCATCTAAGAAGAGATAACCAGAACTAAGATGATGGCTACATGAATGCAGAAATCATTCTTTTTTATTCAGTATTTATTTATTTTTCTTTTTATTCTTATTAATTTATTTATTTTTAGTTTTCAACATTCACTTCCACAAGATTTTGAGTTCCAAATTTTCACTCCATCTCTCCCCTCCCCCCACCCCAAGATGGCATGCACTCTGAATACCCCTTCCCCTACTCTGTTCTCCCTTCTATCCCCCCCACCTTCTCTTATCCCCTACCCCTTCTAGTTTCCCATAGGGCAGGATAGATTTCTATACCCCATTGCCTGTATACCTTATTTCTCAGTTTCATGTGAAAACATTTTTTTTAAGATTTGTTTTTAAAACTTTGGGTTCCAAATTTTCTCCCTCCCTCCCCACTCACCTTCATTCAGAAAGCAAGCAACTCAATACAGGTTATACATGTGTAGTCATGCAAAACACTTCCATAATAATCATGTTGTGAAAAACTGAGTATACTTCCTTTCATCCTATCCCGCCCCCCTTTTATTCTATTCTCTCTTTTGACCCTGTCCCTCCTTAGAAATGTTTGCTTCTGATTTCTCCTTTCCCTAATCTGCCCTCAACTCTATCACCCCCTCCCGCTCTGTCATCCCCTTCCCCCCTATTTTCCTGTAGGTAAAAATAGATTTCCATACCCAGGTGAGCATGTATGTTATTCCCTCCTTAAGCCAAATCTAATGAGAATAAGATTCAGTCATTCCCTCTCACATTCCCCCATTTCCCCTCCACTTTAAAAAGTCCTTTCTTGTCTATTTTATGTGAGATAATGTATTCTATTCTACCTCTCCCTTTCTCCTACTATAATCCTCTCTCATACCTTAATTTTATTCTCCAGATATCATACCTTCACCTTCAACTCACCCTGTGCCCTCTATCTATTTATTTATCATTTAACTATACATATATACATACATACATACATATATTTTTTCCCTTGAACTACCCTAATACTAAGAAAGGTCTCAGTTACAAATATCATCTTTCCCTGTAAGAATGTAAGCAGTTCAACCTTAAAAAGTTCCTTATGATTTCTCTTTCCCGTTTACCTCTTTATGCTTCTCTTGAGCCTTGTATTTGAAAGTCAAATTTTCTATTCTGCTCTGCTCTTTTCATCAAGAATTCTTGAAAGTCCTTGATTTCATTGAATATCTTTTTTTTTCCCCTGAAAGATTATACTCAATTTTGCTGGGTAGGTGATTCTTGGTTGTAATCCTATTTCCTTTGACTTCCAGAATATCATATTCCAAGCCCTGTCACCCTTTAATGTAGAAGCTGCTAAATACTGTGTTATCCTGATTGTGTTTCCACAATATTTGAATTGTTTCTTTCCGGCTCCTTGCAATATTTTGTCCTTGACCTGGAAACTCTGGAATTTGGCTACAGTATTCCTAGGAGTTTTCCTCTGGGGATCTATTTCAGGAGATGATCAATGGATTCTTTCCATTTCTATTTTGCCCTTTGGTTCTAGAATATCAGGGCAGTTTTCCTTGATAAACTTGATCTTGAAAGATGATGTCTAGGCTCTTTTCTTTTTGATCATGGCTTTCAGATAGTCCAATAATTTTTAAATTCTCTCTCCTGGATCTATTTTCCAGGACAGTTGTATTTCCAAGATATTTCACATTTTTTTCTATTTTTTTCATTCCTTTAGTTATTTTATAATGTCTTGATTTTCCATAAAGTCACCAGCTTCCATTTGCTCCATTCTAATTTTTAAAGATACATTTTCTTCACTGAGCTTTTGGACTTCCTTTTCCATTTGGCCAATTCTGCTTCTGAAGGCATTCTTCTCCTCATTTGCTTTTTGGACCTCTTTTGCCATTTGGGTTAAGCTATTTTCAAGTTGTTATTTTCTTCAGTATTTTTTAAGTCTCCTTTAGCAAGCTGTTGACTTGTTTTTCATGATTTTCTTGCATCATTCTTATTTCTCTTCCCAGTTTTTCCTCTACTTCTCTTACTTGCTTCTCAAAGTCCTTTTTGAGCTCTTCCATGGCCTGGGATCAATTCATATTTTTCTTGAACATTTTGGATGTAGGAGCTTTGACTTTGTTGTCTTGTTCTGGTTGTATGTTTTGATTTTCTTTGTCACCAAAGAAAGATTCCATGGTCTGATTATTTTGCAGTTTGCTAATGTTCCCAGTCAATTACTTGAGTTACAAACTCTTTGTTAAGGTAGGGGTCTGCTTTCAGTGTAGAGAATGTACTGTCCCTAGCTTTGAGGGTTTTGCACAGCTTTTTTCAGAGTTACTTCTGTAAATTTTCACTTCTTCCAAGGTGATGTGATCAAGGGTGAGGTGTTTACTCCTTTCCTGGCCTGTGTTCTGCTCTATGAGTGAGTGACCACAAGCACTCTTTTCTGTTTTGGAACTGTGAGGAGGATATCCTCTCCACCACTACTACAAGATCCCCCACGCCAGTGCTCCTCCTTGCCCCAGGACTGTGACCCAGATCCAAGCACAGGCAAAGCAAGAGAATCCTGCCTCAGCACCAGCAAAGAGATCCCTGCTATCCCCCTCTTATCAGCCACTCAATTCCCCTTCAGTCCGTGGGCAGGAAGCTCAGGAAGCAGCTGCCGTCCTGGGGCTTTGCTAGGAGTGGGCTGGGACTAAGTTTCTTTCTTTATGACCACAGTCACAGACTTTTCCTACTGGCCGTTTAAGTCTTTGGAGTTTGTGAGTTAAGAAGTCTGGAAACCACCACAGCTGCCTGTGATTCAGTGCCCTGGGACCTGCTCCAGGTTCACTGAGGCCTGTCTTTGGCTGTGTGCCCACACAGAACTGTGTTCCTCTCTCAGCCTAGTGCAATAGATCTTTCCAATCAACCATCCAGGTTGTCTTTGGCTGGAAATGTTTTTCACTCTGTCTTTTTGTGGGTTCTGCTGCTCTACAATTTGCTTACAGACATTTTTACAGGTATTTGGAGGGGTTTGGTGGAATGCTCTAGTAAGTCACTGCTTTTACTCCATCATCTTGGCTCTGCCCCCTGAAATCATTCTTTAAATCATTTCCTCCTTCCTTGTATTAGCAATCTAATTGAGAATCTACTATGCATCTCTACCATATATCCAAATACTACAAAACATCTCATCTTTTATTCATAAGGTTCATAATCACCTCCAGAAAGGAAAGCTATAAGTGCAGAGAAGCCAATAAGGTGAAATAAATATTTTCTGCACCATTTTCATGATTGAATAAGTCATATGTGAATAATTTAGTACATGTCACCAAGCAGTGTCTAAGTGAGAATGTGTCTTAGTATAAAAGAATTTTGGCCCTTAGGGCAAACAGAAAGATGCTGGTGGCTGAGTATTTATTTGGAATGGATTCATTAGGATAGCTCAGGAAAAATGCATCTTTGTTTGTGCCCAGAGATTCAAGGCAAAGTTGCCTCAAATTCTCCTGTTCTCTAATAGGGAGGACTTGGGTTGGACCTTTATTTCACCAAGGCCAATCTGCTCAGATTCTGCAAAATCAGCCTGTATTCCAACTCAAACAACAACTGATTTTAAATCCAATTTAGGATAATACATTGCTTGAAGAACAAGCTCTCTTTTCTAGAAATCATAAACAATGTGGACAAAGAACAAAGGACTTTAACAATAACAGATCATGTTATCCTTCTAATAGAAAATCCAGACTTAAAAATAAAAACTCAAAAAAAAAAATTATCAAGCCATGCCTGACTTCCAGAAAGAACAATGTCAAAAATTCAGCACCCCAAAGACCAAATATCATAAAAATTACTATAACACAAACCAATACCAACTTTTCTCTAATTTTTTGGGAGAAAAATGTTTTTTCTTTACTTAATTTTCTATTTGCTTCTTATTCTGAAAATATGAATGGTTCATAATGAAAAATATTCATTTGGCATTATCATTCTAATTAGTAATGTTAACAATGAGCACAGGCTGCATTTAAATTGAGTAAGTACTCAATGGATACACAATAATCATAAATTGAATAAGATAATAACATCTTCTATACCTACCCAAGCAACATCTAAATCATTATATGTAACCTGAGAATTGTGCATTAAACTCCAGAACAAGCATTGGGAACAAATTAATATTACCAATCTCACTGTTTAGGTGAGAAACTGATCCTCATAAAAAATAAATTGTTGAACCCAAAGTCACAACACAGTTGAATTGCATACCAAATAAAGAATAAACAGCAGCCTAGTAGGAAACAGGCTCTTTTATAGTTCTTGAATAATTTTTTTTACAGTTATATTTCTTCCTCTGTGACCCATTTGGGGTTTTCTTGGCAAAGATATCAGAGTGGTTTGCTATTGTCTTCTCCAATTCATTTTATAGATGAGGAAACTGAGGCAAACAAGGTTAAATGACTTGCCCAATGTCACACAGTTAGGAGGTGTCTGTGGCTAGATTTGAAATCAGGTCTTCCTGACTCCAGGTGGGCACTCTATCCAGTGAACCACCTAGATACCCTTTTTTTTTCATAGTTATCTGTTAAACACTGGATAATGGAGTTTCTGTTATCGGTTAGGAAACCAAAACCAAACAAAATTAGGTGTTAATCTGTATTGTTTCTGCTTGCTTAAGGAGTACACATCCTTCCTGTGTCTTCCAAATATTGTTACCTGGGGGAAAGGCCCAGTTATCTCACTTAGTCTTGGCTCTGATGAAAGAACATTTCAAAAGAAGCAGCATAATCTGACCTCATACCTTTGGCATGATTAGCAGTCTCTTTATACAGACATGAAGAAGGCTCTCATAAGATTCTGTAGACACTTGCAAAGCATTACCATGCTCTGTGACTTCTGTTAGGAGGTGTGTTCATTGCAGTGAAATCAGGAATTATACCACGTGTTAAACCTCGCTAAGAAATTGCCCAGATCAGATGTGTTGCTTAACACATGAATGCTTGCAATGCTAAGAGATAGAGGGAGGGAGGGAGGGAAGGAGGAAGGAGTGGAAGAAGAGAGAGAGACAGAGACAGAGGGAGGGATAGAAGAATAGAAAGAAAGATAGGAGAGAGAGAGAGAGAGAGAGAGAGAGAGAGAGAGAGAATTCATCCTAGAATACAGAGAAAAGGACAGCTGAAGTGCCTCATAAAACAGCATGAGCTTTTTTTGAAATCTGAGTTAATTTAATTGGGTCCTTTAACAGTTTTCAGAAGAGTTATCTAGAGCTAATCCCAGAGAAGGCCAAGGATCTTTTAGGTTTTAAACTGATTAATGCACCATATATGAGGCCTATAGGTGTTCCGTTATCATTTTCTCTTTTATGTCTCCATTGTTACAAATAAACAGTTTATTATGTTATGTGGCAATTAAGGGATACTCTTAAATTGAGATCTATCAGTTTGCAAATGAAGTAAATATTCTAATAACACTAAAATAGATCATGTGTAGGAAAGACATTTTTTTAAATTCTATCTCCCTTTTATACCATTATCTCACCTCCTTTTTTTTCCTTTCCGTTTATCCAACGGCCCACCTCTACATAACTACAACAGTGCCACTCTGAACTCAATCTCAAATACTGTTTTGAAGCTAGAGAAATTTTGAAACAGGCGTAAATGTCAGAAATTGTCTAGAAATATTCAGAAATGATAAAAAATTCCTAAATATTAAATTTTAATTCAACAATACTCTCCCCTTGATTGCTCAAATGGCCTCTTCTTTTTTCAAGATCTTATGTTATACTATGTCTGTCTGATTCCAACTCTGCACTGATGGAAATGTGACAAAAGATTAACAGATACGAACCTACAAGGATGGAATAGAGGATCCCAGGCTGATCGGAAGGTGGCTGGATGTCCCGGTCCTGATCAATGGCTTGGATGGGGGGAGTGACAATGATAGGGTTCAGTTCTTCCTAAAATGAAATTCAGAAAGCTTAGTTCAGGTGATTCATCAAACAAATAAGCATCTTAGGTGTTGGACATTTAGTCAGGAAGTCCTGGGTTCAAGTCTCTACTTTGACAGTTACTAGCTATGTGGCTGTGTACAAATATCTTGCCATCTCCATCAGACATTCTGTAAGATTTATCTACTAAGTTAGAAACAGGTTGCTATTTCCATTGGTGTGAGCAGTCCTTTTAAAAGCTCTCACACCATGGAAATTATAGTTTTGATATGGTGACATAATGAGTGTAGCAGAACTGATATTTTATTCTTTATAACTCAAGTACATTGAGGCTTAATTTTAAGAAAATCTTCTGATTCTATGGAGGTTTAGGCATCGTAGAAGAAAGACTGTTGACCTAAATGTAGAATCAGGAAGACAGGTTCAAATCCTACCTCCAACACATATCTATGTGTTATGATCCTGGGTAAATTGGTTTCTTTTCCAATCAAATAGTAATAGTAATAGTAGTAGTAGTAGTAGTAGTAGTAGTAGTAGTAGTAGTAGTAGTTGTAGTAGCAATAATAATAATAATAATATCTGAAATACCTCCCTTTCTATATAAGGTCTACCCCCTTCTCCTACTGATGAGTTCCTCTAGCAGCATACATTTTATGGAGGGGTCAAGGCTGGCCTTCATTCTCATCCCTCAGTCCTATTTCTGGTTTCCAACTTTAATACCATGCCCCAGGAAGAGTAGCTAGCTTAGCACTTAACACATAGAAAATATATTATAAATGCTTAATAAATGGATTAATATATTCAGAATCTCATTCTTGAGAGCTTAAGAATTCAGAGTGATAATACAAATTTGGGTCATTATCCCATTTTACAAATGAGAAAAACAAAACTAAAAGAGGTATGGCAAGGTTTCATATATTTCCTACGTCTAAGCCTTGGGACTAGAGTGCCTTATGTTTATGCTTCTCATTTCTAATCCACACAAGTACCTACTTTCCCATTAATTTCATGTGTATTTGTAGTAGTGTGCCCAGGTTTTAGAATGGTGGTGATCTTTCATTACTATACTATTTCATTAAATGCCTTTGTTTTGAATTAATTGTGCCTTCTCTCTGACTAGTAAAATTAACCACTTTGGTTGGGACAACTGAATTATGAGTTCTGAATATATGAATATCCATGGAGTTCCTTGAATTTGGGTCAGCCTTTTGGGGGTCCTCATACATGAGTGGGATGCCATCGGTGCTACATGGCAGGCCAAGGGTCACTGTGATTTAAATGCTAGAACCAGGATTTGAACCCTTGCCTTTCTTGACTTCAGATTCAGTGTTCTTTCTCCCATACCATACTATACATCATAGACTATCTGACTTGATAATGAATGTAAAAAAAGAAAGAAATTAACATTCCATAAAATTCTCATCTTCCCTATGGAAATTCAACATTGGAGATAAAAAATTCTATGGCTTTATAAGATAAACTTTCTGTTTGATTGTTAGAATGATTTATAACAATGGAAGAACTATAGTCTTTCCTTCCTAAGCTACCATTTATACAAAATATTTTAATATTTTAATGCAAATAAATTATATTCAAATTAAAGTTATTTTATAGTCATATTTTTATACAATATATCCAGTTATCTCCTCTTGTCTCATAATTAAGCATCACTATCTTGTTATATGCTACCTTTTCTGAGTCTGTCATGATTTACAATAAGACTGTCTTTAAAAGTCTTTTCAGGTCACCAAATTCAGCACTAATCTTTCTATCAGTGATGATTTCGATAAAAAATAAAGGCCATCTTTTGGCAATTTTCAATATCTGCCATTCTTCACATCTTAACATTATTCTACTAGTCTTTTTTTTTTTCCTGTTACTTCTGAGACATTAGTTGTTCCACAGATTTCATAATAATCACTTTAAGAAACACAGAAGATTCTATTGTGAGGCACTGTGGTACAATGAACCATATCTACTATTGGGAAGTAGAAGACCTGAGTCCAGTCTCCATTTTCATATTCATTATCTATGAGGTACTGGGCAAGGCTCTGGGCCTTAAGTTCCTCATCTGTTGCATGAAAAGAATAGACTCATTGACCTAGAATTTAAGTTCCTTTCCAGCTCTAAATTTATGATCTTTAAACAGAAAAGGATATCATCTACCCATGAGCTCAACAATATATTTAAGACCTTGGTTTCAAAAAAGGAATTTATTTTGGATTAGTAATAGCTAGATGGTGCAGTAGACAGAGTTCTGGGCCTGGAGTCAGGAACATTCATCTTTGTCAGTTCAAATCAGGGCTCAGACACTTATTGTATGACCTTGGGGAAATCACTTAACCCTGTTTGCCTCAGTTTCTCCATCTATAAAACGAGCTAGAGAGGGAAATGGCAAACCACTCCAGTATCTTCACCAAGAAAACCCCAAATGGGGTCATGGAGAGGGAGACATGACTGAGAAATGATTGGACAACAGGAAGCACACCAAAATAACACCCCAAATCGTCCACATCGCATGAGCTACAATAAATTCCTTATTGTGTATGGGTGCACAAGCAAATCATTAGTTTTCTTTAAAGCACAGCCCAACTGCCTCTTCCCACTGGAATTCTTTCCTTATCCTACCCTCAACCAACCCCCTCCAATAAGTTGCTAGTTCTCTTGGCCACTTCATTTTATCCTGCAAATGTAGTCTAATCTCTGCAGTAGAATGGCAATTCCTTCAGTAAAGGCCAGCACAGTACATATAGTTAGTGTTTAATAACTGATGATAGGATAGGAAATGATGAAATCTAAATTTTTAAAGCATTCAATTGCCAACAATCATTTTTTTTCTTGTTAAATCATTAGTCCCACAAGGATTTATAAAAGTCCTATTGTATACAAGGCAATGCCTTCCACATAACAAGTGCTTGTTAATTCTTGTTTGTTGTATTGAATTGAAATGAATTCAATAGCCTTAAATTCCATTTTTTATGGTTCATAAGGAACAATGATAAAAATCCCCTAAATAGAATCCAGTTGGATATCTTTTTTTTGTATCTATAAAAAAGCACTAAATCTTCCCACAACTACCAAAACTCAAGCACATACTTTAATAGATGAGAGAAAGGCTTGGGTCAAGCTGTGCCAGATTCTTCAAAGTTCAGGGTGGAAATACCCTGATTCTTTTGCCAAGTGAAGTGCGTGGGTATCAGGAATGAATGTCCCTCTTCAAAGCTGTCAGAAGAGAGGTAACCTTGGTATTGATTGAGGTCAACTTCACCCAAAGTCAGCTATTTTCAATCTCAGTAGCTTTGCATAAACTATGATCCAAGATGAGAGCTAGGGGGAACATTAAATCCATAGACTTCCTGTTGGCTTAACCATCTCCATGTGGTTAAGGCAATAGATCAAGAAATTTCCAAGTATCTAGAATCATAACAAGGATAGAAATTTTAAAGGACTTTATTCCTTGACTTGAATTAAAAAGAAAAGAAAATGAAAATCTTTTAAGTTTCAAATGCATAAATTCAAAGACTCAACAATTTTGCATTCCCTGCATATGCAGAGAGAGAAATGACTCCTTACTGGTTGAGAAGATATTAATAACAATGGTGCACACTGGCCATTCCTATATACATTCATTGGTTCCAGATACTTTTGAAAGAAACATGTGGAGAAAGGATCTCCTCGCTGGTGGTTCAGAGATGAAGATGATGAATGGGTGACTGCAACCCCGTGATCTATGATTATATATGGCAGCCAATCCACTTGTGTTTCTGACCTCCATGGCCTGCAATTCTAGGCACTTCTGAGAGGGCCCTTCCCTGAGTCTTTCTCTCCTGGTTTGAGCCAAAATATCACTCTCAGGTGAAGACTATATTTAGTGGGTTTTGTATATAACTTCTTTACTACCTGGCCTTTTTCTTGGATAAATTGGCTCATTTGTTATTTGCTATTTGTGATGGTCTTTTGAATAACTAGTATTT